>NW_026055499.1:600000-1117117 GCF_023757995.1 Alternaria metachromatica
TTTTGCGCAGCCTAACTCGTCCTATGGGAGAGGGTACATACTAAGCGAAAAGCTGGAGACTGACCACATGCACACCACAACCATGGTACGCAAGTAAAGCCCAGTAAGTAGAGTAGAACCGGCGTCATTCGTGTAGGCATCCAAATATACTGCTAGGTAGTAAGTATCTGTGAGTACTGCACCATGGGTGGGCGTACTTGGCGTGGACCACGAACGTCACCTGACTTTGTATTCCGGCAGGAGAGTAGTTGAGACACGGTTCCAAAGAAGAGTAGCGGGTTCGCTAATTGTCGTGTTCAAGATCTTGAGTGACAATCTCTATGCTCAGCGAGCGTCTCTAGTACCAATGATCAGTGCCCACTAGGTAGCACTTTGAGTTACAGCCGTCTTGTACGCGAGAAGCCCGCTTCCCCACGAAGCAGTATCTCCATAGATCCGAGACCATGGCCTTTGTCGTCCTTCGGTGCATTCATACAAGGAAAGAGATGAACGAGTCTGCAGCCTACATTAAGATGAAAATATGCAAAGTAAATGATCTAACGTCAACGTAGGCTCTAGGGTGTTCAGAAAAATCCTGAACGGGGTGGGCGCATGATATGATGTCGCGTGGCAACGACACAATGATCGGAGATCAAGACTACGTTGCCGGATTGATGAACTGCTCATGGAAATGTCATAAAGTATTCTTTATAATGCGTGGCAATGACGGTAAGATTATGTTTGTGTTTAGCAAGGTTAATTCGAGGCCATTCTAGTACCTAACGCCAAGAATACTAGACGTGCGGAAGTCCGTCAACGTACGCAGTACTTGATCATATGTATGGTTTCGGTAATGACATATGATCTTGTTGAGTGTGAGGCGGACTCAAAGTCAAAGTGTTAGCGCGTCAGCGTGTCATTTCGCCAAATACCACATAACAACGGCAGGGGGTCGGGTTCGCGGGTAGGTACACCACGATATGTAGCAGACCAGTCCAAAACTGTGTTTGTACGTGAATTAATTGGGCGTCGAGGTCGTACAACGCTCATTCTCTCGACCGCATCCTTGTACCTGATCACGTTCGCAGAAACCAGACGGAGCTCCCACCCTCCTCGGTCGGATGCTGCATCGATATTCAGGTATCCGTAATTACGCGCCCGGCATGCTACTGGAGGTTGCAGCCTTCGTTATCGAAACCACACATCTTTCATGGTGATGCGACATACCGATGGCCGGAAGGCAACGACACCCTGCCGCCACGGTACAGCCACAGTGGGCATTTTGTCCTCCCGCACGCTTCCCCGCACTAGGTGGATATGTTCGATCAGTCATGCGTGTATCTTGGCTTGAAGGTTTCCGCGGCTCGTTGCATAGTCGACAGGTGCGGAGGTACATCCTCAAGCGGACGGCGTGCCCGATGGACAGCTTGTGACAGCTACGTTGAAGCATCCGCGACAGGAACATAGGTGGCCTTCTAGAAGTTTGACATGAAACCTCTGAGACTGACAGAAGTGTTGAGCATGACTGGACGTAGCGCGATGTTTTCGAAGCCGCGAAGGATAAAAGAACGCATGAACGTCAGACTTTCTGCCGGTCAATGGGAAGACGTGCGAAAGCACAATGAAACGGGAGTGCTGCATGGATATTCCTGTGTACAAAGAATCGAGCTGCATCAATAGTCCAAGTGCTATAGTCGCAGACTTCGGCGCGTGCGGTGCTGCAACGCGGCCTGCGAAGGGTAGAGCACAGCACCGTACCTGCAGCCGCGGCATGCGGTCATGGCCACCAGAACGAAGCGTTCGAAATTGGAGTTACAACGGAAAGAAGCGGCGTGATGGTTTCTTTACGCGTGTGTAGCGATGGAAACGCTTGCAAGCACGAAAACGTTGACGTTGGTGTGATGGTAGGAGCGAATCCTGGGGTACCTGGGAAATTGCTGGAGTGCCGAAACCTCCGATGTCTGATCTCGGCATGCGACGATCCAGCCCAGCACGAACCAGAACATGATCTACCCCAACTTCGACACTCTCGTCTCACCGGGTTTCCTACCGTTCACACATCAGTGGACTGCATGCTGACCGGCATGTTTGGAGGCGGATGTCAAATTGCTCTCCGCGGTCGCAGCCCGACAAGGTAGCAGCCTGTACCCCCGTGGTAGTCGTCGTGACACATCTCTCCGCCATGGCGTTCACGCGTTTTCCTGCAGTCCTGCAGAGGACGCGATCCCTTCCCGTTACACTAAGAACAGTGACTAGCCCTGGTGGCTCAGTATCATCCGACCCTGCGATACACCTCTCATCGAGCAATCCCTTGCCGCTCAGGCCTCCCCGAGCCGCAGCTAACCTCGCCCTGTTGTATCTTTTACCAGACCCGACCCATGTGCAGGGCAGTTCTAATACCTCTTACGTCTTCCCGCTCTCCCTAGCAGTTGTGTGCCGCCCTGTTCGCCGATGGACATTTGGCATAACCTGTCCCGCCCCCTCGGTATCAGCATCCTTCAATCCTTCCGCTACACGGTCCCACTTTCGTTCTGTTAAGTAAGAGGAGGAGCCTGACTCTCAAATCCTCATACTTCACTGTCAATCGAAACTATCACTCCCGCTTGGTCCCCACACAGCATGATCACCATGCCGCCTCTGTTGCGCCCACGAGTACTCGATGGCACAACAAGGGCCAATCTCGACCGCCTTGGTGTCGCTTACATTGTTGTCGCCGTATTGTACACGCTGATACTGGGTGTCGAGCTTTTCTTCCTCCATCGACGTAGGGAGGCTTTTTGCTTGCAGATACGGAATATCAAGATCGTTTTCGCAGCGGTGCTTATGCTGCACATTTATCTCATCCTTGTCCTTCTCGTCTATCCGTGGAACGGTCTTTTTCCATGCTCAGCCGAGTTCTGGATTATGTCAGTATTTCTTCCATCTGGCATGGCATTTTTCCAAGGTAAGTTTGAGGTTCGACGCAAGGCCCGATGCATACTAAGTCCTCACAGCATGCAATGCCAAGGTGCTCACGGCCTACGAGAGCCAGCGCCGTATGACACGCAACTTTCTGGAGGGTGCGCGCAAGAAGCGGATGTCTTATACCCCACTCGGCCTTCTCGAAGCATGGCGCGATCTCGATGCGGCGAAGAAAGTATACTTTGGTACTTTGGTCGGACTAGTCCTTTCGGTATGTCATGTTGTAGTGCGTCTATGTGTATACCACTGACCGCAGCAGTTCCTGCCCGCTATCATGCTGTTCTTCGGCTCTCGTCGCTTTCACGATGCGTATGGTTTCTTCGGAGTTCCTACTAATTACATTGAATGTCGAAGAGGAGGCGAATGGTATGTTATCATGACGCAATTGCACGAGTCTTTCACTGATTGTCAATCAGGATTCCGTCGATCTTTGTGCAGCTATTCTGGACAATGATGGTTGGTCCCTGGATACTATGGAAGATCCGTAACATCAAGGACGTTCACTCGTGGGCCTGGCAAACGAGACTTGCCATCATCGCTGGGTATGTTTGTTCACATCAATTTCAATCCATCCTGCTTACATTACCTTCAGTCTTCCAGGAACGCCACTTTGGATCGCCTTCACATACTCAAAGATGCACCAGATCCAGCAAATCAACAAGGTCTTTGCACCAGCCGGGTGGTAAGTGAAGTCGCCTTCTCTGGCCCGTTTCCTAGCTGACACCCCGATGTAGGTTTATACCATCACTGGTCGTTTGCCAACAGGTTCTCATCATCATACCACTGCGAGACGCACTCAGGGCCCAACCGAACAGACGATCATCAATCTCCGACACCGATTCGCTAACCTCCAACCACTCGCAACTATCCGGGAAATCGACTACCATGATCTACACCAAGGAGATCAAAGCCAAATCGTCGATGCAGACACTGGAGTTCACTATTGAGCAGAATATCGAGCCCCTTATCGCCTGGGCTGCTGCACGCGAGTTCACAGCCGAGAACTGCATCTTCCTCCGCGAAGTGCGCAACTTCAGGAAGAAGTGGGGCAGCCTCAAGGTCGTCACCACTGCTCAACGACGACAGATGTTCAACGAGGCGTCTCTGCTTTTCTACACGCTTATTAACCCCTTCACCGCCGAGGCACCGATCAACATCGAATACAAGATCTTCAAGACTCTACAAAATATGTTCGCAGAAGTGGAGTTCGACCCGTACATGCCGCGTGCGCAGACACCAGAGGAAGCTAAGTCACCCGTCGCCAGAGACAATGTCGTCTGCCCTTGGGAGGACACCTTGAGCCGGCCAGCGAGTATCGACTCCAACATCACCTCGTCCTCAACATCGAGCACCAGGTCGATAGTCCCAAGCGAGTTCACAGAGGAAGTGTTTGACCCCGCCTTTGAGAGCATCAAGTACCTCGTCTTCACCAACACCTGGCCGCGCTACGTGGAGCTCGCAGGCAAGCTTCCGTCGGCATGATTCAATGCCTGCACATCATCGAGGCCTAGAGCCACACATCTCATTTCCTTAACACGTTTGTCGATACAAAAAGGGTACACAGTCCTTATGCACCACCACGCAAAGCGTGGCTGCGGTAATCTCAGTCTTTACCATAATCATTCTCAGGATAAGAATGCTGTTATATAGTTTCCTTGGTTCGCTTCTCGATAGAAATACCCTCAATGACATGGCGCATCTTCTTCTTACCTTCCACCTTGACTACGTCATATCCTTCCACGTGTGTTACTTCACAACGTTCACGCACACCGACACAAACATGCTGTAGCCTGAACAACAGGCGCCTAAAACGCCTGACGATCTAGACAGCCGTGGATCGTGAGGCTTGTTTGCCGCTCCACCCCTTCCATTCATGCGATGAGCAGCATACGCTGACATTCCGGAACGACAACGATCCTGCTACCTGACACATAGCACGTCAGGCCGCGTTTGACAGGACCGCTTCCGGCCGGCTCCTAGCCCTACACGCCAGTTTCGACGTTGTTTTGACAGCTGAACGGGGCGACCCAGCCAACAACGGAAGTCTACCAACTGTAGATCGTAGATCGCTTTCACGCGACTCGACGAACCTCACGATGCTGATCGTCATCTCATGGAACAACGTCAGCGGACTCGCCGACACAGCTAAACACCTCGCTGTCATCCCTCCGACTTCACCAGAAAGTCCCATGCCCCGCGGGCGGGGGAAATAACTGCCGCACGCGACCGTTCCTGCCTTCGCTAACGCACGTCTGCGACCTACGCCGCAGGCCCCCAATGTACTGCTACGGCACAGCACCTGGGCACCACGCCACCAACAGCGCCTTTCCCTTCTCCCTTCCGTTCATCCCTCTCCTGAGCGAGCATAAAGACGGCTCGCGTTGCTGGGACTCGGCATCTGAGATTATGCATCGGGGGTGCGTGCGTTGTTCGGATGGAGAGAGATACCGGCGCTGTGGTTTCGCGTCTTGGGGCGTTGGATGTCGCAGGTTGGGGGTTTGAGAAGGGCCCGGGGACCGAGGACCGGGATGGTGGGCTGTGGAAGGGATGAGGGAGGATAGAGGATAGGTTAGTGATGGGGAAGGAGTATAGGCTGTTGGGGTTGCGATGCTTGTGTGAGTTGGTGAGTGGTGTCGCGTGGTGTTCGTGGGAGCTGCCCGGGCGGTGCCAGCTTCAGCGTGGCCGCAAGGACGTTGAAGCTACGCACGCTATTGGCATCATCGGGGAAGCTGCTGCAACGGGCCTCTCAATGTCCGCGGCGGAATCCTGCGCACGCGTTGCCCATGTGGTAGTTCTGATGCGGCGTGGTTAGCAGGAGGTGCGATGCCCATTCAACGACTCGGTATACACGCTAGCATGACTCATGGCTCCTTCTGACTGTGCGGTGCCTCAGTCTCCAACTCCATTGCCAGTCACATTCCCCTCATCGTCATCACCAGCCATCGACGTGATCGGAAAATCATACGTAGTGGTGAGAACTCAGTCATGTATATTGGAGTATTTGCGACATCTCAACTGCTCATTGCGGAACAGTACCTATGTACACAATATGTCTCTTGATGAGCTTCCCTCTCCCATACGCCTTCTCCCCGCCGTCGTGCTTTACGATTCCATCATCCAACGCTTCTAGGCCCCCTCTTATATCTCACATAATAACGCAACCACCACTCCCTTTCTTCCTCCCTTCCCCTCGCGACCTCTGAGTCGGCGCCCTAGTCATCGGACGCGGGTACGTTGGTTGAGCGTCCGTGATGATCCGCATGCCGATACTTCGATCTGGACGTCGGCTGGGCTGGCTGGGTGCCGTTGATACGTCCAAGGGATCTTTTGGAGCAGAACGGAAGACGCCGCATTGCCAGCAACATCCATGCTTGCAGTTCTTGCACGCCGTAATGCGTGTGTGGTCTTCTTGAGATGCGCCGTCGCCGGCGTTCGGCGTGCCGCAGGTGCAGCAGTACCAGCCCATCGCGGGATCGAGGTCGGTGTTGGTTGTGTTAGTGGTATAAACTGGAGTCGGCTATATGGGCAAGCGACTCGCAGTACGCCGCTGTCTGAGTGGGCGGTCAGTAGATGAACCAGTTCGGTGAGTTGGCGTATAAGAGGTTGTAGAAAGAGGTAGCAGTACAACGAAGACGACGGCTTTATGAGAGCGGAAGTATCGCGCACATTCACATTGCGTATTACAAGGTCGCGTGGCTTCTAGCTCTGGATGTTACTGCTATTGTCCTGGACGAGCCATGCGCATCCATTGCAGATATGGCGGTCGCGTGTCTCTGATAGTCACTGAAGGTATGCTCACAATACAGATATCGTATTCGCAACCCCACCGACAGTCTCATTGATGTCTGCAGCTCTTCCAGTCCAGCGCTCTTCCGGTGCAGCGCGAATCATTTGTCTTTCGGCGTCTTCGCCTTCTACACACCCGCTTCCACCCGTTTCTTCAAGCACTTCTCACAGGATGACGCACTTTACACGCTTCTGTCTCTGGTTCCTTTTGTCGCTGTCTCTTCTTTCCACTCCCATAGCTCTCTTCTCCCTTCGCATAGCTTCCTCAGTGTCCCATATCCCAGCCAATTTGGCAGCTTGTTGCGCGGCAATTCTCGCGGCTGGGCGGCCAAATCCGGTATTCGACGACAAGAAGGTGGAACTAGGAAGTTCGGGTATCGCGTTGTGATCGTAAAGTCTGTTTTTCAGACATTCATTGCAATCGGCTAGTTTGTGTCTGCAGACCATGCAGCTGGACTCCTTGTGAACATTGTTGTTCATACGCTGCTTGCATTTCTCTTGACAAAACACCCAGTCTATACGAAGTGCATTGGGGTCTTGCTGTCGTTCTTGGATTTGGGATGCATTTGATGGGAGGTAGTCTTGCAGTTTTTGACGCGGTATCCCCGACATGCTGGGTGCAAAGAATGAATGTGAGTAACGGGTACGTATAGATATCTGGGCAGGAAGAGCGAGCGTAAGTGGTGAAGAGGCAAGATCATGGTAGGCGTGTGTCTACCGAATGTACTACTGGTACACAGTCACAGCGCGTAGACTCAGAAACGCTGCGTCAATACGAATGCGCGCTATCATCAAAGAGCCGAAGCCTGCTTCGAACGTTCAGGTTCTGTCACTGCCGTGTATTGGTCAAGGGCGAAATGTACTTAGACGTTGGGGCGGACCGTGGTGTCACACTACGACTCATTCAAGCTTCGACTCACCACAGTTACGTGTTTCAACAAGAACAAGACCGTGCTTGAGATCTATTCGCACGATATACTGTCTTCTACGGCATGCCAATACCAAATCCAACTCAGCCACTACTGTGAAGGAGTAGCGTTTTATCCCCTCGGCCTGATATCTTGAAGAAGTCAATGTATCTTAGGGTGCGACACATCTTTGGTACTCACATGGCGCGTTACGCGGTACGCGATAAGTACACTCACGATGCGTGTCACCTCTCGCATACATGTGCCCCACGTACCATCACGCAATCAGTGAGAATCAGGCGAGGATATCAAAAGTGACATAAAAGACAATATACAAGAACAGGTTTTCTATTCCACCTCTGCTATCTAAGCTCCACCTGCCTTGACTTCGCCAGTGTCAATTGCCGTGTGGCAAACTACCTCCCACGCCAGACTAAATCCTATCAGCTCCGAGTGCTTGATTCGAGAAACCCTGTAATACTGTCAGTTCGGGTCATCTGAAAAGAACTAGATTCAGCACCTACTCCGCCTGGATGTCGCTTCCTGGTATGTGACAGATCACTGTACATCGCAATGCTTATCTTCACCCGATATGACACAGCCATTCCGGCCTTGGCTTTTTCTCTTGAGAAGTGCTTTACATTGTGGGCACTTGTCACCAATAGTGGCTGTTTTCCCCACGATGATCCATTTGCAATTACTGCAGACCCACTGTTCTTTCCCTCTACGCTCATCGGAACGCTGAGTGGAGTTTGGCATTGTAACGTTGTCTACAGATAACTCTTAATGTTGTCGCGAGGTTACTCGGTTGGCTCGGAAGTCTCGATTCGGCGTACGGCTATGATATGTTGAAGCTGTAGGATGATGAATAACGTGTCGATAGGGTAGTGGTGATGGACGTAAATAGATGACTTCGAGGCAACGAGATTATGAGGCTTGGAGATATGTAGTGGGTATGTCGGGGTGTTTGAAGGTTTCCTCGAGTGATAGTAGTCGTAGGCAATACACCTATGGCGAGAGTTGCGGTAGCCGAGTACTCGATACTACGTCGACGAAAATTGAAGAACAACGATCAAAGGCTAGATCAGGTATGTGTGCCTGTGTATGATAATGGTGATAGAGGCTGCTGAACGAGAACTCGTAGATATGGAAACGATGTAGCTGTGTGTTGGCGATATGTGTAGGAGGATAGACGTCGAAGCTCAAATTTATAGCAGCGCCGAGATGACAGGTTTACATATTGTCACTTCACGGGGTTTCCGTCGTCAAAAGTCACTCATCGAGTATGACAACCGTGACTCAAGAGGTGCTATGACTGCGATGCAATCATCGAAGTGCATGGACGTTATACAAGCCTATACCCTGTGAGAAAACAGCGCATTCCAGTGTTGAGTACATGATCTTCGATAGCCGCTGTGAAGGCACTCGCAGATTCGAGTGGTAGTGTTCGCGCATCATTGTGGCGATGTCGTGGAGGTCACATTCGCCCTTTCGATATTTACATACACATGTCGCCGCCAAAGACTTATCCTCAAATCATGCGATGAGCCTCTTTCGCTTGCTATCTCTTTCCTCTAGACGTTCCACCCCGACTGGTCGAGATCTACCTCTTATTGTAACCACTCCACATCAACGCCTGAATTGATCATTCACACTCCGGTAAGTGTTCAATACGGGAGCTATCACACTTGGCAAGCAGCGCCTCGTAGGGTTTCCAGTGACGATCGACTATTTTGGTATTGTCGTTGATGGAGGTTCCTGCCTTCTGCCGCGATCGAGGTATGAAATGGTAGAAGTTCCTGAAAACTAATAACCCGATCCGGCCGCTACCCTGGAAGTCAGGGATGCAAGTGAACTCTGCGTCTTCTTCCTCTGTCGATATGATGTGTTCTAGCGAAACTAACGGCAGTGTCCAGTCGCGCTCGAAGATTGGCAGAATGAATCGTAATAGAAGTCGAGTCGGGACCTGGCGCACCAGCTTGGCAAACTCTTGATCATCTCGGACCTCATCTCCACGAATGGTATAGCTGCGCAGGGTAGGGCATAGTTCGGGAAAGCAGACTCCTTGAGTAAATAATGTAGTCAGATCCTCGTCGCAAATTCTGTCGAGCACAATGCACAGGCTCGTCAAATGCGATGCCCGAATGCGGAAGTAGGAAACTTTTCGGGTCCTCAGTGCAAGTGTTAGATGACGAAGGTTGTCGTAGCTCAAAGGAATGAGGCTTTCAGGGATGTCGCCAGTGTGTTTGAAATTGTGTTGGTGTTCACTGGACAGGAGGTACATAGATTCGAGTCTTTCTGCCAAGTGTGTATCTCTGAGGACGGTTTGAATGATCTGTATAGCTCATCAACACATGTAAAGGACCCCCAAGCAGATGATGGAGGTAAAATGCAGGCAAGTATTCAAAAATGACCATTGGACGGTTGAGGAGTCGGACTCACGTGCATAGGGTCAACAGCCTCGCTGTAAACCGTGCCGACCCACGCCTTTTCACCTGCATCATTAAATGTAAGGCTGAGGCTTGCGATGACACAAACCAGATGGCGGATCTTGGGGGCCAGGCGAATGATTGCGACCAGTGTTTCCGAGCGGGTATCTCGAAGCCATGCGCAATGCGCATGAAATTCGTCTCTTCGAGAATCGGCGATGACACTCAAGTGATGCGTGTAGCCTTCTTCCGTGAAGAGATGGTAAGGTGAAAGAGTTAGATATGTGAGCCTAGTCGAGATTTCAGGTAACTCGAGAAGGGCAGCTAGGTTCCGCAGTGTCCCTTCTTGGCACTTTGTTGGGAGATCTTCCAGGATCCAAACGAAGGTCTGCCATGCCGCCGTACGTAGACGTCGACAGGTCAACCGAATGTTGTAGATGTCGGGCCTCTCTTGTTCGCTCCAGTAGTCAGGGTCGAGACAAGCGATGTTTTTATGACGCTGGCGAGGTATGAGGTATGCGAAGATGTGCTCATGGAGTTCCAATGGCAGGGTTTCGAGGCTTGTCATAACGAGTGAGGGCCACTTCGGTGTTGGTTGCCGGGTTGAGGCGATCAGACTACACGGAACTTTGTGAAGGACAAGGAAGATGATGGCTCGATGTGAGAGGAGTGTCAGAGTCAGCTCCAAGCTGAGGACGTTGCAGTGCCCCAGGTATGGCGTGCAGTTGCAATGCCGGAGTGCGGCACAGCCCTGCTGGCAGAGTCATCATGCCAAGAGGTGGCATGTAGCTTCGCGACTGAACTCCATCGGATCTTGCAAGAAGCGCTTTCCCGGATGCTCTAGCATTAATGCGAGCTTTATGTGGACGAAGTCGAGTGGAAGCCGTGGAGGTCATGGTGAGGTGGTAGTCACGTGGATGATGATGAAACAGGGTTAGACATACGGGGAGGCAGCTGCGCATCAGCTCGGATCAGCAAACATCACGTCGGCCATCCTCACGCGTCGAGACATCTCCAATAGGACGCCCAGCCTCGCTCGAGTCGCCCCTTCCTCGCGCACCCTCGCACTCCCTCGCGCATTGCCAAAAGCACCTCGGGCATCGCGCGCATCTTTGCGCCTGCCCTCTCTCCGCCGTCTGCACGCCGCGCCGCTGCCGGTCGTGGTTCCCCAGGCCGAAAGCCCGTCCCACCGCCGCCCCACCGCGAGTCGACGAACTGCAGCGCCGTCACCACCATCATGTCCGGCCCAGTCGCAGTTGCCCGCCCAGCGCAGCCTCCTCGCCTGCGCCGCGAGTCTCAGCGCCCGGGAGTTGCGCGCACTGCCACGCGCCAGTCCAACATGGAGGACGAGAGCGTGAAGCACGACGAGGCCAGGAAATATGGTATATTCACACTTCGCTACCGCTTTCGGCACACGCGCTAACATATCTCGCAGTCTACACACAGCAAGACATCCTGGCCAGGCACAAGGGCAAGCCGCCGTCGCTCCGTGTATACCTGCACCCCAAGCACTTCCGCCTGAACGACTCCCAGGAGACGCTGTCCTACCAGTCGCCTATGCGCGAGCTGCTGCAGGCCATCCGCAACAAGGAGGTGCCGCACAACATGGTCGAGGAGCTCTACGAGTTCAACACGCCTTGGTACGACGACTGCCTCATCGTTGAGCTTCACGACTACCGCTCGGCCGGCGTCAAGCCCAAGGATGACACCAACAGCACTGGCGAGGCCGGCACGAGCGCCTTCTCTATTCATAATTACAACAACTTCATCACACCCTCTCCATTCGCACCCTTTCCAGCCAAACAGGCCGATGCGAAGGCCGCCCAGGTCAACGCGCAGAGCAAAGACGGAGAAACCAAAGAAGACAAGGAGAACATGCCCGCTCCTGGTCAGAACGGGGCTCTGACCAAGCAGCCAGGCATCGCTAAAGTCGGCACAGTGGTACTGTTTCCAACGCAGCAGTCGCGATTGGCCGACATGCAGCTACTGGCCACCACGCCGGTACCAGACATGGCTACCCTCAAAAGAATGCAAGCCCAGGGCAGAGCTGGAGGCATGCCGCCGACTCCCATGACGGCAGTACCCTCCACGCCCACCTTTGCGAACGGCCCAAGCCCGAAACGCCAAAAAATGGTCCTCGACGATAGCAACGTACACGAGTTCGAGGCCGAGTTACTGAGGGCCACCTGCCCACCCCTCTATTTGGAGCCCACCAAGAGCTTCGGTGAATCGCTCGCACTTATGGATGCCATCACACATCCGAACAACAAGAACCCCGCCCCTCCACGCAAGACTCGCAAGAGGACCACCGCCGAGCTGGCTGCAGACGAGGCAGAGGCTCAGGGTCTACAGCGCTATATGTTGGCGGGCGACGAGTACCAGAGCAATATGACGGCCACAGCCGCCGGCAACGACGACAACGCTGTGCGCGCCGCTGCCAACTCCCAGACATTTGCCCGCTTCAAGACCATTGCTAACATCCGTGCAAACCATGAGGAAGCCGACCGGAGGAAGAAAGAGGAAGACGCTCGAATCGCTCAAGCTAAACGCCAAGCGCAGATGGAGGCTGAGATCCAGCGGAAGAGAGAGATCGAGAGCAGACAGCAGGCCGAACTCGCGGAGCGTCAACAGCAACAGGCTCTTCGCCAGCAAGCACATCAAGCACAACTGCAGCAGAACCAGCAGCAGAGTGAAGCCTTGCGAGCCGCAGCCGCAGCACAGCACCAGATGTCGAACGCGGTAGCCATACAGGCTACTCAGACACCCCAGTCGGCTACGCAATCTCAATTCTCGCCCACCATACGCCAGCAAACGCCGATGGCCGCCGCTGCAGCCTCGCCATCACTTGGTGGGCAGGCTGCGCATCAACTTGGTGGCACCCCGATGGTACCTACCGCTTCGAACCAGGCCATAAACAGTCCTGCTCGCCCGCCATCTGCCGTCTCTAATCACCAGAACATGATGCGCTCCGTCAGTCAGCAGCAGAACTTGAGTCGCACAGGCACACCGCACATCGTACAAGGAACGCCTGTAATGAATGCCTCCATGCCGAATCGCAACATGACGCCGACCCCGAGTCGCATGGGCCAGGGCAGCCCATCTATGGCCATGCAAGGGCAAACGCCAATGATGATGCAGACACCTCAGCCAGGTCACAACATGACGCCTGAACAGGCTCAGCAGATGCAACAACAGCGTCTGCAGCAGCAACTTCGCATGCAGCAAATGCAGCAATCAGGATCGCCAGGTAACCAGCAGCAACAATTCCAACAGCTGGCATTCCAAAAGGCTACGCAGCAAATTCAGACTCAAGGAGTCCCGCAAGGCCAGAATCCGCAGGCTTACCGCAACCAGCTCGCGCAGCACTATTTCCGCCAATTGACCCAAAATCAGCAGCAAAGTCAACAGCAGATGGCTATGCAGAATATGTCACCTGGAGCAGGCATGCAGCAGAATGGCATGCCCAATAATCAAGGGACCATGACTTTTGCTAACCTGAATCTCCAGCAGATGCGCGCGCGCTATCAGCAGCACAAGCAAACGGTCATGCAGAACTACGGCCAGAACATCCCTCCCCAGGTCATGCAACAAATCCACCAGATGGAAATGCAAATCAAGCAGCGAGAGCAGCGTGAACAACAGATGCAGATGGCACATATGCAGAACAACATGGGCGGCCAGATGAACGGCGGCCAAATGAACGGCATGCAGAACGGCAACACCCCCAACCCCATGCAAATGCAACAGTACCAGCAGATGCTCCAACAACAACGCGCAAACGCCGCAAACAATTCTCGACTCCTACAAATGCGACAACAAGCCATGGCGAGCGGTGGCCAGCTGCCTCAGGGCATGATGGGCAACATGAATACCATGAACAGCATGCAAGGTGGCGGCATGCAGGGCATGAACATGGGTAACATGGGCAACATGGGTCAGGGTATGAACATGGCGCAAATGAACCAGATGAATGGAGGCATGGGCGGCATGCAGGGTGGACAGATGAACGGTGGCATGCAGGGTATGCAAGGAATGCAGCCCATGAACCAACAGCAGATGACCCAGATGATGATGATGCGTCAAGCACAGCAACAAGCCCAACAGTTAGGACGGCAGGGTGGACAACAAGGTGGGGATATGGGATGGACCGGGTAGTCCCCTTACCCATCTCCTCCCTCCTCTTTTTGAGCTTGTTATTATTATCCTGTCTCCTTTCCTTCTTTGACTGCATCATCATCATCACAGACATTTGGGTCGACAAGCTGTGGGACAAAAAGGTGTTTTGGGCGCGGGAAAAGTGTTGGTGTTTATTCTTCAAAAGATACCCCCGGTGTTGGGATGGTTACTTATCTTGTTACATTACGATAATCACGGTCGGCATGTTTGGGGTGCATTTGGGGACAACGGATCGGCATAATTGGGTGGGTCTTTTGACTTGTCATTGTTATACTTCTGTAAGACCTGTATCAGACATTCCATACATTATTATGACCTTGGTGGCCTTTTTCTGACGTGCTTCTTACAGACAATCTTGATACGCGTATGCTGTACACTCTCTGTCGTATCTTGCATCTTTAATCCGTACTTCTCACTGACAAGTTTAGCATACTCATGCTGTACACCCTCGGTTATCACCTGCGTCTTACGTCCATTCAGTTCTTCCCCTTGCCTTTTCCCTTTGCCTTCCCCTTCTTCCCACCAACCTTGGCGGCTTTTTTCTCCTCCACTTTGCGCTTTCCAATAACCTCCCCACTCGCCGTCTCGTACCCATGCGCGAACTTATACTTGCAGTCCCCACACGCCGCCGCCCCTCCCAAGGGACACGCAAAGAAGTACAGCTTCACATCCTTGATGCAGAAGTCACACGTTGCCGTACCGTCAATCCTATGCCAGCCCAACTCCACATACTCGGATTTGGCATCAGGTCCTGCACCAGCAGCCGTCTTTGCGTCTGTGTGGAGTTGTCGCGCCCATATGTGCGCCAGGCGGACGCGGCGCTGTATGCGTTGAGTTTCTGCGTCCGCGGTCTCGGAGAAGAATTGTTGCATGTATGTTCGGACCATCAACTCTTCCACCTGGCGCGCCTTCTGCTCTGCGAGCTTCTGCTGTACCTCCAGTGCTGCGAGGTACTCCTGTGCTTTTCGCTCTTGTTCAAGGCGATGTTGCTCTCGGACTTTTGCTTCGCGCTCTTCGGCCTCCCTTTGGCGCTTTTCGCGGCGCTGCTTTCGCATAGTCTCTTGCTCTTCTTTCCATTTCCGCAGTCGCTCTTCCGCAGCTATAGCTCGCTCTTTCTCGGCACGCTCTGCTGCTTGTCGCGAACGCTCTTCTGCAAGCTTCTCCTTCTTCTCTCGAGCAGTTCGTTCAGCATCTGCCCGAGCTTCATCTTCTGCTTTGCGTTGTCTCTCCTCCGCCTGGCGCTGTTGTTCCCTCCGTACACGCGCTGCTTCTTCCTCAGCGTCAATGCGGTCTATTTCTTCCTGCAGTTCGTATTCGGCGTAGTTGTTGCGGTACTCCTCCCATTCTTCCCGGATGCCTTCGTACAGCGCGTTGTATTCGTTTCGTTCTTCGGGATATCGCAGTACTTCAAATGCTTCGTTCACCTATATCTCATGAGTCCGCTTATCACTAAGCTTCGCGGGCGAGTGCTCTTACACGTCTGAACTCGACAGCATCTATAGTGCGACCGGGTGCTTTCTTGTCAGGATGATGCTGCAGCGCTAGTATGCGGTAGGCTGCCTTTATGTCTGTTGCTGTGGCGTATTGAGTCACACCCAAGTCGAAGTAGTAGTCTGCCGTCTCAGGCTCCGTAGGCTTGCAGTTGGGCATCTTCGTAGATTTGGCTCTGACTTCTCGTAATGCTCTTTGGCGCGTCGGGCGTCGGGCGTCGGCTTCGTGCGCGTTGTTGGGAAGTTACAATTGCTGTACAATGAATGTGAAGCGATAGAATGAGGAAGAAACGATAGAGTTAACAGCGCTTGCGAAAGCTTCGCAATCGCGTCGTGAGTGGTGAAGAATTGGACGGGGTGAAGACGAATAGGGAAGGAAGGAGCGACAAGGCAGGAGCGACAGGGTGTGCCGCGTACCGAAGTGAGAGAAAGAGACGAGAGGGCAAATTCTCATCTGAGCATCTCTGTATTCGATTATCGCGCTTCCACCTATTTCCGATACCACATCCTCGTCGTCTTCGTATGTCTAATCTTTTTCTGCAACTGAAAGACGCCATACAACAATGCCTCAGCCGTCGGAGGACAACCCGGAACATAAATATCCACAGGAATAATCCTATCAACGCCCCTCACCACACTATAACTATAATGATAGTACCCGCCACCATTCGCACAACTCCCCATGCTAATCACCCATCTCGGCTCTGGCATCTGGTCATAGCACTGCCGAACAGCGGGAGCCATTTTATTGGTGACTGTGCCTGCAACGATCATCACGTCTGCCTGGCGAGGGGACGCGCGAAAGATGATGCCGAGTCGGTCTTGGTCGTAGCGCGGCGTGGAGCAATGCATCATTTCGATGGCGCAGCAGGCGAGGCCGAAGGTCAGTGGGTGGATTGAGCTTTGTCGAACCCAGTTGAGTATTTGATCCGTGGTCGTTCTGGAGTCTGTCAGGAAGTGTTTGGATATGTCGGGGAGAGTGTGGCTTACAGGACGTGTTCGACAACGCCCCTGGGTTTGACAACGACTGAGGGGAGGAGTGTGTCGCTGCGCTGACGAGCTCGTTCTAGTGTCTCGTGACTGGGCAAGCTGGTAGAAATGCTACGACATGCTGTATGGCTAAGTCGAAGATGTATGGGGTGAGGTCTTAACGTAAATGCTGGACACTGTCAGTTTGATTCATTCAAGATGGAAGGAGTGAGATGTTACCGAATGCGCAGTAGCTTCTTCGGCTTACGAACGCTCGTATACTCGACATGACGATAGGCAGTATCTGACAGAAACAAACTCATTCTTGCAACAGGATTGTTGATACACGACGGTATGGGGAGAGCATCGATGCTGCGTCACGTGGTCGGCCCTTTGCGGTAAGGTGGCCGCAGTTAAAGCCCACATCAGCGGAAAGCCCACATCCTGAAAACCCACATTCAACCCTGGAAAGCCCACATCATGGGCAGCCGCGTCAACAACGAAAGACCAGTCAATGCCAGACGCCATTGAGACAAACACGGGCAGCATATCGCATAAATGTAGCACGTGCAGCAAATCCTTCTCGAGCAACAGTCACTTGCGACGACACGAGTCGGCTCGTAAGTTGACCATCCGACATGCCACTTAAAGCTTACTCAACACCAACAAGATACACGCGATCGTCTAAACACATGCACCTTCTGCAACCGCACGTTCGTCCGCCAGTAGGTCTTCGCCTGTGTTGGGTAAGCTCGTGAGACCCCAACGTTGACATTGCTTAGCGACGTCCTTAGAAGACACTCAAAGTCATGCCAAAAACGAGGCGAGCACGATGAGATAGCCTCTGCCAAACCAGGACGACGAGGCCGGCTTAGAACGAACGAAAGCCGTGCACAGCTGTTACACGAAGATGCTCATGCTACCAGTGCCAGTCATTTGAGCCGCGATTCTACTGCTAGAGTGGAAACCGCCCAGAGTCTTCCTTCCTGCCCCATCACATTCCTATATCAATATACAGACCCCCGCCGCGAGTCGATACTCAGTGCTTTCATTGGCGATCCATTGACTGTACGGTCGTCCAGATGTCAAGAAAACAACGATGCAGACCATCAGCTTTTCGACAGGGATGTGGCACTCTTCGGCATCTTCTCAGACTTCTTCGTGTACAGCGATTTAGACATCAGTGCTTCAATACCACCGGCACCCGGGAGACCCCAGACGACCACGGTTCTCCAACCTAGGATTGACGAGCTATGTTCTCAGCTCTTTATTTATAGCCAAACATGTCGAACGGCACACTTCAATCCCGAAGGTGCTTTCCCCGTGGTTGCCGCGAAAGCAGTCTTTACAGCAGAAAACTTCGAAGAGTGTATCTGGGCTTACTTCACCGTCTTTCACCCCCAACAGCCTCTGATTCACTGGCCGACCTTCGATATGCACAAGGTCTCGCTACCCTTGTTACTTGCTGTCGCCTTTGGTGGATCGGTACATTGCACACCCACAGACGGCGCTTTGTCATCTCGCTCCTTCTTCCATCTGGCCGAAGATTTCATTTTTGAGCATCTACGCGATGTGGTCGCAAAACCCAATCTCGGGCACGATCCTCGCGCTCTGGAAGCAGTGCAAGCTGCATCACTAATAGTGGCTCTACAGAGTACTTTCAACAATGAAGCCACGCGCAGCCGAGTCGAAATATCTCGACACCCAGAAATTGTCGCTGCAATGAGATCGCTCAAGTTGCTCGAACCAACAATCACAGTGAGGTCTCAAAACCAAGTACCGGAGTGGAATGCGTTCATAGCAGAGGAGTCTAGAGTGAGAGCTGTACACTTCATCTTTGCTATGGATTGCATGGCCACCTTCTTCTTCAGCTCGGTTCCCAAGATTGCTATAGCGGAGGTCTCCCAGACGCTGCCGTGTAACGATGTGCTTTACGATGCGGCTACGGCGGAAGATTACACTCGTTTGCGCACACAGTCGAAACGCTTAGCGAGACCGAAGCCCAGTATCAAGCAACTGGTTTCTGCGTTGATGAATGAGGACTGGTCTGATGAGCAAAAGGGTCCCCTTATCGACGTCCTTGAACATCGACTTCTCATGATTGGCATATTTGGTAGGTTTACCCATCTGCATCCTCAATGTTCGTGGTCTCGAGCTAATACATCTCTGCAGCATTACATTCCATCGTATTCGTATCGCGAGCCACTCTCCTGGCTCCGATGGTATATACTAATCTAGTCCGTGCAACGAAACGCTGGAAAGAGCTATGGGATGCTCTACACGCGAAACGTGAAGCAGAGGAACAAAGGCTACTAGGCTTTGTCAAGCACGGACTAGAGATATGGTGGGTGACATGTAAATATCTTGAACTGGCACAGACCGGTGATGTGCAGAGTCGCTATATGGCGCTCGCTCCGACGGACTCGTTGGTCCATCTGCATGATTTTCTGAAGCGGTATGCGAATTGTGTGGATAGGTAATACTGATAGATGAGGACAAGGCACCAATACGAAAACACGTACTCCTTCATGGTCACATCGAATAAACACTCCCGCTTTTTACCTTCGTATATTCTTTACATATAGCCGTCGTCACATTTCTTACGTATCCACTTGCATAGAGACATAGGCGTGTATTCGATAGTTTTAGAGATGTATCATAGGTTTATGAGTGAGAAGTACACTACGGTACCTTTCCCATCAACTCTCATCCTCCGATTCCCATACTCAACCCCCTAAACAAACACCAGGCAACCATCCCTATTACTAATCCTCTCATCAAGATTAACCTCCCTCATCCTCCAATGCCCCTGATACTCCAACTCGCCCTCTAGTTTCTGCCCCCCATCCGCCAACCTCATCCCCCTCGCCGAACTCCCAAACCCACCACCCCCACGACTGCTATTGCCACCGGGCACCTTCAGATTCTGGCCCGGCCAAATCTGGTCTGGATTGGTAATATTGTTGTGGCGAGCAAGATCCTCGTAGGAGCAGTGCGAGAAGCGAGATGCAATGGCGCGGAGCGTATCGCCTTGTTGGACAGTGTACGTGTTTTCGTTGCCACCGCCGCTGCTGGAGTTTGAGCCTCCGGACCAGCGGAAACTACCGCCGTCGTTTTCGAGGATGTGGTTTAGGGATATGGAGGAGGATTGGTAGGAGCCGTCTGCGCGGCGGCATTGGGCGTGCAGAGTGTAGTCGCCATGGGCATCGAGGCGAATGTCGCGCGAGGAGGCGCTGAAGTTGCCGCCGAAGTCGCCTTGCGCGCGCTGGTTGTTGGTGTCTTGGTGGTGTTGGATGGGAGGGGGGCCTTGGTGTTGCTGTTGGCCGTATTTCTTGCGCTTTTCTTCCTCTTCTTCTTGTTTCTTCTTCTCTTTGCGCTCGTCCCATTTCTCTTCTACGGCGTCTTGGCCTTTGTGGCCTGCGAATGCTCCTGCGAGGGCGCCGATGACGGTGCCCGCTACGCCGTGGCCGGCTTTACCACCGAGGGCATGGCCTCCGTAGCCTCCGGCTGCTGCACCCGCGAGACCGCCCATGACACCGCGGTCACCTTCTGGGTCGCCCTCGCCGCCGTATTGGTTCTGATGACCTTGGTTCATCGAGTTGCGACCTGAGTTGGACGAGTGGGCTGCCGCAGAAGGGAGTTGTTGGTATTGAGGAGGCGCTGTGTCGTAACCTCCTTGTTGACCGTAGGACTGAGGGCCCCCTTGACCACCGTAGTATGCGCTGGCAGCACCATGAGGCTGTTGTTGGTGGTGAGGTGGCTGCTGGTGTCCACCCCCGCCATTGTGATTGTCTTGTCCATAGCCGCCCTGTTGTCCATAACCACCCTGTTGTTGGTAACCACCTTGCTGTCCGTATCCGCCTTGGTTGTAGCCGGAGCCGTCGTATCCAGACATGATGTTGCGTACGAAGGAATAAACTTAGATCTTGATAACTAGGTTACAATAGGTAAGGTTGAGTGTATCGCGAATTGACTTGAAGATCGAAATTCAGCGGGAGCGGGAGGTTTATTTAAAGTTGAAGGTAAAGTTCTCGACAACGTCACACTGTTTGGACAAGCACGATCCCCGCCGAAGTAGCACCTTCTTATTTATACACACCCATGACACAACACGGTGCAAGTCGTGACTGCAGTGAATCAGCCACAGTGTCGTCACCGCCACTTTTCGGCGCCAATGTGGGGATGCACTGTGTATTGAGTTGGCCGAGGGTCCACTTCACGTGGTGTCGGCCAATCATTGGCGTGCACGGATAGGTCGGCGGTGTACCCCTGGGCCAGCTAAGCCACATATCGAGAACGTAGGACCGCGATTACGTGGACGTCCGAACAAAGGAAGTGGGGGGAGTGACGACTTGAGTGGGCTTAGAGGTGATGAGAGAAGGTCTGGATCAGTACCCTGATCAACACCTGAGGCTTAGAGATCTACCCTTGTTCCCGATCAGTAAACACCAAGGAGATCAGTAGTTGCAGTGTGTGAGCGGATGAAGATAATAAGGAGAAAGGACGAACTTTTGGTAGATGATATGCTACTGTTATACACAAAGCTACGCTGAATATCTACAAAGACCCAGACACGCTAACAAATGCATCGCTCATAAAACGCCGATCAGAGATTCAAGGAGAGACATGACAAGTATGAGACGGTGACATATTGGACAAGAAGTAAAGCATTAAGTAGGAGGTATTTACAAAGAAGTGAACAATGCGGATAATAAGAAAGGTAATGTTTTGGTATAGTTATGTGAGGTCTCGACTGGGTAGTAGACGAGAGAGATGATGTACAATGAACCCGGGTGTGGTTTGCCCAAGGTGGTCGAGCATAAGCGTCGTGCACGATGCGGTGCGATAGTAGGCGATGAACAAGGAATTTGTTAAGCGTAACGTTGCCAACAGTATCGTACATTGACCGAGGCCTCTTAGTATGTGAAGGCCTCCTCAATGAAATCAACGCTACCTTGCGTAAGAAACGGTCGAACCGCATGTCTTACGCCATCCGCCATACCGCCCGACGCGCACACTGTGACAGCCATAGCACCGACACGGTTCTTGACCTCTTCTTCGATCAAGGCTGCGTGTTGCGGACGACCACTGTACATCTTGACTGTCTCACTGCTGCTCTCAACGCGACCCTTGGGTCTTGAGATGAAGAGCTTGATGCGGAGACATTGCTTGCGACCCTTCATGCGGAGGACCTCGTCCATCCAGGGCCGTACCCACTCCAGGCAGTCGGATGTGGGGACTGTCCAGATCAGGACTATTCTTTGTGTTGCGGTGGTTCCGTTGTTGTAGCCGTTGACGAGGTGCTTCAGGTACATGACTTGGTGAGTGATGCCTACACCGCCAGCAAATAGTACTGCGGTTCCGTAGGAATCGAGGCTGTGGTGGCCGCCATATGGACCCTCGATGAAGCCGAAGGTGGTGAACTGCTCGTTGGGGCTCTTGCAGGCCTTCTCGTACATGTGACGGGTAAGTCCAGTACGCGCACGGCAGACCAAGCTGATTTGCTTTGACTTTTGGGGACGGCCGTGCATCGCAAGGACATCGCCTTCGAGCATGGGCAGTGTCATCTCCTTGGAATCTGGGGTGAGTGTTGCAGCCCACGCGACAGAGAAGGGATGCGACGACCAAAGGGAAAGGGCTGGCATCCACATGTGCACGTGGCATCCTGGGCGAGGAGTCCACTCGCGGACCATGTTGATGGTCAGGCGAACAGCCTCTCCGGGCATGGCCTCGACAGTGATTGACGATCTTTGCCTGAGGCCGATGCCGTAGTAGAGGATTGAAGCCCATCGGCAGGCCCACTCGGCAGCCCAGAAGAAGAAGACCAGGTGCATCCAGGGGACTTGCGGGAGACTGTGCAGCTCCAGATGCTTGTAGAGACCGAGAAGCGCAGCGATGACGCAGACACGGTGAATGTTGAGGAAGGTCTCGTAGAAAGCGTGGCGGAATGGCGACCATGCCTGGATACCAAGGAAGGTAAAGGCAACGGTTCCGACCATACCCCAGCCGTACGAGCCCTCAGTGTGGAGAGCAGCTGTAACGGCAGGCCATCCTGCTGCGAGCTTGGTGTTGTACAACCAGGCAGCAGTGTGAACGATGGCTTCCGCAATGGTGATTCGCGCAGCCCAGCGATGGAACAGGTTGAAGTCATCGTACGAGACTTGGAGGAGGGTGATGAGTGGGTTGTTGCGGAGGGCGAAGAGAACGGTGGGGATGAGGTTGAGGGCGGCGAGTGTTCCTGAGCGACCACGGAGCGCGGCGAGGGTCTCCTTGTGGTCAAGCACCTTGTAGGGGAGAGCCACACACCAGGCGACGTTCAGGGCTACGTAGATGACCAACATGATGGTGTGCCATCTGCCAGGCAGCGTTCCGTTGTCGATGGCGCTGCTGATCTGAAACTGAGCGTTGTGCTTCTTCTTCCATAGGGGTGCCATCAGGACATGGCGGTTGAGCCACGGCCACCAGCCTGTCCGGTTGACTTCCCAGTACTTTTGCTTTGGGTTTCCCATGGCGCTCAGATGACGGCTGTGTTTCCACCACATGTTTGATATCCGCAGGAGAAGGAGGATGCCGGAGATGCCTATTAGCAGGTACAGGAAGGTGTCGACCCACATGTAGTTGCCGACTTGGTCGACACCCTCCAGACCGTACGAGTATTTGAGATCATCGAACTCAGCGGCGTCCCAGTCTGAGAGAAAGTGGCGCTTGGTCATTGGCGCGGTCGGTTGGGCGCCACGGAGGCGGAGGATATATCTTGTGAGAGACATGTCTCGGGTATTGTGTTCGGTTGTTGAGTAGTACAGGTCGCTCGCGAGTCGGTGCTCACGAGGGTTGCTAGCTGCAGGTTCTCGGGTGTGCGAGGCTGTGTGATGCGATGCGATCGGTGAATTGTGTTGCGCACTACCAGGTGCTATTTTCGGTGACGGTAGGTCTTGAAGCAGGAGCAATGGCGCGACGTCGTTGTCAATGGACCTATATCCCACGCGCGCTTAACGAAGCGGCAGATGTTGACAGTGTGGGGCGAGGTTGGGTCGTGGTCACCGTGAATACATCACAATGTGTCGTGAAGGAGCCGGTGTGTAGGCACAAAGGTTGAGAGAACCGACAGTGCGCTGCACGTCGAGGTGGTGAATGGGGTGGTGTTGAAGACGAGACGCGGTCCAGTCCGGTGGAATTAGTCGACAGAAGCGTGAGGCGGCGATTGCGATGTGCAGTATCGATAGCGATAGTAGCGACGGTGAAGGCGAATAGGGCCGAGGAAATTGAAAGCGACGTCAATAGACTTTGTCTTCACTAGGGGCTGAAGACGGGAAATAGGGGACTAGAAACCGGCTCGAAGACAGCGTGAGAAGCGAATGTAGGCGGGTGTTCAATGTTGCCGTAGCGAGTGAGCAACAGTTGGACGAGAAACGAAGGTATGGAAACGACACGACAAGGGACGGCGAGCGTGAGGTCAGAGGGGGAGCGAGGGAAACAGTGGATATGAAGTTCGCAACATGGGAGGGTTGGTGAGGGCGTGGCAGGGGTTGGGAATCGGAACAGGCGGATGATTGGCTCCGCTGCGCCCGGACAGTCTAGGCGCTGAAACGACACGAAGGAAGCCGGCCACTCACATTGGCGTGCCTGGATGCGCCATGAAACCAAGCCTCAGCTCACCGTCTGTCCACCGCCAACGGGAATGGCCGAGTGCCTGACGGTGGGACCTGAGTCTAGACGATGCCGAGTCCCGTGTGCTGTGCGACGGGATGGTGAATAGTTTACGCCTGATAGCTGATCAGCTGACCTCCATTCGCCCCAGACAGCACCAGAGATACCAGAGACACCAGAGACACCACCTCAATCCCATCTCACCTCTCCCATCTCTTCACCACCATCCCATGTCCGCCACACCCGCTCCCATAAATCACAATCAGCCGTCCAATCTATTTCTGCCAATACGGGAGCCAAAGCAAGGTCCCTCCCAAGACTTGTGCGGCTCCAGAACTCCGGCGCCTAAAGTAGCCGCCCCAAAACAGAACAACAAGCGAGTCAACCTCATCAACAACCTGGGGAAAATCATACCCATCGGTATTGGTAAAACGGCTTTTGCACGCCTCTCATGCATCTTAACATTTCCGTCAGGCCGCCGAGGCAAAATTGTTCCTTGGTGCCGCCACGCGCTGTCCTGATGAAATCTCCACTGTGCTATTGCGCGAGCGCGAACCGGAGGAGGATGAAGAACCCTGCGTGCGAGTCGGTGTCGGAGCAGCAGTGTGATGAGGCCCTGAGTTTGAGACGCGAGGGTTCTTCCGTCTTGTCATGTTGGTTCGGTTGTCGGGTGAGTCTCATAAACAGCTGTCATGTGAAGTTCATGCGATGGCAGCAATCCATGCGCTCATCGAGACTGCGCCACAACAAAGAAAACACGTGCAATACCGCGGCTGCTTTTACTCGACCGACCACACGGTCCGCCGTCACTTCCTCCTAATTATTGACAATGCTAACCCTATCACCGCATCATTCCATTGAATTTCACAGCACTCACCTCATCTGCGCGACAGCAATCCTGCCATGAATCACTAAGCCCGCAGGCTGTTATCGGAAATGACTTGCAACAGTTCTCACCCCGAGCGACTCGCGCCTTCCCGTGCCTGATGCGATTCAGGGTGACACCAGGTAGACCCTTCCGTCTTGCGATAAGATTGAAACACCAAGACACCAAGACATCGGTTACCCGGGTCTCGGGAACACGCTCCTCGACCGCGAACTCAAGTTTGCCCAGTCGTGCTAGGCAATAAAACCAAAGATTGGCCTAATGATCGCCACAAGAACCCTACATGATCTTACACTGCGGTCGTACCATTCTCAGAACACTGCTTCTACTGCGATAATCTGCCATTTGGTACCTCGGACTTGGTGTTGCTTGCATGAGCCCCGCCGTGTTGTTGCCCCTCCGTTCTGTCGTGTTTCAAACATGCGATAGCTTCGGGACAAACGCCTCCTTCCGTCATCGCTCACGGTACCTCGCGATAACGTCGAAACAGACCTCTTTGCGCCCGTCTGCCGTGAGCAATGCGCTGCCCCGCCGCCTGTCAAACAATAGCGCCTGTCAAACGGCGTAACGCCCACATGTCCGATCCTTCGGCTGCGCATGAACTCCGTACTATACCCACAACACACGAGAGGAAAATGCTGTCGCAGCTTGGTGAAGTCCGGAAAACTTCTTCATACACTCAGGACGACCATTTTCCGTTGTTTCAAGTCACTCAAAGCGCCGAAGTATCTAGTTGCGTCAGTAGCTGCGCGCCTCAGACGTGCGTACAGCGTCTACACTTCGCATTCGCTTTCCAATACTGAGTGCCCAAAATTCGGTCCTACGCCGTCATGGCACCAGCTACCAAGAAAGCCAAAATCCAAAAGCAAATTGTAGACTACAGAGCCTAGATCTAACCACCTGGCAGCCGATCACAAAGTCAGATTGAAGATTGTCCCTCGAGCCGCTGCACGGTCTTGTCTCATCTCATCTCATCGCATACCCAAGACACCCGCAAGCGTGCGCTATACGGCCCTTTACTACACATGCTACACAAACGACAACAAACACACGATCGCATAGACAGATAGGTATACCTCAAACTTCTCGTCACTCCGATCACGACACTCGTTGCCACGTTTACTTTTTCCAAACCACCGTTCTCACAAGCGTACCGAACTATCGTATTCCACAACACCCACCCCACTCCCAATCCACCACATGCATGAAGACCGATAATAAAATCTGAAAACTCGGAAAGCCGGGAAAAACTACGATCGATGGAACTCGGGTCTTCGCGCAACCCGACGATTGAACCAAACCCATTATTCAGATTCCACACATCCCACTCCGTGCGGCGGGTACAGTAGTTACATTGTAGAGATTTCCATACAAAAAAGGTCCGATAACACCTACCACATTTCGATGCTTCCAGAACGCATGAACATACCAACCCCGCTTCATCTTTTCATTGAACCCACCTAATCCAACCTAATGTTCACGCTGGCAGTCAGCGCCATGTCATGTCATGTCCCCATCGCCGCGAACCTGTTTCCCGCCCACTGCCCATGTCGGAAAAGCTTGACATGTGCCTGAAACACCGCTAGCGAAATGACAGCAAATGTGTTCCTTCGTGGGCGTCAGGGACGCCACAGCCTCTCGTCAGAAGCAGGTTGGCGTGCGCTCAATGTGAAACACGAAGGTCCTGCAGGACCAAGACTTTTTTGCAGACGGCCTCGGTGGGGTTGTCGGTGAGTGTGAGGTGTTGGTGTAGGAATGGACTGGGCTGGAGCTGGGTTGAATGGAGAATAACCGTCTTGACTTTGGGGCGTGGGAGATGATGGTGGTGATGAGATTGTCCGTACGGGAGGGGGGACGGAAGGGGATGGAAGGGGACGATGTAGGTGGATGGATACTTGAAGGAGCCCCAATGTCGACTTCGACTGTTGCTTGTTACTCGTTACTTCATACCGCAACATCTTCACTATACAATAGCTCGACTGATGCTTCAAATGCCCAGATCATTCATCTTCATCATCGAACATCACAAAAACCCAACACAATACTAACCCAACACCTCACATACACTCATTCATTGTTCCTACCCATCTACTGCGCATGACTCCCCCCAGCATTCCCCGGCCCCCCAGCGAAATTCATCTGAGCAAGAACATCCCTCCTCCAACTATCATCTTCGCTCTCACTAGCCGTAGAATCACGGTTCGCAACACGCAAGCCACCGCCTCCACCGCCGTTCCCACCCGCTCTGCTGTCATACGAGCCGTGGCTGACGTATCGCGTGACTTCTTCGCCGCCTGCGCCGCCGTATCCGGCGTTGTAGCCTTGGCTGTGCTGCGAATCCATTGTCCAGGTCTGTTGTTGCTGGTTCTGCTGTTGTTGCATATTAGGATCTTGTGACGTGTTATCGTAAGAAGAGTAAGGCGTGCTATCGCTGTAGAAATCTCTGTTGTTCCATGTTCCGGGGTTGTTTGCGTCGTCAGAGGGTCCTGGGCGGAGGACGTCGGGGACTTGGCCGCTTAGGCCACTACCACTGGACTCGTATTGTTGCTGTTGGGGATGGTATGCGTTTTGGTAGTTTCCAGGCTGGTGCTGGTGTGCGTTTTCGTGGAAAGGTCCGGCTCGGTCAAGGGGCGAATAGTCCATTGCCCCGCCGTCGTGTATTTGTAGGTTGGGGAGGAAGGACATGCGGTTGTCTGTTGGGGTGCGGTCGCTGGGGTCGTGGAGTTCGACACCTTGGTACTGGCCGCCTTGTGGGTTTTCGGGTATGCTTTGTGTGTAGACGGAAGATTGTTGGCCTGGTTGTGGGGTCATACCGGGGCTTGTTGACAGCTGTTGCTGTTGTTGTGATAGCGAGAGGCTGTTCATCGTTGCTGTCATGCCGAGCAAGCTGGGTGCCCGAGTGGAACTTGCTTTCATACTCGCTGGTCCCATCCGGCCCATGCCCAGCATACTTCCGCTCATACTGGCGCGACCTGCACCAGGCTCTTCGCTGATCATCTGCGCGTCTGAGCCGTTTGGATCGCGGATACTGTATTGCGCGATTGTGCGCATCTTCCTCGTCACCCAACCAGCTAGAATCTTGCCTCTTTGTTTCTCTCCGAGCCTGGATCGGTGGAAATCGCCTTTTTGTACGAAAGATACAATATCGATGACGAGTTGATGTTCGTTCAGAATGGCGTTCACGATGACGGGCACCATACTGGCGAGGAAGTTGCGACGGAAGATCTCCACGACGATAACCACGAGGCCACCTGCTTGGAAGACAGCGCTGGAGAGAGTCAGTATGTGTAGAATGGGAAGATATTTGAAGGGTACGTACCATCCGCCAGGAACAATATTCCGGTGGCAGCGCTCCACAGACTGCTCAATGTCCATCGAGAAGTGATTGAGACCATTGACTTCAAAGGTATCACCAATGCTGCCTAGAACGAACAATACTTGCATGTCGACTGGCGCACCATTGGGGCCTATCGGACGTGTGACGTTGTGTAAGAAGCCCAAATCTCCAGTGCGGACATATCGCACGTTAGGGTCTCCGTCGACAGTCCTGCCGTTGAAGCGTTCCGCGTCCAGGCGTTCTTTCGAACCATAGAAGCTGTGCGCATTCGCTTCGGACTGAACCCAGATCTCACCATACTCGCCGACCAGGCAGAGCTGGTTTGTCTCCGGGTTCACGATCGATATCTGTGTACTAACAGGTACCATACCGGAGTCTTGGACTAGTAGAGCACCGGGTTCGGTGTCTGGGTCGACAGGCATGATGAGACCTCTTCGTAGGGCACCGACATCGAGATGTAGCTCTATCGGTTCAATGCACATGTATGACCGCGATGCGACCATGGGGTTCAGTACGTGTGAGTAGACGGTGTTGATCGCTGTCCGGTCGAGACTGGCTGGCGAGAAGTGTACTCGTACACGTTGGTCTGATAGATGTTAGTGACCATATAATCATCGAAATCGTAATACTTACAGACATCGACACGTGGCCGACCGTCAGTCGCAATCATGAGGTTCTTGAGCTCGTGCAGAGCCATGTTCTTTCCAGCACCTCGTGCGATAGCGTGATCCAACATTTGGCTTGTCGCATATGCATCCTTGATCTTGTATCTCGACAAGGTCTGGAAGAGGATGTTCGGATTTTGCGCAAAGTCGACAGGTGACACGAGATATGTTGGCGCTGCAAGGAAGATGCCCATGACACAGGTATGTATGAAGCCAAGTCCAATGGTACTGCGCACACAACCGAGGACCGGTCTCGTGCTCGTCATTTGACAAGTCTCTTTCTGGACCTTGCACAACGCCATGATTTGGCTGTGGCCCAATTGCACAGCTATGCGTCGTTGATCAGGTGTCCAGTACGTCCATACCAAAACTGGGAAACCGGATTGTATCCAAGCGGGTCGTATCGTCAGCTTAAGATCGCGGCAACCACTGGACTGCTTAGGTGGTTTTGTGGTGTTGTACATGTTCGGTACGCTGATCTTGAGGATGACTGCCGACTGCTTGATGTGTTGCGATACTTGCTTGACCTTCATGAGGTGGTCAACATCAGCGTTGACGAGGATAGCCTTAACTTTGAAATCGGCAATGATGTGTAGTAATGCAGGGGCATCTTCGTTCAGCCTGTTCTGGTCAATTGGTGCCATGGGAATGCATACAGCTCCGAGAACAAAGCACGCATGGACGGCATAGACAAAGTCTTCCGAATGCGTGTACATCAGAAGGAGGTGGTCACCAGTCTGGACCTTGACCTTATTCTTCAGGTACATTGCGACACCTGCGACCTTCTGGTCGAACTTCTTCCAGTTGACGCCTTTGCCCTCTTTGCCGCGGCCATCGACAGTGCAGTAGGCGAGCTCCTCAGCTTGCCGTGATACACGCCACTGCATAAGGTCGTGTATGTTGGAGAACTGATTGAGAGGTGTTGACGTTCTATCGTCAATAACGACTTCTCTGTGATCCACTCCTGAGTATTGCTTGTCCTGCAGCATGAGGAACTGCTGGCGTGCCATCGATGCCTCGTATGACCACATGCCGCCAGCAGGGTCGTCACCTAGCGCGATGTTCTGGACCGACCTCTCAACACCAAATTTGACGTGAACACAGGGTAGTGAGCCATTGTCGAACTCTCTTCGGCAAAGCATGTTTCCAATCTCTCGTCGACCATTCTTAATGACTCGGGGAAGCGTGTTTGGTGCTGTGATCATCACACAGTAGACGCGTAGGTGATGCTCTTGATACAGCACTTCCATGCATCGCTCAGATAATGAGTCCAAGAAGGGAATGTCAAGCTGTTGTGGTGGCCCGCCTGGGTTTGTGGGTGCAGTTGATGCGGCTTGTGTTTCGATAAGGATGATAGGCAAGTATTCGCCATTGACGTACGAGTCGAAAGATGAACTACACTGTATTAGTTTGATCACACGTGGATCCGATTGCACATACCAGTCGTAGATCTTGGGCACCGCCTTCATAATGCTGGTGACAAGATGCTGCACGAAGAAATATCGGTGTTCGGCCTCCAGCTGACCATGCTCTACCCATTCGACACGCTGTCTGATACGGTCCTCGTACAGGCCCAAGACGAAGATTTTGCCTTCCACTACGCATCCGAGCAATCCAGTGCGTAGGAATTCGAGTTCGAGCAATTGTGGTGTCGGGCTACCCTCTACGAAACGATATGGCCGGGCGTGGAATATGGTTTCCGTATGCTTTTGCAGCTGCCAGAAACCTCCAGATAATGATGGCGAGTCTACCCAAATCTCTCCTATCGAGTAAGGGGAGCACAGAAGATTAGTCTCTGGATCTACGACGGCCAGCGTCGCATCGGGTATCGGGTAACCAAAAGCGCCAACTCTCATAGTGCCGGGCTCATTCACACGCTTGCTCACTTCCTCTCCTATGGCCAAAACCACAACTTCGTTCAACTTCAATGCTTCCTTGTCCAGCAAGATCTCGGTCAATTCTGTTGGGCTCTTCTTTTTCTTTTCCTTGGTGTTGTTTGTAGTACCTCCTCCGATAAGACTAGAATAGCCATTGGCCGCCGCGGCTTTGTCGTCCACCTCGTCTTCGTTATCGGATTCCTCTGACACTATGCTCAATGGACATCCCATGCGCTCTTCGCCGCCTAGCCAATCGCGTACTGATATGATCATACCACCGTGTTCAGGCAAGCATAACATAGGCGCAATCAGCTCTCGTGCTCTGGGATTCCGTAGGGGCCTGAAGTAACGATCTCCAAGAATCTCGTGGAATTCGCAATCGACAGTGAGTGTATCAATCAAGCATATTTTCACGGAACCAAAATTGGGTTCCGTGTTCTTCTTGAAATTACGAGTAGCCATGGGATCTTGTTGATAATTGTATGCGGCGCGCTTGAGGCCCGGGTAGTCGGCGATCAGTATGTTCGACTTGTACTTGGTGATAAGGTGTGCGTATAGACCAGGTGTCTCCATCGTCGGCGTTTCCAGCCAGACGGTAGTGTGACCACCATAGACGGCAAATAGGACACTCAGGATGAGACCAGCGCTTTCACGAGGGTCGAGGTAAGAAAGGATAACCTCAGTTGGTGCTCTGTTCTGCACTGGCGCAACGAACTTGCCAGACGAATCCCTCAAGTTGCCGTTGAAAGTATCCTGACTATTCGGATTGTTGGCGGGTATGGTGCTGACCATGGCGCTGATGCAAGCCATCTGATGCATGATGGTGCGGTGGCTCAGTACAACACCACGCAAGTCGCCGGTCGGCGCACGCGAGAACTCGATGTATGCTACCTCGGGCACTTGCAAGGCGGGCGTATCGTCATGCTTCTTGGGGTGGTAACTTCCAAACTCGTTCGTCTTCCACCACTCGACTCCACTCGGCCACTTGAGGCGATTCTGGCTGATGTCACGGTGGAAGGCTTTGAGGTTGTTGTCCGTGGTCAGTGCGAGATGTGCTTGGGTTGTGGTCAAGAGGAGGATGAGTTTCTGATAGTCGTCGACGCTATTGATGGGAACTGCTACAACGCCCGCGATGAAGCATCCCATCAAAGCCACGACAAACTCGATGATCTCCGTATCCCTGTATACCAGCGCCACGCGATCGCCCCGATACAGATTGCTCTTGTCCCTAATAACTTTAGCGACCTTTTCGGCGCGACTGGCGACTTTCTCCCAAGTGATGGAAGCCGTCTCCTTGCCCTTCGCGTCTAACACCCAGAAGGCAGTAGTCCTCGGCTGTGTACGAGCGCGGTAGCGTAGTACAGCACCGATGTTGTCAAACTTGGACATCTTGATGTTGTGGTTGTGAGGGTCGTATACGTCGAAGGGCAGGTCTCGCGGTTCTAGTGGCATCATCGTGTCTGCAGCACCCACGGGCAGGTCGCTCGGGTTCATCATGGGCGGTGGTATCGCAGCGGTCGGGGAGAAGGCGTCGCCCGTCGAGTAGCGGTTCGGTCCACCGTACGAGTCGCGCTGGTCCTGCATCTGCTGCCCTGTGAAGTCGGAGAAGTAGCCCTGGTTCACGTCCAGCATCGTGCTCCTCCTGCTAGCCTCTCCAGGCGATCCATAGCCATTCTCGAAGCCTTGCTGGGTATCCGGGTTGAAAGCGTAGTTGCCCATCATCGTGGGTTCGCGAGAGTAGGTGTACTCGGGCGTCTGGGGTCGGGGTATGAATGTCTCGCTCCCTTGCGACAGCTGCGAGGCATTGCGCTGCAGTGAAGTTGTGCGCAGGCCCAACTGCTTCTCCTGGAAGCGCCCTACTTGGCTCGGTGGGTATGCCATGTATTGCGAGTTGCCGCCAGCGGTGCTCGTCGAGGAGCTGGGGTAGTGCATCGACGAGCCCATGGTGCCCTGCGGCGAACTGTCATGGTACGAGTCGGGTCGTGGGAGTTCGATGTGCGGCGTCTGTTGGGTCTGCTGTGGGCTTGGCCCAGAGAGGGCGGCGAGGGATGCGCTGCGAGAGCCTGAGCCCTCGCTCTGGGCGGGGCTCTGTCCGCGCAGGTCATGCTGCAGTTGCGCTGAGAAGTCGGGCCCCAGATACTGCGAGAGGAGGACTGTCTTGCGCTTTTCGTAGCTGTGCGACTCGTTAGCGCACGTGGGGGAGGATGCGAATGTTCAATGCGACAGAGCCAGCGGTAGCAGCCGTGTATATGCATGCGGGAGAGTACCAACCCCTTCTGTGTGATGTCGCCCTCCTCGAGTTCGTGGTCCAGCTCCTGCAGCTTGGCCTGCAACTCCGGGTTCGTCTCGGCCATGGTGTCTCTTTCCTCCGGCGGCGCAGTCAGGTGGAGCGAATGTTGTTAGGCTATGCGGTGGCAATCCGCGACATGCTAAAAGTAAAGATACGAGGCGCCGTGAGCCAATGCGAGGGGGTGAGGGCGAAGGCGCGCGTGAAGAATGGCCAAAAGGGAGTCCCAGATTGGAATAGACCCTGTCGTCGAGTGCCTGGAAGCGCACATTGGCTTCAAACAAGTCAGGTACGCAGGCCACCACCGCACATCCAGTATGACGTTCCTACCCCAGAGCAGCCGCGCCTTCCTCTTGGCGCTCAGTGCCTTCCTCACTGGCCGCCTTAGTCAGCCGTTCGTCGCTGCCCCTTGCGCGTGGTGGTACCTGCTGCGACATGTGGGTTTGCGCGTTATGCCTCGGCTCGAGGAAGCTGAAGGTGTGCCGGGACGCGCCCGAGTCAAGTAAAGTAATCACGAGCACGCTCTCTTCTTATCTTCTTCTGGCCAACTATCGCTAGACCTCACTACTTGCTTGTCCAGTATCCATAATCCGACACAATGGCGACACTCATCCGCCCGCCGCCCATTGACCAGTCGCAATCCGAAATCGAAAATGTCCTCGAACTGACGCAACTGTCCGACATCGACCCTGACCTCTTCACCAACACGCGCCCACTATGGCATCCCCCGGGTGCGCGCGGTATCTTCGGCGGTGCTGCCATCGCCCAGACGCTCGCTGCAGCCCAGAAGACGGTTGACCCCGAGTTCACTGTGCATTCTATGCACTGCTACTTTGTGCTTGCTGGCAACTCAGAGATACCACTCATATACCACGTAGAAAGAGTACGATCAGGAAAGTCGTATGCAACAAGAACAGTGCAGGCGCGCCAGCGGGGCAAGGTCATCTTCACGACAACTATGAGTTTTGTGCGCCAGAATAGTGGAGGAGCGAAGAAGGTCGAGCATGTGGTCCTAATGGCCGACGTGCCAGGGCCAGAGGAGGACTCAGACTCGGAGATGCATCCCAGCGGCCACAGTCCGTTCCAGAGCCAGAGACTGGCGACCGAAAATGGTGAGTACTTTCACATGTCAAGCGTCACAGCCCAGCCTAACCCCCTCCAGAGGACTCCGACAAACCTCACACCAAGAAGTGCCGCCAATGGGTGAAGGCACGCGGTCGCATCTCCCCCGCCGGAGGCCACGAGGCCCACCTCTCCGCCATCGCCTACATGTCCGACAGCTACTTCATCGGCACCGTCGCGCGCGTCCACAAGCTCTGGCGCTATTCCTCGCAACGCAAGAGTGCCGCTAAGTCCAGCATCGGCGAAGACGTGCTCAAGACACTGCTGGAGATGGACGATGCCGAGTTGAAGCGCCAGTCCGTCAGCGATGCAGACATCAAGCGCATACAGCGCATCAAGAATGGGGAAGATCCAAAGAAGGTTGCGGATGACGTGCCAGAGATTGGCATGATGGTCAGTCTGGACCATACCATTTACTTCCACAACCCCCGTACCTTCAGGGCCGATGAGTGGATCTTCACCGAGACAGAGACTCCCTGGGCTGGCGATGGTCGGGGACTCGTCTTCCAGAGGATGTACACGAAAGATGGAACCCTTATCGCGACCTGCGTACAAGAGGTAAGACTTCCGCACTTCAATCATACACTCAACGATGCTAACTTGATCAGGGACTTATTCGACTTAAGCAGAACGACAGCAAGTTGTGAAGACGCAGTCATGTTCCGGTCTTCTTATTTGCGTTCTCACCCACCCGCTTGCATAGACTACATCCTTTATTGATAGATCAATTAGACCTGACCAGACTCTCTGACATCTCACTCCCTTTTTGCATGCGTTTCCATGGGTCTTCTTGCATACCCAGGCCGACCCGCTTTCCAGCGAACGGGTATGACGTGCTTCAGCTCACCCGCTCGATATTCACTTAGCGCGTAGTGTACGTTCATACCCACGAATGAGTATCGAGATCACGATGACTGGATACGATCAACCAGCGAGGGCCCAATGATCTAGCACACGTGTTACCGCAGCCCGTTGGCCCTAGAGAAGCAGAACAAAGGACCAAAGCTCGCAGCACCCATAGCTCCTTCCACCGGGCTCAGGAATGAACATCGTGGCTTTTGTGGCACCTTCCAAGTACCACCATACACGTGCAATGACCGGAAGCGATGGCTAGCGTGGCTTCGTTGACGCATACTTATGCCACACGGTCGCCGCTGCCTTCTTGACATGACGCTTCCCCAGCTCTCACTCACACACGAAGCGTGGTCATCCTCACACAAACCCACTCATACGACGCACATAACCTATCGAGCCCGCTCGAAATATGACTACCGACACCTTCTTGCCCGTGCTTCGGTGGGTATGTCGCAGGACTCACATACACTATGGCTGGTGACTACAGAGTCTGGCTGGGCGTCGGGCTCTCATTGAGCCTCTTCCACGAGGTCATGGCTGTGTATGAGTCGGAGGCGAGTATAAATTCTTACGTTCTTGATGAAGATGTGTTTCCTTTCTGCACGCAGAATTCGGTTTTTACTATCATCGTATACAGGAACTACAAACAATTACAAGCGGAAATCGGCACAGCACGACGAACCTTACACTCATCGATTGAGCCATTGGAAAGGACGAGTTGCCGGATTCATAAAGCCGCACCATGGCGGAACCCCAAGCAGAGACCTATCCATTTCACTCAAAGGAATGGTTCGATGCAGTTCCGACAGCAGAACAAAAGGGGTTCTACAAAGGCCCTGCGAGCAACTGGATCAAGGGCAGTTGGCCCAACATCACTGGCGATCCTGACTCTGAAGCTGCTCGTCGCTTCGGACATACGACTCATCCCGGTTGGATTCGGTATTTCTTCTCGTGGTCTTTCGACGGTGAATGGCAAGCATCCGGAACTATCGAAGACCCAGCGACTCTCCAACAAAAGAAGAAGGATGCCGTTCTTCCTCCGAGATTTCTTGCCGGTTCTGACCCATCCCATACAGACAACCAAAGGGTAATGAGCTTCTGGGTCTCTAGCGAGCCAAAAGATTCGGGCTTGAGGATAATCGATACGACAGGAACCGACCCACGTTGTGACATTCAGCTTGGACGTGTGTAGCCATACTGGCTCGTAAACTCAAGACTGGGTACTGACTGACCGCAGTTTACATCGCCTGCAGAATGTACATGAAGAGAACACGATGGAGCGAGACCGACTTCAAGGGCCACCCAATCACGCGAGAAGAATTGGGCTTCGAAGGGTTCATAACGACAGGCGAATCTCAAGAAGACAAAGACATGATCATCAAGTTTCTAGACAGCGTGAAGGACGGCATTCCAGAGATAAAGATCAGAGGGCGACGTCATGAGCGGACGTCAACACCAGGGCGGGAGGTACTAGCAGCGTATAAGGCGGCTGACGCGTTTGAATCCGTCTTTGGGCTACATAATTTCGAATAAGGAGCAGTGATTCTCTGCCCCCTGGCTTCTGGTCACATCTTGCTCTTTCTTATAGCGTGGCAGCATGTTGCGACACTGTCTTTACCGAGTTGCGATTTCTTACAAGATGTTTCCAAAAACTGTCTGAATCAAAATTCGAGACAATGAACCAGTGGTCGTCATACACGATCAACCATCGAAGCGAGATCAGATTTGCATACTTCAAATTTCATTTCATACCATTCATTACTCTCACCATCATCATCACCCTAATTCGTAAAATCCTTCTTCGGCGCCTCCCCCTCCTCCTTCCCACTCCCATACTTCCTCACATGCTCCTTATTCGCCCCCTTATCCTGTTCAAACTCCTTCAACTCAGGCGCACTCATATGCTTAACCACATTATCCGCCTGCCACTTCTTAAAGCTAAACCCGACCCCCTCATGACTATAATCCTTATCATTCGCCTGATCCTTATGATACTTCACCTGCATAAACTCCGTGTCCCTCGTGTCCGGATCCAGACTCAGCGATACCAGGCCCGTGATGGTGGCCGTCTTTGGGATGAGTTTGAAGGTCCAGGACTGCTTGTTTTTGAATTGGATCATTTCGGAGTCTGAGCGGATTACTTGGTAGGATTCGTTGATGGAGGCGTTGAAGAGTTTGGGGAGCGCGAACCACTGCCCGGCCATTTTGTAGCGGTCGTTGGCGTAGACGAATTGGTCGTCGTAGACGCAGTCGGGGGTGTAGCGTTTTACGCGGGTGATGGTGGGTTGGCAGGAATAGAGGGCGATGATCTGGGGGGTGAGGTGTTAGTCTTTATGTTTAGATAGTTGTTGCATGAGAGGTGGGCTTACGTCGTCGACCAAGGCCTGGCGTTGCGGGCTGAGCTTGATGCTCTTGCTTGGGTCGGGCTCGTAGTCTTCACTCGTAGCCGTCTGTCTGGGCTCAAACTGCTCGCCGGGCGCATCGCTCGTCTTGGGGAATCCTGAGTTCCCGCTGCTGACGATATCGCCCGTAGCTTGTCCGCTGGTTGAAGTCGACATCTCTGCTCTTTGCTGTCCGGCTGCTAGTCGCGGAGGTGGGTTGCTGCCGCTTGGATTCGACTTCTGCTCTGCGTTCCAAAGCTGCACGGTAAGTGCTTTCTGAGGATGTTTGAGGGCGGGTTTACTGATAAAGTTCTTGAAATTGGTTGAGAGGAGCTTGGAGCGAGAGCCACTGGTTGCTGCAGGCATGGAGTTTGGGTTGTCGGAAGCTGAATCCATTGACGCGGTTGTGTACTATATACGTGTAGGCCTATGTTGACGCGTGCATGCGTGAGCGTAAGATGACGACAGTGTTAATTGACGGTGGTGCTAGATGCGGGAGTCGATGATTCATGGACTCGAAGATCGGGAGATCCAAATGTTCACGCGCGCCTTTTGGTGTAGGAAAAGGATGGGGGAGTGGGCGCCGTGACCTGCATCTTGATCTGGGCCCTAACATGGGATTTCAGGGCAGATTTGTGGAGAAGCGTTGCGTATGCCATGGGATTTGGATGTGTCGAGGGGTGCGGGTAAGGCTGATCGGCATCATTCGGGTGTTGCGGCATGACGTACGGTAAACTTCCTTTTCAGGCAACTTCGGATTGCTGTCGATGGCGGTGTTAGCGTGTATACGCGCGCTGACCCCCTGGAGCGATCAGCCTCGCCGCACCTGCGCGCTCCCTACACGTCGAAAGAGCCAGACTCACAATGGCGATGCGAGCCACCATCAACATGAAGTACGGAAGCCACAAGCCATACAATGGAAAGCAGCGCAATCGGTTCAACCAACAAAAAGCGCGTCGCGCAAGTCAAGCATTCGATGGCACTTTCTCAGAAGCCGGTTAACCTCGTGATAGATTACTACTACAGTTACATGAGCTATCTAGATTCCAATCAGAAGGCCACCGTCATTACTTTTCGTTCGATACATTACTCCAAACCATTCCGCGCAGTCGCGTATCGCAGGACACTGTAATAAATGCTTGCTGATAGGGCGCATACAAAACGCTCATGGCCAAGCCAAGTGACGCATTCGCCATGACCGGGCCACGCCACCGAAGAAGAGTAGTAAAGGTCATTAGTGATTACAAGAGAACGACGTAATGCGTTGCCCGTCTATCCTCCGTGTGCCCGTGTCGTCGTTGTGTGGGGGATTAAAAGGGGGTTGGGTGAAGTCTTGCGATGAAGGAGAGTAAGAAAAGCGAAAAGTGTGCTTTTGTACATCTTGTACAAAGTGTGGTAAGAGTCGACCGCTTAGACGAAGTAAGCGAGAGCGGCAGCACCGGCCATGAAGGCAGCGAGGGGCTTGGTGGAGCTAGCAGCGCCAGTGTACTCGGGGTAGCCGGGGGAGGTAGCGGACGAGGCGTGGTAAATGGATGATGAGGCGGTACCGACGGGTGTGGAGGCGTGGGAGGAGGCAGGGGGGACAACGACAGTGGTGGTCTCCTCAGCAGGAGGGGGAGGGGCGTATCCGGAGGAAGACGCCTCGGGGACGACGGGAGTGGAAGTCTCCGGGATGGGGACAGACTCAGTGATAACAGGAGGAGGAGGAACGGCGTATCCGGAGGAAGACGCCTCCGGGACGACGGGAGTGGAAGTCTCAGGAATGGGGAAAGACTCAGTGATAACAGGGGGGATGGGCACCGACGAGGTGACGACGGGAGGGACCACAGGGTAGGTGGAAACCTCTGGGACGGGCACCGACTCAGTGATGACGGGAGGGACGACTGGGTAGGTGGAAACCTCCGGGACAGGTACAGACGAGGTGACGACGGGAGGCACGACTGGGTAGGTGGAGACCTCCGGGACGGGTACAGACGAGGTGACGACGGGAGGGACCACAGGGTAAGTGGAAGCCTCGGGTACGTAAGGAGTGGAGCTGGGAGGAATGACAACAGTCGAGGTGATGGTGACCTCAGTGGTGCTGGAGACCTCTGGCACGTAAGGCTTGGAGCTCGAGTATGGCACGTAGGGCTTAGAGCTTGAGTACGGCACGGTGATGGTCTCAGTCTCCGGGCAGGGAGAGCTGGAGCTCACGGGTGGTACGTAGATGGAGGTGGACGTAACGACCGGGGGAGTGTAGGTTGAAGTCACAACCGGAGGAGTGTAGGTCGACGTAACGACTGGAGGAGTGTAGATTGACGTCTTAACGGGGGGAGTGTAGGTGGAGGATGGCACAACAGGTGTGCTTGACTCCGGGCACGGGGTGCTGGAACTCGCCGGTGGGGTGTAGATGGAAGTGGACGTAACGACCGGGGGAGTGTAGGTCGAAGTCACAACCGGAGGAGTGTAGGTCGACGTAACGACGGGAGGAGTGTAAGTGGAAGACGGCACAACAGGGGTGCTCGACTCCGGGCAAGGCGTGCTGGAGGAGACATGGGGGACGCTTGAAGACTCGTGGACCGGATAGCTGGAGGTGACGACAGGTGGGACGTAAGTCGAAGAGGTCACAACCGGAGGCACGCTGCTGCTCTCTTCCTCGCAAGGAGTGCTGGACGCCTCGTAGGGCTTGCTCACGGATGGAGAGGCACCGTATCCGGACTATATGTTGTTAGAGCTGAACGCTTCAAAAGCTAACGGTACTTGTGTTAACATACAGAGGAAGGCACAGCGTAGCCGTCGCTGCTGGAGGCGCCGTAGCCGCCACCGTAGGGAGCAGCGTAGACAGCGCCCACAAGGGCCATCGTTGCCAAGGAGTATCTCATCCTGTTCTGACGAGAGGTGTTGGATGTATTAAGGAGTAAAGAGTATTACTAGGTGATGGGTGCGAAGCGAAGGTAACAGAGCAACCGTAACGAAAGAGCTGCTGTGTTGAAGATCGAAGACTTGATGAAGCTTGAGAGGCACGATATATGAGACTGAGGAGGAATGCGAACCTAATATACTCATTAGGAGAGGCGGGATCTTCACACCCTACCAGCCTTCTGCTTTGCCCTACCCATGGGAAAGCCACAACAGGGTCGCATCCACGCAAGACGGTTGAGGGGCTCCGAAGTAGTTCCCCACATTCATCCGGACGTTTTTAGTTCCAAATCACCTCAAGTCGATCATGTTCGTAGTCTCGGCCATACCACGGGATGAGGCTCTCTCAGTATGGCAGGCGTCTCTAAGAACGTTTGCTGGCCAAGTTTACCCTAGCAACCGGCTGCAAAAGATCGCTAGTCAGCGAACGACTTACCTAAACCGTAGCTACATGCATAAGGCTACCAGGATAATCGGTGGTTAGGAGAACACGACGCCCTGCCTTCTCATGCATGCTGACTTGGTGACCGTTTTGGTAGCCGCAGAGGTTGGAACTTACAGCTGTATTCCAGCCACCCCACCAACCAACGGTGAGTGGCAGTGACATAACGTTGTCCAAACATGGCATAAGTCTTCAGCCGCACCAATGAAACGCCATCGAACCGTTTTCCTGTATTCAATGTGTCACCGGGTAACACGAGGGTCATTCTGTGAGTCCGAAATCCAAACAACCAGGTATATTTGCGCGGACTGCAGGGCCGCTAAGACATCGTGGGCTTTGGTCTGTCGTGAACACGAGCTGTGCACCAGCACAATGGGACTTCGGCTGACGGCGGTCTCAGTCGAAGCTTGGAAGATTGTCTATACTATTGTCCTAGCATGACAGCGATAAACAAGCTTCCTTGCGCGTATTGTTGAGAAACTGTACAATGTTGCGACCCTGCACTGTAGCAAGGATTATCTTACATCATCCCGAGAATTGCGCGTGTATTGGGACGCGCTGACCAAACTTTCCACCTCTTTGCACGCGACAGAACTGTAGTAATGAGAGTTGTGCATGGCGCGGACTCTCCTCCGTTTGTTTGCTGTCCTTGGGCGCATGGCCGGTCTCAATCAATAGCTTTGAGCGTTTGAACCGGCCACTGTCAGGAGCTAAGACGGTGGCTTGCAGGCGTGTTTATCGAAAATCCAGGGTGTTTCCATATCGTGAACTTTTCGGCGCATTGCAATTGGCGGACTCGTTGGAGGCTGGTAGTGTCCCAGCCAGACTGCTGCAACGTTCGCATGCCTCGCTACCCCGCGTTACCCCGATCATTGAGCAATCGCAGTAAGAATCAGAGTTTTCCTGACTGTCGTTGTACGACTGGCTGCGCGTCAGCTTACGGCAGCTGTAGATAGTTCCTGCAGCAGCTGCCGCCGCCGTTCGGAAAGTCATTAGCTGATTGCGGCTGGCCCCATCCTAGCAAGGACGCCCAGCCGTATCGTGCATCGCAGTCAGATTTGGGTTCCAGACGACCGTTGTTGTGGTGTTCGGGCGAGCAAGAGCTGCCGCGCACACCTGCAGTTTAGCTACCCGGCGCTTCGTACAAGCGTCCGCGAACGCGTAAAGGTTCAGCGGCAGGCTCCACCCTGCATACGCGCGAGCAGTAAAACCTTCACCAATATCACCAGATCATGTCTTGGCCCACCAGCAGATCGCGGCCTTAGTCCGGCTCAGTCCAAAGTTTGGCTTGCGATCAGAAAATAGAGGTCTCTTAACAGCGCAAAACTTGCAGAGGGTTGCCCTGGCGATCAAGCCCGAACTGCGGCGTAACGAAGCACCATGCATAACGACTTGTTCAGTATGATGTCACTATGGGGGTTCGTCGCATGCTCTTCCTAAGCCGAGCTCGATGGGGTCTGATGCCTTCCACGTTCGGGGTTCCCTGTACCGTCGTGGCGGCACCTCAACATCCGTCAGATGTCGCAGTGCTTGCTCAGTGATGAAAAGTTCTTCGAGCACAGAAATTCCGGCCCTGCACATCCGCTACGAATCGCGCAAAGGTATGTGTTGTATTGGTGTCACCAGAGTGTTGTGTCGCAGATCAATCGGTCGTGTCTGACGGTAATATCCTTGTGTATTGAGGCCGGGAGCAGACGCGCTGTCATTCCCATCAAGACACTGTGCGCCAGCCACGCGTAAAAAGCAGGCTCGTTGCAACGCGACTAATCGTCGTCATCGCTTTCTGATCCACTATCCCAGCCTTCATCGTATTCTTCCGCGAGGACTTGTAAGCCGTTGCATAGCGCTTCCTTTTCTTCAATGCCGCCCATTCGCTTGACGATCTGCTCGACTGCTCGGATCTGATCAGCGACAGTGGTACTTGTCGTCAGCCCCGTATGTACAGCAAGCTTAGTGGAGTGACCGGACCCTACGTCCAGCATCGAACGAGGAAAGCTGTCAAGCAAAGGAAATAGTAGCGGTGCAGCAAATCTGAAACGCGTCAGCCTGAATTCCTCGTTTTGCGCCCAATTTGCAAGCGCTGATAATACGATATACGCATCGATGGTGATGAAGTGACACATACCTTTGCACTGCTGGTCCATTATCGAACCTGTCATGAGGATCACGTTCGTTATCTTCAGATAGGGCCCACTCTCCACGAGAAGCCTCCGCTCGCCCAAAAACGTGTTCTTTCTTTCCTTTCCTGGTAGCCGTTCTGTAATCGCGAGTGAAGGTATCAATGTCGAAATGGCTTAGTCGATCGTCGCCCTCACTTGTCTGCCTTGATGTCATGGAACCAACCTTTTCCGCTTTCTCGGCTTCATCGAAAGCCTTATCTGACAGTACCTCCGGATCTGCAGCACTCATCTCGAGCTTCGCTATACGTCGTTTCCCGGTACTGTTGATAGTGTTTTCCAAGTCCTGAAGCGTTCCGCGCCCGCCTAGAGATGCTCTCAAACGTGAGGATATGGTCATGCTTTCCAGACCCATGACTTGTAAAGCTGCAATATGCCAGGGAGAAGTTGCATCTAACGATAGATAGCCCGGTAGTTTAGCAGGGCTGTTCGACATCGGGACGTATACTGACGACTGCTCCCCAAGTATTTGAAGAGATCGCGCAGAATTCGCCACTTGTTGTATGCGTCTTTCCTGCTCTATGTTAGTCTTGAGTTTATCCAAAACCCTGAATAGGAACCTACTCGAGGGGTCGATGAGTTGGCACCATGGTCACCTAAGCCCCACGTCCAAATGCTCATCTTGCCGTACTCGTCTCTGAGCCTTTCAAGCCATCCCGAGGCCCAACCGCCCCAGGCGTCATCAACACCCGTGAAGATCTGGAGTCCTTGAATGCCATCACATTCTTCGACGAATGGTCGTAGATCTCTGTCAACCAAATCTACTTCCCTTTCAAGCTTCTCGAAAAGCTCCATTCCTACGTCCCAGCTCTCAAAGGGCATGAGCTTATCGTTGACGTCGAACTCCGACAGCTGAACAATGGACTTTGGATGGTAGTAGACACGGCTGTAGTCTGACCAATATCTGACAGACGATGTACTGAGCGGAGGAGGCTGTAGGCCGGCATCGAGGTGCTCTTGATAGGTGGATTGTGGGATAGTCTCTATTGCACGCTGTACAATAGGCTTCGATGGCCAGACACCGTTCTGATCCAATATGCTTCTGTCGTCTTCGGCCTCGTATAGCGCATTGATCTTTCTCATGCTACCAAAAGCACCTTTGAGATCGTATATGAGCGTCCTTGGCGTAAAAGTATCGGACCCATCTGGAGCAACACCTGGCCTAAACAGTATGTCATGATTCACAGGTGACTCTGGCTCGGGCGGGTATGTGAAGTAGGACTCCTGCGAAAATATCAGATGAGACGACGGAGCGCCAAGAATTCGTGACCTACTTGTGTGTTCCAAAAGTGGGTGCCCAGGTAGTTGCTCTGCTTGCCGAACTGCAAAGTCACGATTTCATGCATGGCCACGAATGAGGTGTAGTCCGTTCAAGGAACGGGGTAATACACGATGCCTTGGTGTTGATCTGAGATCGAGAGATGAGTTGACTGGCGATGGTGCAGGCGGAGACAAACGGTGATTGGCGAGATCAAGCTCTGTCATTTGCCCCGCACGTGCACACGCGATGAGGAAAGAGCCATACCCCACCGCAACGTCCCAATCCACAGCCTATTATTATGAGACTCGTTTTCTTTTGGCTATATCATGCCTTGGAGGTGCACACCGTGTTCTAAATCAACATAGCATAAAAAGTGTTGTGATGGTATCCTCATGGTATGCTATAGATGTTAGGTGCGATAATGAAAAAGGCCATGTCTTGATGAATCTTTCCGTAGAGTCCGTGAGGTCTACGAGGTCTGCAGGCCGATCATTCTAGATGCTATTGAGAGCAAATCGCTCGCTGAGCTGGATGAACATGACCAGGGAGGGCGCAAAGTACTGGCGGTAGCTAAACCCTGGAAGCTCCTGCTAATTACAGAGCGGTTCGAATGTTCAGACACGAAACTATCAGAGAACTCATTAGCGGACATGATGAGGCGGGCAAAAGATCGGGTTTAGGGTGATTGACACAAATCCCATTCGGAGTGTATAGTATGAAGGTACGCCTACCAGAGATCGAAAGCCGCTCTCTCATCAATCACGAATGTATCAGGTAGACCCATGCACTCTCCACCCATGTTCATCACATCGTTCCCTCTTCGCTCGCCAGATCGTGCTTTCGTTATATAACCGAGCAGGTGGTATCGACGCTCAGCTAGAACTCGGTATCGTGTCACGAGTATGCCTGCGCGCTTGCAAAACGATCGTGTACTACGGCTGCGAGTGCGGTCTGCGAGATGATCAGTATCCCGGCTACATTTAGTGCTCGGTCTTCAGAGAAAGCTTGGGCGATAAGCCCTCTACCGCCCACTTGTCTAGCACGTAGTATGCATTAGGTAGTTGCCGACTGTAGTCCATGCCATGCCCCATGACAAGGAAGCGGCAACTGTGTACTACAGGAGCATTTACAGCGGCGCGTCGCTACACTAGCATGTGCGGAGACCAAGACCAAACGGCAGGTCGTCTTCACGGTAGTGCGTACCCTGTGCAGGGGAGCAAGCTCCTCAAGCCTATAGCGACAGTGGCTGTTCAACGCGCCTAGCCGAAGCATCGACCCATAAGACCAGCGACATGGCTTTTTATATGCCTCGAGACCTGTTCTAGGCGGGTTGCCCTGGCCAGCCTGCGCGGAAGTTGACATTCTGGCCAAGCTGCACTGTCGGCTGCCGAACCGACACAAGGTTCCCGCACGTTATGCCACATGTATGGTTGTAGACCCGCCATTGCGGTCTTTGTCATCAAAGGGTGGATCTTGCGGTGTCCACCCGATATCGCGACGTATCAGAGGCTGTGTCCTGTTCGTGACAGGTCGTTTCGACGTAGGTGTTCAGCGCGACGCGTCTTCGCGCACTGTAGACGCGAGCGAGATGCGCCATCGGTAGTCACGGCGAGCTGGACTTTTCTCCAAAGGTTCGGCGTCCAATAGCGAGGTTGGTTTGTCTGTATATCGTACGTCATTCGGCGGTGTGGAGGGGGGTTTGATGTCCTTTGGTGATGTGCCTGCCCGAAGTGCCTGTCTTTCGCGCTAGCGCCTACTCGTTAGCGCGGCAGGTATCCCGCTCCAGGTCGTTTGCATCTCCATCACTTGTCTCATACACGAGCACATTCAGCCTATCACAAGATCGGCTTACATCTGGCATCACTGCAATGTGTCAGTATTCCTGGCGGTCAGGCCTGAACGGCTGCCTTGACGCGTCCGATGGCGCCCCCATGTCCCAATTGCCCTCTCTTGGCACTCAGATTGCCCGTCACCCATTGTTTGTAGGTGACTAAATCCAAAGGCGCGGGCACCCGTTGTTGTGATAACGAAACTCAAACTTGCGGTCACCGTCCATTTTAATTGACTCAACCTCCTGCTTCTGCGTTACTCAATTCGACCCTGGCACGCCTGATCTCTGCCACTCTCGTACTCTGGTCTAGTCACCTCCATTCTCTGGTCCTGACGAATCGCCCACGAGTTCAGCAAGTCTTGAATGAGAATACTACAGATACAAGAGCTGACGTTTTCGACACATCACTCTCATCGAAATCACTCCCCCCGTATCATGCGCCAGCCGACATATCTCCCTTCGCACCTCGCCACAAACCGTACCATGGTCTCAGACAGCAAGCCGAGTTCCCATTCCAGCGGAACAAGCAACAAGGCTAACATATTCCCTGTACATCATGAGGCATTGACAAGACTTCGCGAGGTCCTTCCCGATAAGCTTTGGCCGGAGGTACGCCCAGCACTCTCAGAAGACGTATCATTCGGCAAAGCAGAGCTTCAACACGGGAGGGTACTGGTCGGCCACGTCAACCCAGAAAAGAGCCAGGGACAGGATACTGCGGAAGAACGCGCCTTGTGGGCTCATCTCTGGAAGATTGATTGCAGAGGAGGTGCTGTACTGAGCTTCTATTACAATACCCACGAGGAGCTCCGGATCGGCGAGCCAAAGTTCCGCAAGGTCGAGTTCCAGAAATGGTGTTGCATGATCGCTACAGACCAGTCACCTGTAGGCTCCTCTGGTGGCGAATGGGAGAGGCGTCTCAAAACGGTCGTAAAGATTGCTCTCCTTGGGAGTGGATATCTGGACCCAAAGGATTATACGTTTCCAGACCTAGCAACAGTCATCAGTGTCATCAACAAGCGCAAGCCTACCCACCAAGCCAGTTCTTCTTCGATGCGCAACGCCAACGGCAAGCGACCGTCGGAGGGAGACTACCTAGACAGATTCATCGAACAGATCATGGAACCTGAGTCTGAGGACGAGTATCTGGGTGGAGATAACGAGGAAGAGGCGTCTCTGACAGAACCTAGCAGTACTGCGCACGCTCTTTCTGCAAAAAGGTCGGGTATGAAACCGTCTCATATACAAGAACTACAAGAGGCATTTCCGCCTACAGTCTGGCCACGTGTCGAGAACTGCAGTGAGGATGTCGGCAAAATGTATCCTGGAAAAGTCTACCTTGGATTTTTGCCATCTGCAAAATCACCGAGTGGCTCACCAAAGGAGGTGTGGGCGAGGGTCAAAGGGAAAGCGTCCGCCAAAGGGAAAGCATCCGCCGAAAGGTCTGGACACATTCTGTGCTACTGGAACGACGGCCGAAAGGCAAACTTGAGGGATGAAGATCTCGTTAGTAAGATAGATTTCGACAAGCCTTTTCGATATCTTGGAGATCCTGAAGCACGCGAGAAGAAGAAAACCATACGCGATCCCTGGCGGGCTTCGGTAGCCGTTTGTGTACGGGCAGCACTCGTTCACGCGGGAATGATTGACGGAGACGAGCTCTCAATCCAGACCAAAGCACCACGAGCCGCCGAGATCATTCGCCAAAACCGGAACAGACTTGACACCAGCACCGCAAGACCCGCTGACGTAGAAGCCTCGGACGATATCAATGCTTCATCCAGCATTGATGTTATTTCCAGTTCTCCCAGCATCCCGATTGCAGACATGAGGCCCAAAAAGCGTCGTATGGCCTCTGATCACGAAGCTGGTGAAGATGCTGGAGATTCAGTCTCGTTGGCTACGACACCAGCTCCGAGAGGATTTTCGACCGTAAGCTCGGTAAGTCACTAAACAACTCCTAATACCTTTCTAACTCTCGATCAGATATCGCCGTCGATACAGTTTCTTAGGAGGGCTCGTGAGACTGGGCCAGGATCTCTATCTTACGAGCTTGCCGCTTCGAAGAAGAGATGTGCGACTCTCGAAGTTGACGCCGAGCGACAAAAGACAGAGAACGAACAGCTTCAAGAACTATGCAAAGAGAAGACTGTTGGCGCCGTGACTCTGCGAAGTGAGCTAGCCGTCGCCCATGAGAAGATAGCAAAACTCGAGCGAGACGGCGCGGAGCTACAAGCGGAGATGGGCAGTCTCAGAAAGTTGAGACAAGCGCATGTCAAACATGCGCAGCACATTCTACTCGAAGTCATGGCTTTCGACATTGGTGACCAAGATGGAACCGATCCAGAAACGGCAAGCCGAGACGCTAAGAGCCAGTACGTCGAGACATACGGTATTGAAGTTGAAGTCGGAGCGCTGGGCGATATAGTCTGAGTGCGTCTAACACTTCCCACAACTCAGTGATCCTGAAGATGCTACTCTCATTTGGGTTTTTGCTTACTATGCGCATAAGCTGTGGACCTTGGGAGCGCTTCGGCTGTTAGTCGGGCTCTATGTGCGTATACATGAAACAGCCGATGCCATGAATGCAGCCTCTACAGCACAATTAGCAGGCGATGGAGTTATCTGTATGTTATTTTCCTTTCCAGGCTGCTTTCCAAAAGTGTGCATTTACTACTTCCTCTCTATTCACGATTAGGGCAGCACTTAGCGGGCCTCTTCAGAGTACCTCAAAACTAGTCAGGATGTGTCTAATCATTTGTATAGTCGAAAAACATTCTTTCTATATGATTTGCGCACTGCAGTGAATACATTTCTCGTTTGTTGTGATCTCCTAGGTAATCCGACGACGCTAGCCGCGTTAGTGATGCAGTGCGCCCTCTCTCGTCTCCTCCAACTTGTACTGTATCGAGACTACGCTATTAATTTGATCACGCACAAGCACACCAGATATACAGTCGGGATAACACAGAGCCATCTCTGTAGCACTATATCTGTTCAAGTAGATTGTTACAGCCTACCTAGGCAGAGGCTAGGTAAGTCCCTTCTTTTCTCGGACGCAAAACAACACCCAAACAGGCTCAGGTACTCTGTGAACCACAGAGACAGGCGGAGCATCAAGGATATGACGCGATAGCGGTTACTAACTACTACATAGAGCAACTTACCCCCATGGCGCCCACAATTCAAGAGGTTCGCAGACTAGCGCATCGCGACATACACAGTCTGTTCATGAAGGCTAACAGCTATATTAGCCCACTAAAGATGTACGCATCAACAAAGCGGTACTCAAAGACCAGCAAAACAAGCACCCCGCCGTGCTCGCAAAGCTACGCAACGCCATCCCAACCGACTGCTATCCTACAGTGGAAGCATCACAACAAGACATATACTATGGACGTCCATTCTACCCCGGTAAAGTCCTCCTCGGTACAAACGATGGTACTCGCGTGTGGGGCTATCTGCGCAGGATAATGAGTAATCACAAGACGACGATGGAAGTACACTACGAGGACAACCGCGGCGGCGACAATACGGATCATACACCATTTGCGCAGTCTCACTTCGTACCGTGGTGTCGCCTTATTGCAGATGACGCGTGTCCCCTTGGTACTGCAGCTTGGGAGGAGCGGTTAAAGATAGTGATCAAGATCGTGATGTTGGAGGCTGGCTACTCGGAAGCCACGGTCTCTGGTATACCCGCCGATCTACTTACATCGATACGGAAGAATGTCGAGAAAGGTCTAAACAACGTGTCGCAAGCAGCCCGGGCTAGGCCAAGTATACAATCGTCGGCGGGCCTAACAGCAGCTCCTGTTGCATCGGTTTCCGCCCCCAGGCACACTGTTGAGTGCAAGAACAGTATCGTACTCAACATGTCGAAGCCTCAACCGCAGAAGACTGCAGCGACACACTACATCAAGGTACTGAAAGACCACATCCCCACCGACCATTGGTTTCAGACGCGTCCCATGGCGGCCCATGAAGAACGAGCAATCACCTTGTTAGAGCCAGACAGCAAGGAACACTTCGCCCTATTTCCTGGTAAAGTCCTCCTAGGTCATCTCCGTGACGCCGAAAACACACCAGTATGGGCAGCGTTCCGTCATCCCAAACACACTGCCAAAATACAGACACTATCGGGACCGTGGCGCATGTGCTTCTTCGATGATGACCTATTCGAAGTCCAACTGCCCGAAATACTAGACGGCGCCATTGAATTCGCGCCTGCGTTCCAGCTACTCACTGAGAGTAAAGACAACGTCGGTACACGCAAGATCTGGTTTGCTAGAATCAGCACGTGCGCACGTGTTGCGCTCATCGACGCTGGACTCCAAGACGACGAGGGCTTTCAGACTCGAGTAGACGCACGGCCTAAAGAGCTGGCGGCAGTGATCAAGAAGGCGTGGGCGCGACTACGACGGACACTCCAAGGAGGTGGACGGGAAGAGGCTTTGCCGACGCGATACCGCCAGTATGGGAAGAATCGTACAGCGGACGCTTCTGCTGTAGACGCTATAGCACATGGCCAAACACAAGCGCCTTTAGACCTCCAGCCCAACAACGACGAAGGGCAAGCACAGTCGCCCCCGGAAGACCTCATCCAAGACCTTATCGAGCTATCCGAAGACGAAGACGACATCATGGAATCGGGCTACCAGCTCCGCGCATCCAGTCCCTGGCCCACTTTCCCGAAGCGCGAGCTCTTCACCCCGACGCGCACCTCTTCCGCTATCAACAAGAGACAAAAGATCGCTCCGTCAAATCGCACCTCTCTGCTCGACTTCATAAACCTGACTACTGCCATCGACACCCCGGATACCGCTGCGCTCGAGGAACAGGTCCGTACGTTGACTGAAGCCAAGACATCTCTGGAAAACACTGTTGGTGATATGAAAGCACAGCTTCACGACTACAAGAAGAAGAATCAAGAGTTGCAGGTGTTCAAGGCCAAGCATGTTGAGCACTGTCAAGCTGTGATGCTTAAGTTGCTCACACAGAGGAATGTGCGGAATGGAAGTAGTGAGGTCGATGCGGAGAGGGATGCGAAGACGGAGTATACTCAGGTCTACGGTATTGCTATTGTGGAGGATATTGGAGAGGACTGGGAAGAGTACTGTTGACTGTATCGATGTGAAGAGTTTGGATTGATGTCATGGGGAGGTCATGTTTTGTTCACAGAAATCTCCGCCTAGAACCCACCAAGACCATCATCGCTGTCTTCGTAGTCGTAAGACCAGTTATGATCAGCGTCTCTTTCCACCCGTTCATCTTTACCACCCGTCAACTCCTTCCACTCCCGTTCATCCACCGCCTTCCCCAGCCCAATAGACAATTGCAAATCCTCGTCCTCACCCTCAAGCGCATGATAGCTCCACACATAGTCCACATCCGAAATACAATGCGGTTCATCCACGGCGCCAATGCGGCATTTTACTTTAAGCAGCTCGACTGCGACGACCGAACCTTCTTCGCCAGGGGAGGCCATGTTAGATGCCGAGTCTATCCGGCGGAAGGGTAGTTGGACTGCTTGTGTTTGCGGGGTTTCGGTAGCCTCGGTTATGGGCTCGTGTGACACGGTCGCACGCTTGTGGCTTGGGGATTTGGAAGTTTGGAGGCCGGTGATGAAGTAGATTGGCTTGTTTTGTTGCGATAGCTTGCGGAGGAAGTCTTGTGTGCTGGTGTCGTTGCGTAAGGTGTCGAAGACTTGTGATGCGTCGGTGAGGCTGACGTGCAATGTAGATGTAGCGTCCTCTTGTTTTGAGCGAGCCACCTTCTGTGTGAACTCTGAAGTTACTGGAGGCTTGATGGAGTCTGAGGCGGCGCTTAAAGAGTTTGTAGTGATCTGCCCGAGCGTGATAGATGTTGATGGCAGTGGTTCTGGGAGGTGTAGAATCGACATTTTTGAGACAGATCTGTGTGAGGATTGCGGCTAAGCTGGGTATCTTGAGTTAATGGAAAAGAGTGTAGGTGAGACCAAGATGAGGAGATGCAGGACAGTCAAATACGAGCGCTGGCTAGGACCAGCGGTGAAGTTATATTGTGACGATGTGGACTTGGCCCAGTCTTCAATCGCACCATGACATAACTGTTGATGCTCATACGTTAGCATAACGTCTCTGCGCTTGATGCTAGTCCAGTGTGACGTTTGTCATTCGTTGTCGCTCTGTCGTCGGTCGTACGGGAAGGGATGATCATTCGGCGCGAGAGTATAGCTCGGCTAACAAAGGGTTATGAGGCCCAGTCTTTGCTCCACCAAGGATTAAGTTACTCAATTGGCGAACAAAGCCCGCAAACTTGCGATTGCGTTACTAAGAAGCAGCCGGGGTGGTCTGATGGAGATCGGCTGACTTGTTCCTGAGTGCGATCCGACCTCGGGCTCGGAAGGCTAGATTGCATGCATCAGCGGGAGGACGCGGAGCCGCATGCTAAGATTTTCCATAGATCTTGGAAGACAGTTTCGCGAGGAGCTGCATAGCCATTGAACTTTTCGTGAAGAAATACCACACGGAGCCTAGTATGCCGTGGGTATCTCGTAAGGTGAGAGAGTCCACATCTTGGGTGCAACCTTCCAGAACCAGCAGGATAACAGCTATCGCACTGGAAAAAGTGCTCGCGTGTCAATATACGACGATAACGAAGGATGGAGATTGAGATTGCTGATAACGGATGTGTGCTGTACTGAGCCGCTGCCTCGGGATGGTTTGCAACGGAAGAGGGGTGATTCGTCATGTGAAGAGCTGACTAAGGACGAAACGTGGCGTCGTGGCGCGTGGGCGTGGGCTGGCGTGACGCGATCGGCATGACACGCTCTTGGACGTGACATTTGCCCTTGGTAATATATGCGTCGCGCTTGCCGTCATTGCACCGTCGTCGCCTACAATAGACCGTCGCTCGTCCGTCCTTGATATCGAGATGAAGCTGGGTCGGATGACTGGGATGGTCGGCCATGAATGTCGCTGCTTTCGGCAGCGGGCGGAAAGCTGACACTGCCACACTGCGGGAGGAGCATGTACCGTAAACATGACAACGCCAACTTTCGGGCCACTTTTGCAGCCCATACACCTACCAATTCCTACGGCTAGCCTGCCATGGCAGAGACATCCATAGCCCCTACCCACCACCAGCGTCGCCAAAGTGCCCTCGCCGACATACAATTCGCCTCTATCGTCGACGATGACCTCACACCCTCCGAAGACGAGTCGCCGGAGGAAAGCGCGTTCGGGCTCGAGACAGCACAGTCAGCGATTGGAGTCAGCATAGGAAAGCAGCAGACGCGTCTGACTTCGCCGAAAACGCCGGCTGCGGAAAAGGCTGCTGCCCTAGAGGACACGGAAGACGGGGCCTTTTTCGAGGGCTGGCAGGAAGCTACCGATGCCACACCGGAACTGAGAAAGACGACACCGCGTCCAGAACCGAGCAAAGATGTTCAGAGAGCTGACGTGAGGCCGAAACCCACGCACACATCGAGCAATGACGACCGCGAGCGGCAATCCGACCCTCAAACGCGACTTCCTTCACCATGGCGAGCAGGACCGAAGACATTCCACAAGGAGAAGGCGGGCGACCATCGAGCTACACTCCGCGAACACCTACAGATTGGAAGACGGCGGGCATCCTCGAGCGGCTCCATGGGGGACACGATGCGCAAATACATGCCCTTCACCCTGCCCACGTCCATCACCAAATCCTACAAAGACATGCACTTTTCGCTCCCGAGCCTGTCAGCACTCTCACTCGATACAGAGAAGCCACGCACCTCTGACAGGCGGAGGAGAGATACCTTCGCCAGCAGTGGACCAGCCCGAGACATACCACAGCAGGATGGCGCCAGCCATTCCACACCCAAAGAGTCGAGGAGCGCATCGAGGAGCCTCGTACAGATGCCACAGCAACCCAACACCGCTCCGATACCCCAGCGCGAATTCAGCGACGAGAGCACCGACACCCTTCAACCGTCCCCTAAGATATCGAGCGACCGACCGGCGCCTAAGTTACGGCGGTCCAATTCCGAGGGCTCTCTGCTCGTATATCGCACAAGGTCTTTTGCGTCTTCGCTTGGCGACGACACGCGCTTCGAGAGTGTACAAGAGCAGGTCAACAGTAGGCTGAAGGCCCTCAGAGACAGCTGGCAAGACTCGAATTTCAAGCTGCCAAGCCCTTCGTTCCCAAACTTCAACCTATCGTCCAGCAGCGAAATATTCAGAACCCGTAATGCCAGTATAGCGTCTAGACTCCGCGAAACCGACAATGTCCGCGCAACCGAGCCTGCACCGGCAGCACGTCGCGACTCGACAAGGAAGAAGCGCCTGCCGTCAAAGGGTGGGGACAGCGACTTTGAGCCGCATCCATATTTCACACAGGCTCTGCAAGAGCTTGAAGGGGACTTGGTCGTGTTGGGAGGCTATCGAGGTTCCATCTTGCGCTCAGCAGAACCGCCTCATCGACAACTCTGGGTGCCCATCAAGGTCGGGTTGAACCTACGCAAGGTAGACTTGGAGGTACCTTTGGACCCAGATGCGGATGAGCGCATGGAGGAGAGTATTATACCCAGCGGCATGCTGACCCATATTGGCCCCGTCGATATAGCCAAGCGCCTGTTCAAGCGTCTGAATGCATGCGATAATGTCAAGGATGGTAAACTCAGGGTCCACAACTACGGTTATGACTGGCGGCTCTCTCCGCACTTCCTCAGTCGGCGGATGATACAATTCTTGGAGTCGCTGCCCTGTAACCAGCCGGGCATCCCTCCAGAAAAGCGTGGCGCCGTTATAGTCGCACACTCATTAGGCGGCTTGATCACGCGTCATGCTATCAACCAGCGTCCCGATCTAGTAGCCGGTGTTGTATATGCCGGAGTGCCTCAACGCTGCGTGAATATCCTCGGTCCATTCCGCAACGGCGACGATGTCCTCTTCTCCTCACGCGTGCTAACAGCACAAGTAAACTTTAGCATTCGAACATCCTACGCTCTCCTACCCCTCGATGGAAAGTGCTTCATCAACAAGCGTACGAAAGAAGAGTATCCCGTAGACTTCTTCGACGTCAACACCTGGAAAGAACACCGCCTCTCACCATGTATAGCAGCACCTCTGCCCCGCCCCGAACAACCCAAAGACAGCAACTTCAGCGTTAGTGGCCTGATGAACGCCGTCTCCTCATCACTCCCAACCTTCTCCAGTCGCAAAAGCAGCACCGCAAAAGACGCAGCCGACGTAGCTCGTAACGCCGCGAACAATGTCACAGAAGGAAGCGCCGAACAAGCAGGCATGGGACCCCAGATGGGCCACGAACACAACATCGAGACATCCAAAGAGCCGAACCCCGCGACCGATGTCACGATCCCTTACGACAAAGCCGTGGAGTATCTTGCGCGAACCCTCGCTGAAGTCAAAGCCTTCAAACAAGAACTCGACCACCGCCCTGAACACACAACGTCGAACGCATACCCACCCATCGCACTCATCTACGGCAAGTCCACACCGACGGTATATGGCGCAAAGGTAGAAAGCAAAGAAGCCATCAAACGTGCAGACGTGTATGATGAGCTTGCCTTTGCGAGCGGCGACGGTGTGGTACTCGCTCGTGCGGCCATGGTGCCTACTGGGTATAGTGTAGTTCGCGGCGGTGTCGTCTCGAGCGACCGCGGGCACGTCACGCTTCTCGGTGATTTGGAGGCGGTCGGGCGGTGTCTTTGTGCTGTTATTCATGCGAGGAGGAATGGCGTTGGGATGGGGGCTGCGGCGCGGTGAGATTATAGAGACGCCTACACATTTCTACCTAGAGTCAATGAGATTAGATCAAATTCATGGACATAGCGCGTTGTTTCTTGTTATGTGTGGATTTGTACTTGTGCTTCGATGTGTTATCTCTGTGCTATGTGAAGGCCGCAGTCTTCTTGAGCAAAGTGTATGACCCTCACGCCAGAATCCTCAACAGCCCCGACAAACCTACACACGTCTCAACCGCCATCACACAATCTCGTCGCAGCAAACAACGAAACCATGCTGGTGTTCGCCAAGCCATCTGCCCTTTCCCCACAGTCGCGTTCCTCGTGTCCCCATCGGCCCTTCTCTCGGTGCTGCCCCCTCGTATGCAGCCTTGGTACGGTTCGCTGGGCGTCGCGATCTGCGAGTGAACGGTGGAGCGGAGCGGAAGGCGGCTACAGGCGATGCGACGCGACGGACGGTACGGGCGGGCCATCGTTGTGCGGCGCGTTGGGTTCGAGTTCGTAACGAAGTCATGTTTTGGTAGTGGGTGGGCACGTACCTAACTGGCTTTGTTGCGCCCTTGATGTAACATCGTCTCGTGGTCTTTGCGCTTGGGTCTTGGGTAGGATTTGGTATGGGAAGCTGTGGGTGGTATTGAGACTGTGGAGGGTTTGCGGTGATTTTGCTTTTTCAATGACTGCTGAGAACCTTGGGAAGACTCGAAATGAACATCTTCTTGAATAGGAATCAGCGTTCGAAAGCTTCTGGATGGAGAAGAGATGGAAGCGTATCGTAGACAGATGTGTACTCCAGGAACCTGATCTCTCTCGATGACGCTGACGTCAATCGCACCAGTATTGTCGTCTTTCATGACCAAGCTGATAAACTCCAAATCAAACCCAAGAAACACGTGGTGGTGATTCCAAATCTAAGACGTTCGACTGAAGGGTTCACCCATGTTGGAGTTCCTCAGTAAATCGCTCAGCTCCAAGGCCGGTACCAATCTGGGCTCATGCACTTAAGGAAAAAGCAGAGCTGGTTGATGCAAGTTGCTATAGTGCTGCAATTGACCATGAGTCAAAGAGGATTGCTGCACTCGGATCGAGTCAAGGGGTACAAGTGTGATTAGTAAAGGGGGATGTTGATCACGTTGCTCAGCTCGATCGAGATATGCTGAGCCACCCGTATCGTCATTTAGCACCTCGTGCGAGACACTGGACTTCTCTGTAATGGCACCGCGTCTTCTCAACCACGGCATGGACGACTCGATATTCGAGAGCACTCTATCGTGACGAAGTTCCGCAGTCTGCGACATCAGCCATGCCATGTAGCACTAACAGACCCCTATAGGCTGCGCTTAGAGTGTCAAGTCAAAATCTACCTTGGAAACGCGCATGCCGCGTGACGGAATGCGAACAGAAAGATCAGCCGGTGGGAACAGCTCCGGTGGTGCGCACAGCCAGATCCATGGATTGTTGCGTGCGAAGAGGTCCTTTCCGTTTGAGGCTAGTGGGCTTGGCATCGCCCGTTAGGCCATCTGGTACCGTACCCCAGCCCTCCGCTAATCTCACTCGGAACCTCCGTCTTCCCCATCATCGCGATCACATCGCCAATCGCTCTATCTGCCCCATCTGGATCAATGAGCAGCAACAGCTCCTACTGAGATCGATTTCAACCAACTCAGGTTCGCTGCAGCGAAGCGAGATTTCGGCCTCAAATTCGTCACGAAGTCGCGATCCTTCAATTAAGCGCGCGTATGCAGCTCTGACCATCACGTCACATCACCAACCAATCCTGGACTGTCACGCGATGATGTGCAGCGGGGATAAAACTGTCTTGTCGGGGATGCGGTAACAGACAGTGCACTCTTTAGCATTCCGCACTGGTATCAATGCGGGGGTAAGGAGCTCGTGGCTTCGGTTGCGTCTGACGGCTTGGGGCCAGCCTACAAAACTTCGCTTTACCTTGTTTCTTCAAGACGAGTCATGATCAGATGCTGACAAGCTATCCATGTAGTCATACGGCACATCCGAATTCTTGGGAATCTTCGCAGATGCGCAGGTGTATACACGCTAGAGTACGGAGTTATTCCGAAAGGACTCTGTACCCCTCCGATATCACAGCACCACGCGTCATTTCTCGCTGGTACCGATACACTGCTAGTTTCCTGTGCTCAGCTACTGCTCGATCGCCCAAGAAAAGTCACTCCTTAACAAGTTCATCTCGCTGCTACTGCTCATCGCCTATTCGATGGACAACCAGCCCTGACAACAATCTGTCCTGTCGTCGATTGACATCTAGGCTTAATTCGTGTGGGAAGAGCCTCTCAGGCGCACAAATTCAGCACGCCTCGCAGGGGATGGCTCAACATGGCCCTACCACAACGGAATCCTTCTGTCGATGCATTCCCCTCGAATAATTCCCGTTAGCGTCAACGGAGATATCGTCTTATCGTTCTTGCTGAAAGCGGAAGGTGGAGAGTGCAGTCAAACGCTCGCAACAAATCTAGAGCAGCCCACACACGTGATGGGCCGGTTCATGCGTGGCGTCGACTGGCCAGTGACGAGGCTACCGCCTCTCGCGAGTGTCAATACACGAGCCGCGCTCCTGTTGAATGCCGTCAGATCAAACACTTGTGAGTGGCGGAGGACGCATGATCGTCTCGAATAATCGACCACTCAAGCTGGTCGACTCACCGTCACGTCCAGGGTAAGTGCTTTCGGCTGACGATTCAGGGAGCTAACCTTAGTCTACCTGCGGCACGCGCTTCCCCCGCGGCTGCTCAGACCAATTCTTTGCATTCGCTCGAAATTGCCATCTTGGTACTGGGTCCTTCGATACGACACTTGGGTCCGGATGTCATCCAAGCCCAAAGACCCACTGCTCCCGCTTTTACAGTCTTTGTAGTTTGGTCCGCTACCCAAACTCTAGGCCACAAGTTGACAAGTTGTGGGATCCATGTACACAATCTAGCTGAACCTGGCTGGCTCATTTTGCACACAACGTACGTCGATAACCTCGACTCCCTGTCGTGGCCCAAGGAAAAGGCGGCCAATACGCCGCTCAGTTGGGCTTCCGCGACTGAAGATGAGATCAAGCTGGGGTTGTAAAGTGTCGATCAGCTGCTGACTCGAAACGATCTCCGCTACGATGATGGAGCCCCCAAACTGTGCCGCATTGCAGCTCGTATCGCATCGTCACCTTATGCAAGATTGCAGTGATTCCTTTCAGGTCAGAACTACAGTGGAGACATGTATCTCACAAACTGCGTCTCATGGGACTGCCAGGTTGTACCTCATAACGATCCAAAATATAGGATCATTCATGTTGACTCTACAGGTTTTCAACTCGAACTGGCCAAACATTCTAACAAGAGCGCTTATGGCACAGCGGCTACTGCTTAATTCAGTACAGACAGTTACATCTCCACACCTTTTGGGATTCAACATATTTCAGGTCACGACCAGGATTTAATCATAGTACGGCGCGTTGGTGAGATGCCAACTAGCTCGAGAGATGTAGAGGACCAGACACTCCCACGTTGACCACTACCGCCAGCTATCGTGGTGAGAATTGGTTTCTAACACCATCTAGAATAGGTGGAGTTGCAAATAGTATGTGTGGCTGTAGCATACGCCTCTGAAACAAGTTCGCCGCAGCATCAAAGAGCTTGGGTTGAGCACGGCCTTCAATGCAGGAAGCCTAGGTTCGTCTACCCCAATTGGTAAGCGACGGTAGGTCCCTGCAGCATCAACCAGTAACCAGCTGTCAAACCCAACACTTCTATCTTCGTCACAGGCGTGCGTCTTCTGCATTCCTAAGGACTCACCACGGTTAGCTGTATACAACATCCGCACTCTGGGCGCTCGAACCATCTTTGCCACACGTCAAAGCACGTATCTGACGCTGCCCCACGCTAAATAACGGTTGAGCAAAAGCCACCAGGCGAGCGCACCACACCCACATCGAGACCCTGATCAGATGGATCTTCGTGGCCAACTGAAAGCTTAGCCCCTGCTGCTTGCTGTACACATTTGAAAGGGTGCCTACCAACCACCATCTGAGAAGCGTGCGTCTGTCGGATGGGGCCTTATTCAGGATATTGGAACTCGATGAAGAGCAGCTATCAAGAAAAACATGAGGCACTTTGCGACTAGGATACATGCCTGCAAAACTTCGGTCGTCTAACAAAGCCCGAAGCGTTCAAGACTCAAGTGCTCGACTACGCCGTACACTAGCTCGTCTACCCATGCTAGCTCGAGCCGTTGTTCGTTCGCGGTCAGGCTGTGCACGCACGCAGCGGCATGCTGGCATCGAGTACGCCAAGTCGCTCAGGTACCAACCTGCTGGGTCGTCGTTTTCACCGATCGTTAGCATTCCTTTCTCTGCTGAACCCTATGAACCACTCCTCGGAGCCTGTGGCATGGTTGAGCGCTCGCTATTGCATCTGATCTATATTATATTGGCGCGGTCCTGCCAGTGTAACAATCAACCTCAGGTCTCACATTCACCAAGCACTCTGCCATACTCTTGTCTTTATACGACTCTCACATTGTTCATTACATATTCATATTCTACCTACACAGTATGTCTATGTACTCGACACTTGTAAGCATAACTGACTGAGCATTAGTCTTACCTCGCCATAATGGAGCAACGACGTGTCCAGTCCTTCACTTCGAGCCCTTACCAATACGTGGTGGACTATCCGGGATCACAGGATCTCTCCCGATGTGATTCGCATGAGCCTATCCCCATGAAGCATGGTAACGGATCGTACGATGAACGGATGTCTTTCCACCACCTTGCTCGCGAGACATCAACTACTCGATCATTGAGCGCTCCGATAGACGCCTTTGATCCATGGCTACTCGAGGGACCAGGCTGTGGCAGTCCAATGTCCACAAGTTCTTCCATAAGCCACAACGAGAGCATTCCCACGCCACCTTACACCGGCATGCCAATGTACGATAACGTCGAAAGCCCGGCATTCCATCATGTTCGCTCTCCAGTCAACCACGAAACCTGGGCAGCAGAACCAGAACATGTCTGGAGACCGAGTTACCCTGATCTTCCCACATGGGGCTCGCAACAGTTTTCGTTACCTTACCACGGTGGTCCAGCCTGCGAGCAGATGTCACTGCAACCGGTTCAGCAATACGTCCCTCACTCTGGCCCTCCAGTAGCCCCGGCATACATTCCCTACCACGCACCAGCTCCCTTTGCTACTGCCAGGGTTGCTAACCCAGGGCCCTTGAAGAAGGAACTGGCTAGTGACGCTGGACACAGTGAGAAGGAAAGCGACTCAGAATCCGAAGACTCTGAGAGTGATGATGATGCCTCGTTGCACGGTTCGTCATACTCGTCCTCCCGGCGGTCTGGAGCGAATGCCAACGTCATGAAGCTCGGAAAATGGGGCGAGAATCCTGCTTCGTATCCCCTTCACCACACGCTTGACGTAAGGCACTGGCAATGTCCTCTAGATGACAAGGATCATACTGGAGTCCCATGCCCTAAAAGATTCCAACGACCGGAACATCTTCGACGCCACGTCAGGACTGTCCATGGCAATGACAGGTGCCACTTCTGCAAAGTGTGTCCCAAAACCTTTTCTAGGGGCGACAACCTCCGCGATCACTACTGGACGCACGTGAACCGTGGAGGCAGAGCAGGGAAGAACAACAAGATGAGCATTCCCGAGTTGAAGGCAATCCTCGGTCCCAAGGAGCGGCCGCTCATCAGACGTCTCAAGATGAAACTGAACCTGCTGAAGGAAAGGAACATGAGAGCGAAGCTTTGATTGAAAGTAGTGCGCTTCATGTCACTGCAGATGATGTTTACATGATTTCTTCTTCTTATTTTACATTACTTTTTGAGGGTACCTGGCGCTGGGGAGGCAAGTCATCATCGTGCTTCGGCATGCTTCTGTACCATTTCTTCTAATTCTCCACTGTTCATAGATCTCTTTAGCGCGCATAGCTGTATGAATGACTATAAAATCTTAATGAACACCTTGCTGTCTTATCGCAATCTTGACTTCCCTGATTGACACCTGGAAGGCCAAAAACAGAGATTTTGGACACGCCCACCTAACGACCAGTTGAACAGCGCCTCATGAAGCGCTTCGCTTAACATTACTCGTTATCCGGCCCCCAACACCGAGGATGGATCTCAGCGTCTTTCGTTGCGCCTAGCGAGTCGTCCCAGCATGGCAATCATCGACGACCGCGACAGCTTGGTCCGACTACACGCTAATGCATCAGTCTGAACTGATTCCTCGATCGAACATGCATGGAAGGAATAAACATCGGTCAGAAGATCACATGCAGCCAATCACCTTTATTCGCAGAAAAAGATTGGGGGCACCCTCACCGATTACACACAGCCCCGACGACAGGGAGAGGCGACATGCAGGTGCTTGTCAACGGAAAACGCCCGGTTCGTTAGATTCCGTGGAGAGCAGAGACGTGCGGTTTGAGCTAGCTCTCTGACTTGCCGGATAGATGAGCACACTGCATGGCAGCAGGGTTGTACCCTGTGAGGGATGCCTAGGTAAGCTGTCAATGCTCTGGCGAAAGCAGGCAGGAAGACAAGTTCCCGCGCACTGACCACGATCGAAGGATGATCTCTGACTGAAGGTGTCCTGTACGCTGTATGTGGACGTTAGTGTCGTACGATTTACGATTCCAGATGCGATCTTACGATGGTAGGAATACCAATCCAGATTGCAGGTCCTTCACCGATACTTGTCTCCCCGCATCTGGCAAAGCGAAATTGTAATCGCTGAAAGTCTGCATCTCCCCAACCTCAACCTCGAGAATGCGTTGAGATTGGGAATGCATGCTCAGCGGAACAACATCATTGGATCGACCAGCATAATCGCGGTGAAAGAAAAGACACTGGTCTGCCATTGCGGTTCGTGCGCCGCTCGAATCGACGTATGGGAAGGCATATCAGTTTTCCGCGCGCCGCAGCGCTTAGAGGAGCCAACGAGAGTGCGGCACAGCAAGCCACAACCCGGCGCAGCACCCCTTCTCAGATTAGAATCTGCAATTCACCCGCATTAACCGCCTAGTCTGAGGGCTCACTCATGCACGCAGAGTAGTCTCGCACGAAAGTAGGGCCTCGCACAGTTGTTGTAGGAGTAGGATGCATTTGTAGTAGAGAATGACAGGGTATCTACTCCAACGGCGACGTCACTGGCGCTGTAGTCGCATGTCTATACGTGGAGCTCGTTGTGGATATCTTGGAGAAATATGGGTTGCGAAGACTGTAACAACGCACGTAGATAGGATCAGTCTGGCGAAAGAGGGGCCAAGAGCGCCTCTAGGCCACACCATGATACACCGTAGGAAGAACAAAGGATGCCGTCTACTTCTGGTAACCCACGAAACGCTTTGTCCAGACATATTTGCTGACATGAAAACAGTGAAATGACATATTATGGACGCGAAAGATCAAGTAAGAACGATGGCACCCAACACGTCCTTCACACCCCCAAAAAAGACCCCAACAACAAGCACATCCTGATGTAGAACGACTTTGCCGTAGACGTACAGTTTCTGTTGAAAATATGTCCGAAAGCGTCGAAAATATGGGCAGCTCACCTATATCGCCTTCCCAATCCGAACTGACCGCGCTTCTGCGCGACCTGCTGGCAGATGACCCACTACCCCACACTCGAGACTGGCCTTACAAATTACAAAAGAGAGTTTCGGTGATTGGCCGTTCATCGTTCGACACAACACCCGCTTCACCGTTCGGCCCGGGCTAGATAGGACACTGCCGGCCCTTTGAGTTGAGGCAGGTACCGACCGTAGCTTCAACTCATCATTGCCCTTGCATACGATGGCTTCACACAGTATGCGGGCTTTCTGGATGAGGTTTGAACACCATCAGAATGATGGTTGGGCACGCGCGCATCTCCAATCTTCCACTGAGCCCCAGACATGCGCTGAGCATGATGCAGCAGGGCCCAAGCTCTTGCATGATTCGAATCGAGATATGATCGAATCGAACGCATCACACCAATCTTGACTGGCTGCGCAAGTCTGTGCCCCGCCCAAGTCCAAGGCCTCCAGGTAGAAGGCAGCATCTGCACATGAAGCCTCTGTACATGGGTCGACTTGCTACACACCACTAGCTTGTGCTGTATTGGCGATCAGTACCTCGCGCGACATGCGGTGTAGATTTCGTGTCGCACCTTCATTGAGCCATGATGACTTTCTTCGATGCATTCTGCAACATCATCATCCAACTCCCCGCTAGCGATAGCTTCCGCTGTGATTGCCGGGATTGCCGCGCACCCGTTTCGTCACGCCTTCGTAGACGGCGTCTACCCCTCAACGAGGTAGCGATCCTGCGCTCTTCCTTCCCCTCTAGCGTGTAGTACGGATCGTCTGATCAACATCTCCTCGCTTGCAGGAAAGCGGTCGATAGACGCATCACTGACGAAAGGACAAAGCCCTTGCGTAGACGTTTGCAAAGACGTTCCATGCTACGCATGCAGGCGGGCAGTCGACCGTTCAGCGGCCCGAGCAGAATTGGTGGAGGAATGCCGGTAGTGGCTGCCAGTCGTAGTGGTCCAGTCAGCCGTGTGGTCTTCCAGACCTTCCAGCTTATCAACGCTAGAAAGTGGACTGTGCGACTCCAAGTTTCCAGCCTTCTAGAACAATGATATCTGCTCAGCTGTGAATTGGAGCTTAACAATAGAACCAACAGTTTCTTGAGAGGTGCGATGACGTTCACTGTCCCTTGATGCTGCAGTGGATGGCTCATGTGTGTATGGGCGGGCGTGCATGCGACACCGCCTGCTTCGCCTCCACACCTCCTCGTCCTCAATCGTAAGGTCCAACACACCACCTCAGCTTGCAGCACGCCAACAGTGCTATTATTACCACCGCATGACAACTAATGTGATACAATACGTTGAGATGTTGTTGATGGAGGTGGAAATGACCATGAGCTGGGAGACGTTTCTTGGACACTGAAGGACGTTTGCGTGCCGACGGGTAGTCCGGTGATCGGTGTGGTCGATTATGTGCCGCTTCCTGGCATGAAAGTCGTGCTGTGATCGAACGATAGATTCGGGCGCGTCGATGTTGCGATGATTCGCTGCGTTCACGATTCGAGGCAGGCCCATGTTGTCCTTCGCTCAGCCGCGATGGCACTTTGGCTACGCAATATAGAGGACTTGACGCTACAAAAATTCAGAAGATACACTGTGTAACGGTGACCTCCTGAGTGCCAGACTTGGAATATGCAGCCAGATTCTAGGATTGACACAGCTCTCACTAGAGCCATTCAACTGATGACGAACTCTGTATCCGTGTAGCTTGATCTGTCTTGGAGGAATTCCCCCTCCATTATTCCGTCCACGTAAGCAGCATCGACAATGATGTACGTTCCATCGTTCTGTGGTCTCAAAACCAGTGGTAGGAGAGATCCAAAGAAGATACACACTACATCACCGCTTTGAACTTTCATACCCGCAGATGCAACATAGCCGCTTGTCGTCGTGAAAAGGCACCCTTTCCAGTGTGGGTATGTACTAAAAATGGCTACGATGTGGCGATACAATGACTTTGCAATGCTGAATTCTGGATCCACGGCCAAACCACTCTTTTCCTGAGAAAGCATATGTCGCCAGGTATCGAGCGCTGAATAGCGCTGGAGGACTGCCCATTCATCTACGACAGCTTTGGGCATCGGTTGCTTGATGCGCGACTTCAGGTTGTCCATAGTCCGTCCATCTAAAGCGACACGCCAAACGTCCCCTCTTTCTACCTTTGCGTTGATCTCGTCCGGCGAGAAGCGCTTGCTCCATGCTCTTCGAGCAATACAAGTAAAGTCTTGTAGTGTCTGTAAAAGCCATGGTACGAATGCATTAAGGTGCTGGCGGAGGAAGAGATCATAATAGAGAGAATTGTTTTCTTTCTGGGCCAATTCGCTGTGGCAATCGGTAAAAATCGTCTGGGATTCTGCGACCGGTCCAACGATGGCGCCAGTGATCTTGATAGTACCCGACTGCTCGTCATGCTGTACACCAGGAAAACTTCGTCCAGTGCTTGCGCCTTCGTGCACTAGGTTGTAGCGGCTAAACAGATAGTCCCTGAGGCGGGTGGATAGCTGGAGTGAATACTCCGCGGAATCGTGGACCCAAGAAGGCTTCTCACTCCAATTCTCTCTCGACCGCGCCAGCACAATGTTCAACAAGAACTCCAGGTCTTCCCGCTCTTTCATAACGCCGATGACAGCTTTCTGGAATGCCCACGTAGATGTTTTCGTATAATCAGGTGCGAAATCTTCGAGAGTTTGTCTCTTTACGAGACCAAGAAGAGCATATACGAGATCTCGAGGATCGGACGCAAATCTCATATGCGACGCGTATATGAGGTCCTCCAGAGGTATCGTCCCAGAGCTATGGTAATGCTTATAGATCCGTACAAAGTCTGAAGCTGGATGTTCCCAGTTTGACTTGGGCCTGAGCTCTTTATGTAATAAGTTCGTACGTTCCACTAGGTTGAGAAGATATGCCCACGAGATCTCTCGAGACCCCCAGAGTATGAGCGAGTGTTCGTTGGCTACCACGCCCTCTTGGATGGTCCAAACCCGCTTCCACCATTGGCTTCCGAACAGCTTCCTGAATTCATCTTTAACCTTCCACCATTCATCGTCGAGACCCTCAAAACCGTGCTTTTGCAAGCGTTCCAGATAGTCCATGGCGTGATTAATATGGCTGCTCGCGTCTTCGTCATGCATCCGGAATTTCCGATGACTGCGATCCGTGTGGTCCGAGAGTACCATGGTTCCCAGCCAGATAAGCACCCTTGACGCCGATGTATAGATTTGATGCATCTTTTGAACTTGTTGAGACTTCTCTTCTGGATTGCTTTGGTCTATGCACACCGCATCTATCCACAGATCTCGTGTCCGGTCTTCATGTCTTACGCGTCTCAAACCGAGAGCGAGATTGCGGGTTATCATTAGTCCCTCACCATCCACTTCAAGCAGGTCTTCTCCGTTCCATTCTCTCCACACATACGAAATGGCTTCATAAGGCGGCGGAGTCGATGAGAACTGTTCGGTGCGGAGCTTGCCTCGCAGTGGGGCATCATGATCAGATGCCGGAAGCAGACTAAATATACGTATTTGAGAGAGGCAACGATCAAGCGCTTGATAACTATAGGTTTTGTCCATATTATAAGTGCGGGCGCCAACGTACACGCAGCGAATATGTTCACTGCGCGTGAATTGTCGTGGTGAAGTGTCCTCTGCAACGTACAGGAAGCCAGCTTTTGTTAGACGAGATCGCACTAACCGAATTGGGATAATACTTGCTACATGCACCACACATCTCATCGCCACTACGACATGTTTATGAGATATCGACATCAGTTTTCCAAGCTGAAATCGAATCATTCATCCTGATGTTTAGGAATACAAACCATTGTCTGTTGGAGATAGACTGTAAACACCAGGCAGTTTGCGCCTACATGGACTTTGAACAGGGCGACTTCATCATCTCCACCTCGTTCGTATACTTCTAGTTGGACTTGAGTTCGCAGCTCAACAAGCCTTTGAGCCAATGTATGCTGCTGGATCCTGTGATAGCTCACATAAATTGATCGCATGTTCGTCGACATCCTTCACGCTACAATGACGCGAGTCACTCGCAGTCACTTCCGAGCAATGTCACATACACACACTCACACCAAAAGACTCACCAAAAGACTCATCACCATGATCAAAACCACGGCGCCTGCTTTCATGTATCCTTTACTACCAATATACCATTTTCCAAAAACTGCGTATGCCCTCGAGGGAGTTCGCAACACCGAAGTGCAACGAGCCGCCCCCTGTCGAGGAGAAGTCCAAATTGAGCAAGGAGGACGAGGCAGAGGTAGCACGATTGAGAAAGCTGATTGAGGGTGAGTTTTCTGGGCGCTTCCTGTGTAGGCTTTCTGTTAACGTACACGTGTGCAGACCATCTCAACGAGAGTGCAGAGTCGTCATGGCGTCAAGAATACGAGTTCAAGGAGGGAGGAACCGACGGCAAGAAGATCGCTTTGGTCTACGTCGCGAACGAGGAGGAGCCATTCCTCAAAGGTCCGGCTGCGCTGGATGTAGTGACCGCCTACGAAAAGCTATTGAAGCAAATCGAAGACGAGAAGTCTTCCAAACAGCAACGTCATACTGTCTAGTTTGCGGCTACAACGAGCCAATATGTTGGGAAGGCGACTTCGTATGGTAGACTTCGTGGCTACAACGAGGTAATAGTTTGCGAGGGCGAGTTCGTGTGGTAGGCTTTACGGCGACAATGAGGCGAAGGGAGGGGATATCACACGCTGCTGAAGCATGGAGACGAATTCGAAGCTTGATAGCGACTCGATAGACTGGGTGATACTACGATGTATCCGTCAACCTCAATGTTAACTCATCCTACGAGCGGTCATAGTGACTCACCGGCTTCAAATGGTGACTTGGTATTTCGTAAAGCTGCTTGCTTGGACGCCATCATGGCTTGTGCCGCGCCTGAGTCGCAACAATAGCGTCATGACTTCACAGTCAGAGGTTTGTACTACCATCGTCCCCGTCCTCTTCCTCGGTCGCGCCAGTCATCTCCACCTCCTCGTCCCCCTCTGCCCCCTCTTCCAAAGCCTAGCTCTCGGTCCGGTGGCGCTTCACCTCTCCTCCATTCACCAAACGGTACACCACTTCCACTTAATCTCCGATCGTCGAATCTGCTTCCACCACCCCTACCACCTCTACCGTAGCCGCCGTAGTCTCCCCGTCCACCGAAGCCGTTCTCGCGCGGTCGTCCGCCATACGGTCCTGAAGGCGGTCCTCGACCCGGTCCAGAAAGCGGCGGAGGTGCAGCGGGTACGCTGCCGTCGGGTAGCGGGGGAAGTATGGCGCATGCCACATAGTCGCCTATCATAAACCTGACGTCCCCCAGTGTCTTGTCTGCGTCGCCGTCAAGCTGCTTGAGAGCCTCTGTGACACTTCCTCCGTCAACGCCTTCCATGTCAATGTCCTCATCTCTTGGTCGCGCGCCTACAATGACGGAGCCAATGTCGCGTGATATGAATCGCCCTGGCGCGCCTGGTCGGTTGGAGCCTTGTATGTCTGGGTACACGAGCCGAAATGCGATGCGCGATCCGGCGTATGGCTGCGGAAGTAATGTTGGTACTGCGCTGAGGAGTAATGTGCATAGCTCGCGCAGACTACAGCTCTGCCATGTGTAGATTTGGACGCTGGTTGGGAGACGTGGTAGTGTCGGATCGAACTCGTCCAGTCTTTGGCTTATCAGTACTCTGTTCGCTTCATACGTTTATAGAACTATGGGAAATGCGCACCTATGGAATGAGTTTTGCTTGAAGAAGAGGCGCAACAGGAAGGGCGTCGTTGTTTGACGGTCAATCTTCGCGGGAGCCGCCATTGTGAGGTCTGCAGCCTTGTGGACAATCAGGCTAGTCAATGTATGAAGATGTTTCGAAATTCGCAGGCACGTAGCGACAATTCGCTAGGAAAGTCGTGAGGAGGTGACGTCAGGCGCAAGATATGAATGTGTTTGGAGAGTTTGGGGAGGAAGGAACGCGACCGGGACGCGGAGAGCTCCCACTAGCGCCTTCCTCGGCACGTACCTTCCACTGGAAGGCGTAGGTGAGCCTCCACGTCGCAAACAACACTGACTCATCTTCAACACGTTGTCTCACTTTAGACCCCGAACATCACAGTCGCCAACATGGATTTCGCGAAGTTGATGTCCGCACATATCAAAAAGGGCAAAGACACAGCCTCACCAGCCGAACCGACCGAGAAAAAGTACCTGAAGCGCAGCGAAATCGAAGCACAACGGCAAGCCGCATACGTCGCCGAACAAGAAGCCGCGGAGAAGGCACGGCAAGACCGTCACGAGAAGAAGCGCAAAGCCGAAGAAGATGAAGCCGAGAGGGAAGCCGAGCGCCGGGAAAAGCGCATGCGCATGGCCGAGGAATCAAGACGCATACGGGAAGAAGAGGAAGAGGCAGAGGAAAGACAGCGGCGAAAGCGGCTAGGTCTTCCTGATCTTCCACCTAAGAAGAAGGACGGTGAAGGAGACGGCACACCAGTCCCCGAAGACGAAGATATCGAGGACGAAGAGCTCGTCGCAAAGCTGAGAGCCCTCGATGAGCCAGCGCGGCTATTCGGCGAGACACACAAACAACGCCTAAAACGATACAAGAAGCGCGTCGGCGCAGACAGCCTAGCAGCCATCATGACGGACGGTCCGATACCCACAACACTACAACTCGTGCCTGAGAAGGACATGAAGGTCAGCCCCCAGGTACCCAAGGACAAGGAGGGTCGCGAGTTCCTCTTCAGACAACTGGCGAGCTACTTCACCATGGTGCTGAAAGAATGGGACCTCACACTTCTACGTCGAGACCCCGAAGTCAAAGAGAGCTACCAAGGAAAACAAGCATACGCCGCTATGGTACAGGCGCGCGAGAACATGCGGCCACTGTTCAAGAAGTTGGAGAAGTTTGATCTGCCAGACAGTATCGTCGAGCCCGTGGTAGAGATTGTGCACGCTGCACAGGAGCGCAGATACGTCGACGCGAACGATGGTTATCTACGTCTCAGTATCGGCAAGGCGGCCTGGCCCATTGGTGTTACCATGGTGGGTATCCACGAGAGAAGCGCGCGAGAAAAGCTGCACGAGAGCGATAAGAATGCGGCGCATATCATGAGTGACGAGATGACGCGGAAGTATTTGCAGAGTATCAAGCGGTGTTTGAGCTTTGCGCAGACGAGGTGGCCGCCTACAGATCAGCTGCAGCTTATGGGCTAAGCGGAACAGGATGGACGATGGAGTATTTGTAAGTAATCGAATAACAGGTTATATCCCACTGTTCTACTTCATGGGAAAATTTACGACAAACGTTGCTCCGGATAGCGGCAGGGATACTGAGTGCCTTGCCGATGACGTCCGTAGTCTTTCAACATATTATGTTCATATGCGTATAGGCACTCCGATGGTTTCGGGCATCGGCGGAGCCCTGGCCTAGGCATGTAGGCAACACTGCGATGGTCTACTGGAATTGAGGTTCATGAGGCACGCGAGCGACGAATGCGCAGAACAAATCACACAACCGCCAGATCGACAACAGTGACCAAGGTATTGAGATGTGGGGAATACTACAACTATGATATGAAAGGACGCGGACATCGCTGACCCCGCCAGATAATTAGTGTTGAACTGAAAGATCCCTCCCTGCTGATGAGCTTCTGATAACCAATCTTCACCACCCTTACTCACTTTTTTTGGTTCCTCACCCAGTAACCGTTTCTCTGTGGCTTCTTCGCCGGATCCTTCTTTGGCGAGTCCTTCTTCACCGACTCCCTCTTTGGCTGATCGTTATTCGCTGTATCCTGGGTAGCAAGTAGCGCTCTTCTCACTTGCCTCCTCATCCATAGAGCCATCTTGAGCTCCGAGTCAAAGTCTTTCGAACCGATGCGTTCCCAGTGTCGACCATCCTTCGTTTTTTCGATTATCGAATGCCATACTGGTGGTTTTCCCTTCGGTTTTCCCCGCAGCTCCCAGCGTTCCGGACATGTGGCCTGCAAACGCTCCTTGAGAATTCCAGTTTCTGCCTCAACGGCGTCGACGTTCTCCAAATCAACTGCATTCCAGCTCTTATCTTCGTCCAGGGACTTTAGTTCCTCAATCAAGTCCAGGATTGCAACTCTAAGCTTCGGTTTCGAAGGGAGCTCGCCTTGCGGTAATAGCGTAATCTTATCCTCCGAGTCTTTGTCATCCGCATCAGCTACGTCGACGAGATAATTTGGTCCGTCTTTGTGGCGGACGATAACTTCAGGATGATAGCCACGAACTTTAGGCCATAGTCTTATAATGAGAGCTAGCACGCGTGAGTCAAACATCTCCGGCAACGATCAACAATGTTCTACCTTTTAGCTCGTCACACTCTTTTGCGTACTTGGTCTTGAACCTCTTCTTCGAGCTTATTTCTTTGGTCCATGTGATGTATTTATATTCCTTAACTTCAACAGGAGCGTCTTCTTCCTCTGGCGATGTTTCGTTGGTCGGGGACATATCTTGAATGGATGAACTCGCTTCACTCCTTCCTTGTTCTGTCGTGTCACTTTCGTTGGTTGGGGAAGTATCTTGGCTGGATGAACTCGCTTCGCTCCTTCCTTGTTCTGACGTGTCACTCTCGTTGCCTCCGGCAGTAGACACGGCTGGCTCTGCACTCGACATCTTGCAAGACATCACGTGTCTGTGTCTTATATGTGCTTTCTCGAACGTTGGTATTGCAGGCTGATGCGATATGCTTGGTGTTAGGAGGTGTTGTACGCTTGGTAGGGGATAGAGGCAGAAGAAGGGAGAATGTACTGTAGTAGCGAAAGTTTAAATACCTTCGTATGACTTGTCATGTTTTGAGTCGACAGTGGTGCAGTCAGTATGTGTAGTCACCGAATACTCATCTAGTACTCGTTTTCGTCATGGTGGTGATGACACCTCCTTTGTCGTTTGTGACTACAGCAGTAAGTGCGATGTGTTTAGAGAGCGTGTAACTAGAACATCGTCTGAGTAAGAAAAAGCTTCGCCGGAATGCCATACTAATCAGCGTCAGCGTTCCTCTTCTGCAAATTTTGCCAAGATGACGAGTCACACACAATGTAACTAGCAATGGTCATGATGTGGAGAGTGCCGAACTGGAGCAATCTCACGAGAGAACTTCGGGTCTTGACTATAGCCACCAAACTCATGGATAAGTGGAAACTACTGTTCGCTGGGATCAATTGATTGGCTGTCAAGTTACAGTACTAAGGACTTCTCCAAGTGTGCTCTACCCTAGCTGGGTTGTCCAGAGGACAACTTGTCCCGTTTCTTACCCTGATTCGCCTTTTCATGACCTCCTTCCTCTTTACTCTCTCCTTCGTCGTCCTCACCACTCTCCTTTCCATTAACCTCTCCACTCCCTTTCCCTTTTGGACGTTTTCCATTCAATTTTCTGACTGCCCACCCCATCCATTCCGAAAGAAAGGCACTCGCCTCAACCTCGGATCCACTGAGATTAACTAGTGTGATGATTGCCTCTTTAGATGTCGTGCAGCCTACATCTCCCTCTCGCACGTGAAAGTAGCATTTGGTATCCGTCCTTTTTTCCATGAAGGCGGCCTTAAAGCTGTAAGCCTCGTTGATGTTTACGTCGTACTCCAGTACACGTGCCAATTCTTCGAACGCTTCCTCCTCGTCATGGCCTGAGATCATTCTCGTTTTGTAGATTGGTTTGCCGTACTCGTCATGGCCTGAAATCGCTCTCTTGGCGAAGATCGATTTCCTGTTCTCGTCGAGAATGTTGGCTGTGAAACCTGAAACCCCGTCCTTCGCTTTTTTAACTTGAATATAGTATTTGGCTCCGCCAGATTCGTTTGTTTTGTTGAGAAGTCCTACTATCTATTAGCTCTGTGTTATGTAGGCTGTTCACAATGCCTCTACCTTTAATTCTCAGTGCTGCCGGCGCATATCTTGTTTCGAGATGAGGCGGCACGTAAGCGAATTCCAACTTCTTGCCATAATTTGAGGCCATAATCCTGATTCGAAAGGTGTGCTTATCAGCTGCTGGTTGAAGTGAGGGCTTTCCGTGCTGGTGAGGTAGAAATTAAGTCTGCGGGGTTGTGTTTGCTTCTTGACGGTGGTATGAATTGGATGAAGTATGTTTTCGGGGCTTAAATACCATACTGTATCATGACTCCAAGATGAGTCGCACCCTCTATGTGAGGTGTTCTTCTACACGTCGCGCGATCGATGACGGCGATGTATGATTCCCATGAGACTGCAGTGATCCTGAACCGAATCGTGTATGGGTGGCTCGTCTCTGACCAACACTGAATAAGTCGAGGGCGAAGAACAACTGTCGGCTTTCGCATGCCATCTGCGTACCTCTGTCTGCCGCGTCTTACTGGGCATTCTACCCGTGTCTTTCTTGGGTAAGATCCTGCCATCGTGAGTTTCGAGGCGTACCCCTATGCGGCTCTGACCATGATCATTGCGGGATTACCGCGCAAGGTGTGAGAGTAGACCTCCTTCATCTTGATGAGATTGCGTGTGGCATAGCGACTACATGTCGCATGCAGAGATGACCGCGAGGTAATCAATGCTGATCACGATCCTGCGCGTCGTAGAAACCGAAGATATCGAGGTAGGTGTTGAGAAATGCGTCGCGTGACTCTATGGCGACTAAGACTAAACTATGACTACGTCGACAGCGAAAGACACCACTGAATGACTGTCAATACTTCCCGCACGCTTGCACGGTTCCCGTCCACATGCCATGTGCATTGCAACGTCGCGCCAGGTAGCCCTTGCCCCATACGATGGTCCCACAATCAATCCTTCCGAGCGGCCCGAGCGGGCAGGTTGCATGCGACAAGCTTCTCAAGCTTTTTTTTACCCAATCTCGCCGTCTGCGATGCGAGTAACAGAGGGGTCGAAAGAAGAAAATACTGGAGTCAAGATCTAGGTGACTGACGCAAAGTCACAACCTCAGCCGCACCTTCCGCTAACGTTGGGCTTCTTCCTGACAGGCCGGACCCCTCACGATGCAACTTCGCCACACCTTCAGCTCGCCGCCGATGTCCCAAAATAACCACGCAACGACCGCCACGCACCCAATCCGTCGGAGCGATGATTCTTAAGCTTCCACGACCATCGACCGGTGCGAGATCTATGCGCTCATAGCCCGTGCGAAGAGGTAAAGCGCCCGCATCTGGGCGATGCTTTAGGCCTGCGCACGCTCCACCCCGTAAACGGCGTCATACCTCTTCGTGTTCGGTGATGTCGGCTCCAGCTTCACGCTGCAAATTTGCTTAGCATGGTGGTACTTGTACATCACCGTGCTTTAGAGCTCGAGGCTAGGGTAAGCGTACTTGCTAGGAGCTGAGGGTGAGATGAGATGCTTAAAGTCAGCCTTCGGCCTTGTCACGGCAGGAGCTATAGCCTCGCAACATAGGACAAACAACACCTCCGAAATCAAAGAGAAGGCATCATGGTAGCGACTCATATGTTGAAGGTTCTGTTACCGGTCGCTGCGTTCGCGAGCTATGCTGCGGCAGAGCAATGCGCTGGTGGTGAATGGGATGTCATTGTCGTTGGTAAGCTTGATCATCTGCATTCAAAATCTGGCATCAGTCTGACATCCTCCAGGTTCTGGTCCAGCGGGTATCGTTACAGCGGACCGCATGAGCGAAGCCGGCAAGAAGACTCTACTACTAGAGCAGGGCGGCCCGTCGTACTACGTGACCGGCGGTCGTGCTCGCCCAGAATGGCTAAACGGAACTGAACTCAGCCGCGTTGATGTTCCCGGGCTGTACAAATCCATCTTCTCGAATTCCGGTGAAGGAAATTTGACATGCGCTTCTGATGTCGTCAACGCGTTTCAAGGATGCACCGTCGGTGGTAACTCCGCAATCAACGCTGGACTGTTCTTCCAGCCACCCGCGAGCGACTGGGATCGCTACTTCCCCCAAGGCTGGAAGAATGACGACATGCAATGCGCAATCAACAAGGTCAGAGCGAAACAGCCAAACACAGACAGCCCTTCAAGAGACGGCAAGAGGTATTTGCAGAGCGGTTACGATGCTGCGAAGCAGTGGCTTGTTGATGGCGCGGGTTTCGCAGAGGTTGGCCTGAACGATGGCATCGAGAACCACAACAAGACCAAGGTGTTCGGCCACCCGATCTGGTACTACGAGGACGGGCAAAGGAGTGGTCCAGTCAAGACATACTTACAGTCGGCCCTGGCTCGCTCCAACTTCGCCTTCCAAACCGGCACTAAAGTCTTGCGTGTTCGTCGAGAGGGCGGCGTAGCGACTGGCGTCGACGTTCAGACCAACGGAGCAGAGAACTCTTCCAGCATCTGCATCAAGGAAGGCGGTATGGTCATCTCTTCAGCTGGTGCTCTTCTTAGCCCTCAGCTGTTGATGTGGTCTGGCATCGGTGAGCCAGCGACCCTGACAAATCTCTCAAAGAACGGTCATGTTACAGTTCCTTCTCAAGACTGGATCAACAACACCGCTGTCGGCAACGGTGTCTTCGATAACCCAAACACCTTTATCGAGCTTCAATCTGACGAGATTGCCTCGTATGCTTACGACTACTCCAACCCACCGCAAGCCGACGTCGATCTGTACCTCAACGAACGATCTGGTCCTTACACGTTCGCCTCCCAAACGAGTGCTTTCTGGGACTACATTCAGCAAGGCGATGATGTAGTGGGCTGCCAGGGTACCATTGACTCTGCTGGATCAATGGGCCTCACGCAGAACGGAACCATCACACTCAACGTCTACGGCACTTCTGGTCTCCGATCCGTCGGCCGCGTAAACCTCGATGCCAGAGGTATCGCTCTTCCCTCATCAAACTTCTACGCCGACCCCCGCGATGCGACCGCGATTGCGACGTTCGTCTACAACATCTTCCAAGCTCTGCCAGATACCCTCAACCCGCTCAACGTTGCAAAGAACTCGACTATCGAGCAGATTGCGACTTATCTGACCACGCCAAGCGCGTTCACACTTGGCAATGTGCAACATTGGAGCAGCAGTTGCAGGATGGAGGCCTGCATTGACACGGATACGAAGGTGATTGGGATGCAGAACTTGTTCGTTATCGATGCGAGTATCGTGCCGCCTCTGACCACGAACCCTGTTATGGGTGTTATGATCGCGGCGGAGAGGGCTGTTGAAAGAATACTAGCGTTGAGCAAGTAAGCGCATGGGGTATAGACTTAATCAATTCACGAATTTCATTTTACTTTCATACAACGCGTTTCTTTCTATGACAACTGCCGAATAGCTATGTCCGGTAACTCCTTGCATACCGCCGTGATCCTAGTTTGCATCCTGTGCCATACCGAGTGGGGGCCTAGGTTACGTCATACAACATCTAGTTCTGCAGTACTATATACGCTGCCATTACAAGAATTCACTCTCGAGCATTGAACGAACATTCAGACTTCTGCTACTTCGAATTACTCTTGAATCCAGCAAAACCTATCATGTCCAAAGATTTCGGTGAAAGCCGCGCCTCCAATGGTACTAAACCTTCACTCAAGCCTTTCTCCATCGCAAGTACGCATCTAACACACATCTGCTAGGCCTGAATTTCGTGGCTACAGACCGTCACGACACTTACCCATACATATTTCCGTCCAACTTCAATCTCCAAGGAAAGCACGTCTTGATCCACGGTGCCTCAAAAGGCGTCGGCCGTGCCACAGCCCTGAGTTACGCAAAAGCAGGTGCCTCGGGCATAATACTCGGTGCGAGATCCAACCTCTCCACCGTGGTCAAAGACGTCCAAGCCGCAGCCAAATCTGCAGGCCGTCTTGAACCACAGGTCCTAGCACTAAATCTCGATGTCACCAGCAAAGACAGCGTAGACGCTGCTGCTAAGCTCGTCACCGAGAAGTTCGACGGCCGCCTCGACGTCTTGATCAACAATGCGGGCAGTCTCGCTTCTTTCGCTGGTATCCCAGACACCGACCCGGATGAATGGTGGCGCGACTACGAAGTCAGCGTAAAAGGAAGCTACCTCGTAACCCGCGCATTCTGGCCCCACCTCCTCGCCGGCTCCAAGATCATTATCAATATAACCTCCATCGGCGCTGTCATGATTGTTCCGCAGAGCTCTTCGTACGGACCAGCTAAGCTGGCTTCACTCCGATTGACAGAGTTCATTGACCAGGACCATGGCGAGGGCAAGGATGGTATGCTGGCTATGGCTGTGCATCCGGGAGGCATACAGACAGAGTTGGCGCTGGGTATGCCGGGACATATGCATGAGTGGCTTGTTGATACGCCGGAGTTGGCGGGCGATACGTTGATGTGGTTGGGAGCGCAGAGGAGGCAGTGGCTCGGTGGGAGGTATGTTAGTGCGTGTTGGGATATGGAGGAGTTGACCGGGAAGAAGGAGGAGATTTTGGAAAAGGATTTGTTGAAGATGAGATTGGCTGTTGGTCCGTAGTAGCAAGACTCCGGCGTATCTGGTCGCAGAAATGCTCATCTTGTTGTCTATCGATGTTGAAAATCTGTCAGATTCAATGTTTCTCGTACGTCCAGATCCCTTGCCCTTATATTTACCATCGCAAATGAATGATGGAAGCGTACACGAGGCCCCTTTGCCTCATACCGGTAAGGTAGGTACAGCGAACCGAGGTGTGGGACTGCGGAAAAAAACTTGAAACTCCATTGTCCCTTCCTCTCTTCTTTCAGAGATCTAGAAAGACGCCTGGGCAGTATAGCAGCAGCGTTCCAGTAGATTATCACGTACAAACCGGCACAACGTAGCAAGCTGTGGTGTCGAGCGGTTTTGTTTGGCGCAGGCAGTGTTAGATTGCGAAATGCAGCCACTATATGTCGTGCTTTTAGCTGCATGAGTAGCTGTGGCTCAGAGCCGTCAGAGAGATAGGCCTAAAGGTGCGCAATAATAGCATCCAACAATATGGCGCGCGAGGCGCAAACGGCACTGAAAGGGGATGGAGTTTGGCGAGGAACCGTCGGCACCTCGGGCTTAGCCATGCTAGTGAGGGGCACGGCACTCCCCACCACGACACCTTCCGTCCACCAATCCCGCCAGTGACATCATGCATGCTGCTAGAAAACACCATACGAACCCTTTTGGCCAATTCCACCCTGGCATCGGGACAGGGCAACCGCATTACCTGCATCGCCCTCACGCCACGTTCGCGGGTGTGACTGCCGCCCATGTGAGGCGTCCAGTCCATCCGGACCCTTTGATTGAAGCTGCCAACACTGCATGGTTGGGTCCACTAGTACCTGTTAATCCGTGTTGCCGGTAGGGATTGCTGCTCAACGAACAGCAATTGTGGGCTCCATCTGGCAATCGTTGATCGGCGGCAGTTTCTGTCTGGGGCTCAGGTATAAGAATCTGCTAGTGCCCCTCTTACTTTTCGCGGTAGGTGCGTCGCTGTTCAGCTTGGAATATATCTGGACTTGTTCTTCACCAATACCACCGACTGTATTTCTCAGTCACCACCCTAGGATACTTGGAATACAGATCCTACCAGAGTCGAGAAGCCGCGACGATGACGAGCAAGCCTATCTTTGTGGCTACTCATCCGAGGGCCTGCTCGACGGCCTTTGAGCGGGTATGCTTGGCTTCGCCGTATCTCGCCCAATTCTGGGTTCTAACAATCCTCTAGGTGTTCATGACCCGTCACGACACACTGCAATGTGTTCACGAGCCTTTCGGCGATGCCTACTACTTTGGACCTGAGCGTCTTGCGGAGCGTTATGAGAATGACCCCAAGGCCAGGAAAGAGTCTGGCTACGAGGACAGCACATACAGGACCATCTTTGATCGCATTGCGAGAGAGAACTCCGAGGTTCGTTCACTAATGCTTTTCATGTTTCTCCTCAGCGTCGTACCATTTCCCCTCACATTTTCGTTCCTACACATCCAATCGATATCTTATATTCGCAATCTCGTCATCTTGGCCGCTATTGCGTGTTGTGTGCCTCAGCCATCCGCCCGCCAGTCAGATCCCAATCAACCCCGCCCCTACTGCAATCATCCCACGCGTTCTTTCCAGCCCATCTTACACAACATCTCGGCCTTTCAAAGCGAGCGCACCAATTCCAATGAGCCGAAAACGACCCCTCGGCTTGAAAACCTCAGGAATGTGGTCTTTCACATGCCCGAAATACCGCCGAAGCATTACGTTCCCACCAACTCTTATTGCCTTGACTTCAGCCTTACGACAGCCCATTCGACGAAGATCTCTAAGGCGCAAAATGAGGTCTTCTAGAAGAAGTCCATACTCACCTCTTACAGGGCAAGCGCGCTTTCATCAAAGATATGGCCCAATACTGGATTCCTCCCGTCGGCAAGCCCGCGACCATCGCACCATCTCTGTCCAACTACCGCCGCGGCGTAGGAACAAACACCACCGAGCTCTCGCCTGTCACCACTCGTAGCGATCCTTCCAAGCCTCCCTACCCATACGACACAAAAGGCGAGCCCAACAACCCGACCGTTATTCCCAAGGACTTGTTGGCAACCTACCACTTTACCTTCCTCATCCGCCACCCGAAATTCTCCATCCCATCTTACTACCGCTGCACCATTCCCCCGCTAGACAAAATGACTGGCTTCTACAACTTCCGTGAGGATGAAGCCGGCTACGACGAGCTCCGCCGCCTGTTCGACTACCTGCGCTCTGAGGGTCAAATCGGTCCCAAGTTCGCTGGTCAAAAGGAGGTTGACGCCAACGACCAGGCAAACGGCCACACCGGTGGCGTCGAGATTTGCGTCATTGATGCAGATGATCTGCTCGACAACCCATCCGGCATGATTGAGGCATTCTGCAAGACTACAGGAATCGAGTGGGACCCAAATATGCTCGTATGGGACACGGAGAAGGACCAAGACAAGGCCAAGGAGGCGTTTGAGAAGTGGAAGGGTTTCCATGAGGATGCTCTGGACAGTGATCGTCTGAGGGAACGCACTCACGTAAGTTTTAACAAGCTATATTATAACAGAATCAGTTGAAAAGAAGACGTTTGCTAACAATGAGTAGAAGAAGGAGCCAAAGAGTGACGACCAGCTCTTCGCCGAGTGGAAGGAGAAGTATGGCGAGGAGGGCGCGAAGCAGATCCGGGATACCGTTGCCGCTAATGTTGAGCATTACGAGTACCTGAAGCAGTTTGCTATCAAGCTATAGAGAACTGCAACAAAGATCGAACAGGAAACCGAAACAACAGAGTTTTGAATCATTACCAAAACACATGGTAGATGATAGACCTAGAAGCATACAACAGGTCAAAATAGCGATAACGAGTTTCATTAGCAAGACACGAACATTTGACTGTAACTTCCATGTCATGTTCTGCGGGTTGGTAACTAGCAGATGTACCGTCTATTCCCTTCTCAAACTCTACACCGCCACAGACCTTCACCAGAACGTCCACACTCGCCTCATCAGCCAATCTACCCACGCGCTCGCTTGAACGTCAGCTGACCCGCCCACCCTGCATCGCGGATACGTGCTTACGCTCACCTCCATCTCGCATCTAGGCGCCGCCACAATATCCATCTACCAACCTACCAAATAACAAAAAAGGTCGTTGCGGTGAGTCTCCCCGCCATCAAATCAACATATCAATACACGCCCGTATCGCGGAGAAAGCCGCGCAACGAATGGTTGCACGATAAGGAACACGATATAGCAACATGCCAACATACCAACAAAGGCGAATTGAACGTGACAGATACCCCAAGTGCCCGAAGGTCACCGAGTCGGCCGCCCCACGAACATGCCGGTTTCCCGATGCTTTCCCGATTATCTCATCTCCTGAGGGTTACAGAAGCGGCGGCCCCGGGAGTGTGATTATGTGATTATGGGACGGGGGGCTGGTGATAAGGCTGATCGTGGTTGCAGATGCGGTCGTTGCGATAGGGGCGACTAGCCGAGGAACGGGTTCGGGGGAGAGAGAATGGGTGTTTCAAGATGATGAGGTTTTTTTCTTTGTGTGTGTAGAGGAGGCCCGAGGTGGAGGACCTTGGCTTAGCATTGAGGAGGAGGTATGGGGCTATGGAGATAGGCGGACATGCAGCCGAGGGATGGCGAGGGAAGGGAGTGGGGCGACGGTCGATAAAGACGCTGGTAATATTGTTGACATCAATGAAAGCAGGACGTTGACAGCGACCAAAGGACGTGGTAGTAATATCGATTCGATTCCACTAGATAGTAAGAACAACACAAAAACACAAAGAATCTACTCCGCCATAATATGCCCCAAAAGCAATCATGCAACATGTACATCGTCCCCCAACCCCCAGATAGTCCCAGTTATAATGATAGAAATACACAAAGGTATCAGATCCGCGAAAGAAACTCGAAAAGCGCCGAAGCCCGGAACACCGACGCTTATCCGTGTGCGTAGAGAATGCGTAGTTTTGCGTGAAAGGACGATAGAGATGGGAACTGAGCCTAAAGACAGAGATGATCATACGCGTATTTGACCAAGCTCGATCTCGCGCCTCCGCTCTTCCCGGCTGAGGTTGCGCGAGTGACTGCCTCTCCCCTCTGTACTAGATGGGCGGTTCTCGCTTCGTCCGCGGCCATATTGTGTCCATTGTTCGCTGAGACTATCGGGTCTGCTGTCTGATCGGTCGCGGCCCCAATCGCCATGTGTTTGTGCGGGTGTGCCCACCAACTCCTGACTGTGCTGGTGCCTTGCCTGTTGTTCCCTGTCTTCTGGCAGATCTATTCTGAAAGTGGTGTTTATGTCAGGACTCGGTCGCGGATCTCCTGATTTGAGGAGGAGAGCCATTTGCTGGTTCACGCGGTCGTCTTCGGAGTATAGGGCGGCGGGTGGCTGGGAGGGCGAGCGCATGGCGGTGGGGTACATGTTTGGGATGAAGTTGTTGTAGTAGTTTTGGTCGGACCAGAGGTTCTGGCGTGTGTCGGTTTGTCGCTTGGACTTGACTATGCGGCGGTATGTCCAGAGGAGGAGGGAACTGTAGAGGATTGTTCCGGCGGCGCTGATGACGGTGCCGCTTATGGCGGCATTTCCCCAGTGGTAGTTGGGCGAGGAGACGAAGTTGTAGGCTATCGAGATAAGGCCGAGTGCGGAAGATGTGAGCGCAGGTCTACACATATGGTTAGTATTCCGCTGTTGGTGGAGGCATGGAGGCCTTACAGGAAGACGCCGTCGGCTTGGAAGCGCTCATTGCGACAGGCGAAGCAGAGCAGTGCTGTGAACGAGTAGCCGGCTGTAAGGAGCGCGACAACAAAGACAGAGAGGACTGCTCGGCTGAACTTGAGCTCGTATGTTTCTCTGTAGAGGCCGGGCAGTATGAGGTAGCTTCGAGGCGTTAGCATGCTTTCGTCTGAGCCGCCTCGAGACGCATCGCATCGCAAGCACTCACCCTCCGAGTATCATCCATGACGCAGCCAGGGCTATAAGGCGCCAGTACCACGGCGTGCCCTCTCTCTTCTCATGGCCCGACTCGCTGATGTTGTGATAGCTCTTGTTGCTAGAGCGCATTGAGTCGGTGGTTCGCGCCTTGCGCGGCGGGGTGCCTGGTTCGCGTCTCGGGTAGTGCCTGGCGTCTCTGCTATGACTCTCGCGCAGTGGGAGCGAGCAACCAAGAAGACGTCGGCATGCAGAGCAGAAGCGCGCGAACGATGAATAAACGAGTGACTGTGGCAAACGTCGAGGCTAGTTATTGTCGAATTCCAGAATGCGATATGAGCCTCACTGGCGCCTGGCTGTCTGCTATTCAGCCTGACGCGGTGCAGATCGCTTCGGTCCGTCGAGTGCAGGTGGATAGCCGGGGCGAAGCGGCAGGTGCACGGCGCAATGGTTCCAGCTGGTGGGAAAAACAACAACGAGCGACCAGGACAAGATGCCGTTCGTTCTTATTGAATAGCAATAAGAGCAGAGCAGTAGCGAGCGAAGACGTGGGCTGAACGGGCGGTGGGAGAAGAGGGCGCCAACGTGCTCGTACTTCGCTGAGGCGGAGGACGCCTGCATGCCCGCTCAGCCACTCGACGTCCTGCTGAGCATTGCTGCACCCCTGCCGACATGCCCCCCGTAGATCAAGATGGCAGTGAGCATCTTCAATGCAGTGCATTTGACATCGCAATAAAGACTTGCCTGTTGATCAGCGGCTGGGCCTCTCGTCGCGACCATCGCGACTTCATCCGACGCTCCAACAACACCATGAATCAAGGCCTCCAGCCCGCGACTCCGCTTCTCTTTGTCTCTCCCGCCTGCCCAGGGCGACCCCAGATTCCAGAACGCGTCACCTCCAATTCCCAGCCAAGCCCTCTGCCCATGTCTGCTCAATCTCGCTGACCCGCGCCGCACCTTGGGTAGTGCAGCTTACTCTATGAGCCACCGCTTCTTCTCTGATTTGCCTGCTTCCATCCTTCACTTTCCCTTCTGTTGCAGCGCTAGCCACTCTGTGCTCTCCGGTAGACACTGTTGCCGGTCAGACATGACGTCGCCGCTCCTATCGCAATGGGAAATGTTGCGACCTCATCGTCGACCTTTTGTCATGGTGTTGCGAGTTGTTGGCGGTATGAGTCGGGGTCATGGCACGGGCAGTCTGCCTGGGTTGGTGTCTACGCGGTTCCGCCTACAATAGAACAAGTCGAACGGCACAGCGTCAGACTATTGATCTTGAGCAGAAGCGCATCGCGTCTGCACTCTGTTATATTACAGGACGCTCTCTCGCAGATTTGGGAGATTCACACTCGTCGCGTATAGTAACTTTAGGCCTACAGCCCATTGCATAGCCTCGCGCACGTAGTAACCCAGCGCTACATCGTGGCATAGTACAACATCACACGCCACGAGAATGCTGTTCCACGCCGATAGGATACGGCATGAGCCGACGGTTCAGCCTCCACGATACCCGGATGATGGTGACGGACATGCGCGAATGGGCGTCTACACTGCCTTTTCTGGCAAACATCTTGTGCGCTCTCCCCTTCCCCACCTAGGCAGATTTGATAGATCTGCATATTCATCTTGCGATGAGAACACACTGCACCTCTCGTGCCTCAACTTGAATTCATAAAATGATGGAGCGTTCCCTCAATTTCCATTCTACACAATACACGTATGCGTATGTGGCAAGATGCGGTATCATTCGCGATGCTGATCCGCGCACCTGGTTCGAGCTGCAGGGGCAGCTTCCAATGCCCATGCCTCACATGGGCATGCGTGTCATCGGTAGAACCACACCGCATCTTACCTTGCGCGCTCATCAACTGTAGGTCGTTCCGCGATCTCACTGCCTGAAGATTCGGGATCATTTCTTTCGGGGTCTCCACTAAGAGACCCGTCGGCGCTTCGGGTTCAGGGGCAAGACACTTGCGTTCATGTCAGATAGTCCAAGGGACACTTGTTAAGGATGAGACGTGATGATTGAAGCAGGCAGCGGTTATTAGTTTTGTCGCTGTTGTGATGTTTGTGGGTGTTTGTCGTGGTTGGTAGGTGCCGAGGATTTGAGGCTGGGAATGCAGGTGCCACCGGTCCGGCTCGTGCCCCACCTCCAAGCGGGAACCACGTCTTGTTTTTCAATCGATTTCGTCTGCGTAGACCAGTAGAGCGTAGCGCTGGAGGCAGAAGAAGACGCACAAAAATCTATAAGTTAAAATTTTGCGATTTCATCCATCGATCCACCTACTCAACCATCTGGTTGATCAATCTTCAGTAGTATAGTGGTCAGTATTTCCGCTTGTCACCTATCAGGCAACTCGCGGGAGACCGGGGTTCAATTCCCCGCTGGAGAGATCAGTTTTTTTGCTCTTGCTTTTGCCTACAGTATACATCATGGGGTCGGTCGGGCCCGGGGGCAATTGGGATGGGAGTCGGTTGTGGCCCGCCACCTCTACACCTCAACCACCACAACTCACCACCATGCTGGTCATCGCAAAGCGACAGCCGCATCTTTTTAACGTCAATAGTGATGTCTCGAGATGTTATCGGAGCTGAGTGCTTCTGCAGCACACGCGACGTAAGGCGGTATGATACTTTTTGCTGCGCCGTGCTGACGAATGCCACTGCATTTGAGCAGCTTCCTGACGCGATTGTCTCCTTATGTCATCACCTTGTCGGCGCATCAACCTACACAAATCCATTCGAACACTATTGCTGTCACGGTCGGACGCGAAGTAGCGTTTCTGAGGTTCCGTAAGCCTCGTCAGCTGCATCTGATTTTCCTAGGTTCCCATGTGGAGGAACCTCTGGTCGCACACCCAGCACGCAGTTCAAATTGTCCGAACTCTCCATGGCATGTTTTCGATATCATGCGGTTTTCCTTTCTCTCCGGCGCTTGGCGAATCAATAGCACCGCGGGTCCACTCTGGTTCTGGACCGATGTGAATCTTAGATACACCGCAGGTGAATCACAGCTGGCGGTATTAAACACGGTGTTGACCATGCCAGACGCAACCGCGCGCAAGGTCATGCGGCTTCGATGAGTCTCAGCCATGACAGTCTAGCTGAAATTTGGATTGTCTCTACACGGCTCCAAGCGCAGAGAGACAAGATGTGATCGGGGAGACCGCCTTGTCCAAAAATACCTGGCGAGTGCGGTTGAGTCCACCATCCTGCAGGTAGTCGTCAACTTGTCAGTGAAAGCTGATACCCGCCACCTGTTGTTTCATTAACGCATAGTCGGGTCACGGTCTAGCTTTCTGTCACTACCTCAAGCACGAGCTCCATTCACGCCTGGTCTGAGCGTTTAGTGGAGTTTTACACGCCTCACCCATATAAACACCCCCTTTCGGTGAGGAACTCTCACTAAACCAGCTCTCTACTCCACTTTCATACGAGCAGATCTGAGCAACACTTTTATTCCCATCTATACGAAGCAACTGGTTTGTTTCACACTCAACCCACATTCTTGAACTGCCTGCTCACTGTTTCAGATACCTCTGTTCATAAGCCTGCTGCAACTCAACCAGACCCAGCCACGCAAGAACAAAATCGAAAGCTTCCAGCCAGTCACGTACGCAGTTAACAAGATGTCTGCTACTAATGCTACCACCGATGCATCCGATGCCGTCACCGTTGACAGCACTAACACCAACACTCCTGTTGACGCCAAACAAGAAGCTCTCAAGAAAATAGCTGCCGAGAAAGAGGCCAAGCGTATTGAACAGGTTGCCGTACAGCGGCGGAAGTCCGAAATGGCTAAGAACAAGGCTACGCAAGAGTTGGCATCTAAGGGCAAGAACGCGATCCTCAAAGCCCAAGCTAGCCGGCCTACACGTCGACCTGCGAAGAAGAACCGGAAGCCGCTTCCACCTCCTGTCAATCGGACTCACGACATTGAAGCAACAGTGGAGAAGACGAAAGCTAGCGCTGAAGAGAAACGTCTTGCTCCTCTGCGGATAGTGCGCCCAAGCTACAGCTACAGCGACATCGTCGAGCAGCGCGTTGTTGACGGCGTCGTTGAGCGCATCATTCATACCAAACATTCTGCGCATGAGCCTTGCTCCGCCCACGTTCACGGCGACGGCATTGAGCAGCGCATGCCCGACAGCGTCCCTGAACCTGCCTTCCAGTCCACCGATGCGCCCAAGACTGCCCAGTCTGACACCGACGTTGAGTCAGATAAGGTCACGGAACCTGATACTGAGTCAGACGAAGACGCTCCCCAATTAGTTCAAGAGCTTGCCTCTCCTGAGCAGGTCACTGAAGACAATGACGACTCCTCCGAAGCTGCTGGCATTACTGCACTACCCCACATCTATGTCACTGCTCCGACAGATGATGCGGATGAGGAGCCTTCGATGACTGAAGATCTGGCTGAGGCAACTGACACGTCGTCCGAGCCGACCAAGGTGACTGGCGATGAAAAGTCGACTTGTAGCCCTTCGGCGATTCTGTCGATGCCCAACTCGGCTCTTTACCCTTCGCGCCTATCCCGCGACGAAGAAGCTAAGTTGGTCGCCATGCACGTTACTCCCATTGTACTGCCGGTCGCTGAAGCCAAGCAGCAGAAGCTTAGCAAGGCTCAGAAGAAGGCCGCTAAGACATCTGAGGCACCTAAGGAGATGGCCACGACGAAGTCCGATGTGGTTCAAAAGCTTCCCGAGCCCGACTCTACGGAGACTGCGATGGATACTGTCGACCCAATTGTCATAGCAGAAGAACACACATACGTCGCGACACTTCTTGCGAGGCCCAATGGCTCTGGTGTGGCCACAGAGTCTCGTGATCTCCATGGAAGGCTAGTTGCGCTTCATGTCGCTCCTCTCCTGCTGCCGGTTACTGCACCCAAGCAGCAGAAGACCAACCGGAAAGCTACCAAAGCCGACCTCCAGATATCCACTCCGGTTGAGAAGAAGAAGCCTGATTTTGTCGCCTCTCTTCTTTCCAAGCCTAACGGCCCAGGTGAGACCCAGGAGGCGCGCGACTTGCATGAGAGACTGGCTGCCCTTCATATCACTCCTCTCTCGCTGCCGGTCATTGCGCCCAAGCAGCAAAGGACCTCAAAGACCAACCAGAAGGCTACTAAAGCTGGCAAGAAGAAGTCCGTCGCTACGGAGAAGAAAGAGCCTGACTTTATCGCCTCTCTTCTCCGCAAGCCCAACGGTTCGGGTGAGACCAAAGAAACTCGCGACTTTCACAACGACCTCGTGGCTATGCATGTAGCGCCACCCGAAGTTCCGGTCCCCAAACAACAGGATAAGAATAAGAAAGCCGAGAAGGCCAACAGGTATATTGAGACTTGGACCGCTGACCCTGATGCCGTTGATCCACTGTTTCGCAGCATGGTGCCTCCCATTACTGAGGAGCCTATCTCTGCTGTTGAGGAGCTGAGTACAGAGGATGCAACGCGCGACGAGCCGTCTGTCGTCATCGCAACTCCTACCCATGGGTTCTGGCAAACTGTTCTTTCCAAACCCCCTACCACCGACGAAGCCACCACCGTCGAGCAAACGGTAATCATCCCCGACTCATCCTCGGAGTCCGACACCATAGAATCATTCAGACCCTCCAGCCACTCCTCAACCCACTCCACCCCATCCATCCTTCGCGCAGCCTCAAAAGCACGCACAACCCTCCTCGGCCCCGTCTCCCTAGAAACCTTCATCACCACCCTCGACTTCGAACTCTGGGACGGCACAACGACCAAAGAAGATATCTGCGAGGCCTTCGCCTCCCTTTCCAGCCACCTCACTCCTACAACCGTTGGTCTGGATACCGCTAAGATCCAGCGGAAGATCAAGTTGGGTAGTACGTCACTATACGCGTTTCTGCGCCAGATCACGTTCATGGAGGACGACGTGACGGTTGTGGGGGAGGTGATGAGGGTGTTTAGGAAAGCGGCGGGGGAGCAGGTGACGGCGACGAAGCTGGAGGTTGCGCTGTGGCTTGCGGAGGAGACGGATGAGGGCAGTCAGCGAGGCAGGCGGTCAAAGCGTTCTTCTCTGGCTGGTGGGGTTTAGGTGCGATGGTGTGTTGGTGGCTTGGATACTTGCGATATGGGCGTGAGTAGTTTGGCTGCTCCTTTCCTTTTCTTCCCAAAGTTATGCACGGGTATCTTTCATTGTCATTGTTATGGGGCGGCGGGGTATCATGGTTCGAGCGAGGCGTTGGGGACGACCGTTTTCCTGATACTATCATCACTCTAGGGTACCAAAAGCTTATCCTCCACATTGGTTGAGCTTTAGGCTTTGACTCACCTGGCGCCGGGTTTGAGTTGGCTTGTCGCTCCCTACTGTGGGTATACGCTGAGTTATCCCAAGAGGCTGATGATCTTTTAGTCGAAGTCAGCATTTGTTTTAGGAAACATAGGTATTAATTCAACTGTAAAAGTTTGCATGCTTGACGGAAATCGGGTGAAAGCAGTGGGATTGTACATGTGGTAGTTGTAACTTGTTAGTATATTGAGAGATTACTAGACGTGCGCATGCATGAGGAAAGGATTTTATGTTCATAACTTCATTCATATACATCCAGCAACACGATTGATGTGTGCGATGCTATATACAGGGTATTCGTACGACTGCCGCAGTGGCTCAGACCTTCTGCTCCACACGGTGAGTCTGTTGCTCCGCGCCACCAGCATTCTCCATCTGGTACTCAACAGCCTTCTCACCCGACTCATCCATAATCTCAGCCATACCGCCAGAACCCTTTGTAAGCTCGGCACCCTTGCGACCAATAAGGTGCCAAGGAAGGTTGAACATCTCGTCGAGAGATTCGAGCGACTTTCCAGAAGTCTCAGGCAGGAAGAAGTATACCCATACGAGACCAACGGCGGTGACGCAGGAGAAGAACAGCATAGTACCTCCGTGGGTCATGGAAATGAACATGAGAGGTACAGCCTTGGAGTTACCGTACTGGTTGACAAAGTGGAATGTCATGGCGATGGAACCGCCAAGAGCACGGAGACGGAGAGGGTAGATCTCGGAGTTGATGAGGTACTGGATCGAGTTCCATCCGAGCGCCCAACCGAAACCGGAGAAGTAGATCATGACGATGGCACCCATGGCAGCGTGCTTTTGGCTGGAGCTCTGGGGTACGCCATCGGCAACGCCGGTGTCGATGAGTAGGAAGATGGCCATGTAGAGCATGGATAGGAGCTGAAGTGTGATACCGGTGGCGAGAGAGCGCTTACGGCCGAGGAAGTCGATCAGGAAGAAGGCGCAGATCATGGAACTGACAAATTTGACGACACCGAAGATGGCTGTGGCAAAGAGCTTCTCTTGTTGACCGCTGGTGCCCATCATCTCAAAGTACTTGGGTGCGTAGCTGGGGATCGTGTTAGTTGCGTGCGCGAGGAATGGAATCTGAGTGTCGAACTTACATTGTGATGGAGTTGGCTCCCGACCATTGCGATAGCAACTGCGACAGGACAGAGAGCTGAAGACGGTAGAGGTTGGCCTTGCTGGAGAAAAGCTCACGGATGGGTCCGAGCCAAGATGTACCCATAGTGGCTTCGCGTTCGCGGTTGAGCTGGTCGTTGATGTCCATAATCTCCGAAGTGACGTAAGGGTGGTCGGCGGGGAGGTTGCGGAGTTGTGCGAGGTTGTCGAGCGCCTCCTCGTGGCGACCGACCTTGATCAACCAACGGGAACTCTCCTTTGCGAACCAAGAGAGGGTGAAGATGAGACCGGCGAACATGATGTGCATGCTGTTGGGTACGAGCCATTGAGCATCAGTGGCAGACGAGATGTGGATGGAGGAACCCCAAGATGCGAAGTAGGCAAGCATGATACCGATGTAGACTGATCCAGCGAAAGCGCAGACACAGAGACCACGGATGGCCCTGGGTGCGGTCTCAGCTAGGTAGGTGGGCGCGACGACGGTGGTCTGTCCGATACCGATACCAGCAATGAAGCGGCCGGCGTAGATTTGTCCAACGGAGCCAGTGATAGAGCTGGTGAGGAAGATGACGATGCCGATAACCCAGACAATGCAAAGTTGGCGAGTAGCCCAGAGACGACCAATCTTGTCGGTGATGAAGAAGGCAATCAGGGAACCCAAGATGGAACCCATCTGTACCATGGATGTGATGTTCGATAGGAGCTCCGCGATCTCGTGCTCGCTCTTGCTGCCGTCTTCCTCGAGTCCGAACTTGCGTTTGAAGGGGTCGAGTTCGGCCGTAGTACCGATGAGGCCCTCGTCGATACCACGAGCAGCGCCCATGAGACCGAAAACTACGACGAGTTAGTTGGGTGTAGTCTCATGGAGGTGAGATAACCTACCGAAGACACCATACCAGAGACGCCAGTTAAGGCTCTCCTTGGGAGTGTGCTTCAAGTTCTCCTTCCATGGGTTCCAAACGACCATGATGGGCGATATTGGTATAGGTAGATCGGAGTAAGGTCGTGATTGAGCTGCGGAACCTACGTCTGTCGGACAGGGAGGAAAGGCAGTGACGGCTCAACTGTACAAAGGCGCATGTGCCTCTTATACTTGAACTGATGGTGGGGTACGAGATGCGGAGATCCCAGATGCAAGGCCTGTTAAAATCACACCATCCATGAGACCCCAGAGTCAACCCCGGAAGCCTCTACTCCACGTTTGTCCATCGCCAGTAGCGGTCGGCGTCGGTCTTCCGAGCCAGGAATGCCGGATGACCTTCCCAACTGTGGTTTTCCCAACGTTCAATAGGTCGACCCGTCTCGTCGGCCATTGCAGGCGTTGGAACTAACCCTCGCGCAGTAAGCGGACCGCTGATCGTCTGATCAATTACCGATCAAGCGGCCACGCCGGTCGCCTTTCGTGTCTCTCACGGCAGCGCCATCTGCACGTAGGTTACATGCCCAGTAAGGAGGCGGAAAGGTTGGCAGGCTTAGGTGGAGAAAGCTTCCTTGTTCGTGCGTCTTGTGGAGCTTGGGGCCGAGCTAAGGACGAGTCAAGAACCTGGCCACCACACGATGGGAACCCCGCATTATCCCCCAAACGCTCTCGTGTCCCGGATTTCTCTTGGTCTCCCACGTTAGCTGTCAGTCGAGGAAGAGAAGCTTGTCAAGCTCCTCGTAGCGGCCGGGGAGGTGCCGTAAATGCATGCCGCGCTATTGGCTGGTACCATCCCGGGAAAATCTCGCACGCGGGATAAATTACTACGCTATTCTGACGCTGCCTCGCGACGAGACCGTTCGCCGGCAGAATTATGGCCGAGAGGAGCGTCGGAGCAGGGTGTCGGCTTCTGAGGTTAAGCTCCTGGACGAGACCTCGTCTCGCGGCGGTGTGTCGACACAAGCGATGCGGCTCCAACTCCTTCAGCCTTTTCCAGTAGCGCCCGCGTTGTGACTACCCCAAATGGTATCCCGTCCCTCCAATGCATCTGCCGTGGGGACTACACTATCGGACATAGATACGGCGCCTGCAGGATATTCTGATGGAGCTAACGGTGCGCAGGTGTGAAAATGTGTCGCTTCTTCGGTCGCTCTGGCGCTGATACGAGTCCTGGTTGTCGGAGCCTCTGATGGGTCGTAGGACAATGATCCGACTCTTGGCTCTCACTTGGCTCTGTACCCCAAAGTCCAGCAGGAAGGGTATTCTGCCGTAGTGGCAGCTGGATCGTTGAACCCACAACGGCAAGCACAACATCTCCAAGCGCTTTGTTGTCTTGACGAAAGCCCAGACCGCCCGGGTTCTGCTTGTCTCCACAGAGCTTTGCATTCGCAGTGCATCTTGTCATGCGATGCGAAGAAACAGACAGGTCTAGAGGTGTGATACGTCCACCACCCCCGGTCGGAGCTCCGAGGGTTATCGGTGCGAACGCAGGCGCTTTGACTTGGGGTCTCCACACACACGAGGTGCGCGTGAGATGGTTAGCGAAGACCAAGATTGCCATGCCTTCACCAAGTGCTTGTGAACAGCGCAAGCCGTTGTGCCAAAGGACGCCCAAGTGCTTGACCTAGACGTCAACAGAGCGGCATCTTTGCTACATCGTATCTTTCGTAAACATCATCGAAGTCATGTCCTCTCCTCTTACGCGCTGCGATAAATTTGAGAATCATGCGGGCATCCTTCTGGTCCACAGCGGGCGAGATTGATCGGCTGGTCGGCGATGCCAGTGGGTCTAATCCTTCCTCTTATGCATCGTGTATACAAACGGCTACCGTCGAAGCCACAAAAATCCAAGTGTCGGTGATTGCCGTGCATGAAACATCTACTGAGGTGGTGTTGTGTTCAATCCCCGTTGCCGTCTAGGTCGCCCTCAACAGACATTGGCTTTCGTTCAACACATCCATCCAGACATCGTGTGCGTATGTCCGCGGGCGGAGATGTTGGATGATCGGGTGGATACGGACGCTGACAAACGCCTCTGAACTGATTAGCCGCCTTGGAAAGCATATGGGGTGGAAAGCACGCACTTACGAGCTCATTGTGGGTATCAACCAAGACGGACCAAGGCGCCAATGTTGGGGATAAGACCCATTTATACGTCTTGTAATCACAACAACTGATTCAAGCCGTGCGGAGAAATGGGACCCGGGGTACGAGGTTCACATGTCACTCTCACTGGACGCCTGAAGGGTCCTGTACGGTTATCCGGAACTAGTTGTGGGGAGAGTGTGACTGAACGTTAGATCTGGGGTGATGGGAAAATGTCGGTGTGTTGGCGGCAAATGAGATGGCGAGATGTCTGTAGGTGGCAGTTAAGCGATGAAGCACGTGTTAGCATTGTGCCGTGGCCCTGAGGGAAGTGCCGACTAGGGAGTAGGCGCGATAGAGTGAAGGGCAATCTAAGGCAGGTGCGATAAAACCACGGCTGCGCAACAGTGCGCAATCATCAGCACATCGTGCCTTCAATTCAGAACGTAAGTGACTATAAGTGTTTTTGTCCTGTAATTCAGCTGCCTAGGTATCTAATTGACTGCAGAAATGTTGGCATACCGATGTCGTGCCGTGATGTCGACATCGTAGCCGGGATCCCGGAAAAGGCAACCGCGGACCCTCTTCCCAGGTGTGCCGAGCTCGCTCAATCCTCCTCAGAGTCCCCCTCAGCATCCTCTTCCTCCCCCACAAACCTAGCCCGCTTACTCGGACTAACCTCACCACCATCCTCGCGCCCTCTCTTCTCAGCCCTGGGAGTCTCCTCCTGCTCCTGCGCCCACAGTGCCAACTCCAACTCCTCTATCAAATCCACATCATCAGCTACACCCTCCCCTTCAGCCTCTTCCCTATTCCTAGACTGCTCTATTGCCATCTCTAGGCCCTCGTCAACCCTCGACGCGCGCTGTCGGTAGCAAACGTTGCCGTTCTTGCCGTGCTCGTGGTATCGCTTGCACCATGCGCCTTCGGTGCTCTCCTCGATCTTGAGCGTGAGGTTCTTGCGGACCATGCGTAGGCTTGTTTGCATGATGTCGAAGAGGAGCTCGGGGTGTAGAGCGAAGCCCTTGCGCGTGACCTTCCCGATGATGTGCTCGGCCTTGTTGCCGCCCAGGGCGAGTGCGTCGGCCCAGAGGAGTCTCGCTCCACACCTCGGTGATGTATATGTGTAAAGCAAGTTGAGGAGATCAGTATGGACCGACGTAACATCTTTGTCAAGTTCAGGATCCGTGACCTCCAAGTCGTAGTCTCTAGGAAACTGATCAAACTCTGCCGGGATATTCTTGCCCTTTCGCCACGCCTGTTGTGCGACTCGCTTGCGCCGATTGAGCGCTCGGTTCGGGAGCCAAATTTCCTCTGTTTTCTCATCCTCTGGTTTCTCATCTTTTTCCTTATCTTCTTGAGCTTTTTTGCGCTGGTCGTGGAACTTGCGGATCCATGTGTCGGCTACCATGTCGCAGAGGTCCCAGAACTTCTCTTGGTAGCAGACAATGTATAGCTGGGTGAGGGTCTTGGCGCTGTAGGGTAGGGCCTGGTATGGGTTGGCGGCGTCGCTGAGGCCGGGAAGGTCGAGGTTGATTTTGGCGTTGCTCTTGAGGTTGCTCAGGATGAGGTATATTTCTTTGTCTGCTATGAACGGGGGAGGCACTGCAGGGGACGCGAACATCCCGTATTGTTCGACTGATTTCCTAGCGGCGGCGCTAAACGGCGTGGAGTTCTTAGGCGGACGACCTCTTGGCTTTGGTGTCTTTGGTGGCTGCTTGATCTGCTCTTGGGCCTTGTGTGTAACGTACGCTGGAATAAGGTCAGCAATCTGTGATCATAACACAAGAGAGAGGAGCACTCACATGGATCACTCGCCACGGATCCTCTGCCATCGTCTCTAGCATCTTCCTCAGCCTGATTAATGAAGGCATCGATCTCGCTACCCTGAGCGGCGTCGTACTGGTTTGGTTTTTGAATCGCTCGTCCAGTGCGAGTCGTGACCGGCGCCGCTTCTACGGATTGCTGAGGAAGGTCGTCGTCTTGATCGTCTCTCTCGCTATATCCCGGTGTCGCGTCGCGCTCCTGCGCTGGGCTGTCCGATCTTCCCACCGATGGCTTGAACAGTAGCTTGGGTCCCGGTCTATCAGGTACAGCTTCTGGCGCTGATGGCGCTGGAGTTGCTGACTTTGAGGCTCTGCCTTTCGGTCGGCCGCCACCACGGCTACCACCTTTGGCGCCACCGCGAGGACGTCCCGGCGACTTTCCCGTCGTGACTGTCTTCTGTTTACCCATCGAGCTGTTGATGAAGGTTTGCTGATGATGCGAACCCGCGGTGAGGTCGATGAGTCGCTAAGTATGTGATCGGTCTGCGGTTGAGAACGAGGGAGTAGTTGCGTTGGTGTTACAGACTACCCGTTGCAGAAGAGAGAAACTAAGAGAGCCTTCGTAGCCTATTTTGCTAAATGTAGTGAAGGTGAGCGGTTGTCGCTCGGTGCGTCCAGGCACGCTAGGCTCCGAGACTGTAGAACAATAGAACGAGCAGGCGTTCGACAATAGTGGAAAAACCAAAGCTGCGCAGCTCCACTAGCATAGTGAAAACTGAATAGGCCTAGGAGCTTGCGCGCTATCAAAGTGAGAACAGAACCCTAGCCTCCACCAGAAACGTCATCAAGATCATCGGTCGTGCGCTTTCATCACGAAAAGTATTGGGAAGATGAGAAATTGGTCTGCGCTACTTCATACGAATGGAAAACCATGACAGAGTGTATGGAACGCAATGCCCCGAGAATGAACGTAGAATGGAAAGATAAACAGACCTAGAAATCAAGGGAGGTCCCTAGCTGCGCTCCGTCTCGATTCCAGTCGCATCGCAATACCCTCGTACCTCGTGTGAAGCCGCTCCGCTCTCAAGACACACTCCTGACAGAAGATGACGCCAGGATCCTTCTGAAGATGAATTGATATGGAATCCCCCACGCAGGGTTTCTCAAAGAGACAGTTCTGACAGCATGGTTGTGGCGCAACACACCAGACCTTGTGGCCACACTGTAGGCTGTGCTCTTGGAGATCGGGTTTGGGAAACGGTGCCGCCAATAAGGTCTCCACTTGGTCGTCCGGGATCTGAAGGGCCGCTACTATTTCTCCTCGTGTAAGGGCGAGAGAGCGTCGAGGTAGAAGTTGTGGAAACTCTGTTGCTGGCTTTTGAGAGTGGTAGTGATCTACTGGAAGGCCGTGGCAGACCTCGCAATAGATGTAATCCGGCCGCGCCGCCCGGTGGATAGAGCGTAGGAGACGGGGGAAATCTAGACTAGAAGAGGATGATTTAGCAATTGAAAGAACTTAGAAGTTTCGTCGATGACGTACGGGTTGGAAGTAGACCCTACAACAGTATCTGAGAATCGTGGGTTGATAGGGTTTATGGGGTATCGGCAGTTTCTAGCGCATCTTGTATCCTGCGAATCAATAGCGACAACATGGCCGCAGTGGAGAAGATGAAACATGCCAGGTGCATTTGAACCATCATCGTACCAAACGCCGATGCAGGGCTCGATCTTCCGTACAGCACGTGTGACTCTCTCGCCGCTGTTTTGTGGTGTCTCCCGCTTTTGTTGGTCCGTTGGAGCTGGACAAAAGGACATGTTGAAGGATAGCGAGGTTGCAGATAGCGAGTACTCGTAATGGTTGATAATTGTAGAAGAGAATTTCCCTGGAATGATCGTTTGTCAAGCGTCCAGTAACGATATTGGAGAGTACTTGCGAGACTGGTTGTCTAGGCAGCCGAGTGACCACAAAGTACAAACGCGAGTACGGAGAACGTGACAGTGAATCGAAGAAGTGGAAAAGCAGGCAGGGAGTCCGAGCTCACCCAACATCCCTCTTACCTGCAGTTTCATTGCCGCGACAGCTCTTGACCCATCATCGAAATACCGCCGGAAGTCGCAATGGCAGCGAACCAAGAGGACTTCGTCCGCATCGGCTTACGCGCGACAACAAGCAGCGATGACACACCGACGCACTGTACAATCTGTCTCAACGAGCAACAGCCGGGTCAGGACGTTGACGAGATCCGCCGTTGCGGCCATACTTTCCACAAGCATTGTTTGCTGGCCTGGCTCAACTCACCGAACACGCAGCATAGCAGTTGTCCGAACTGTCGTCAGGAGCTATTTCCGACTCGCCACCCTCTACCTGTAAGTAGTGTTTACAAAAACAATCAACGCGCATTCGCTAATCATAACGACGCAGCCACGCCCAGACGATGTCGATGGAGAGTCAGATCTAGCGACCTTGGTCTCGAACTTAGACGAGCTGAGTGCCCGCGTGTCAATGCTCGGGGATATGGTGGCTGCTTTTCGCAACCACGACGACCTTCTCGTGAGCGAGCTTAGGCACCACAACCTCGATGTTCCTGGGCCATCACCGTCCGACCCCCGATTCCAACGCGCCTTGAGGGCCATTCACGAGTTGGAGCCGATGCCCGCATGTGTCATGCCCCACCCGGTAACAGGTGGATACACAACTGTGGAGACGCGTTATCGCAGACTGTTCATCTTGGGGACCGATCCAGTTTCCGGCGTCACTTTCGAGAATCGCTGGAGGTATCGCTCTGAGTTCGTGCGCGACCTGGGGCGATTGGAGCAGCTTCGTCTCGATCTTGGTCCCCAGCCGACCTCAAACAACCGTCCTGAGCCAAGTCTAGAGCAGACAAGATTACTCATCGAATTCGGAGCCCTCTTGGACAAACTCATGCCTGACACTAGGGACTCTCTTCCCATCGAGACCTTGCTTCTGAGCAACGATCCGCCAAGCGATGCTCTTGTCCGCAGCATTGATCCCCAGCTCCTGCTAGAGGCGAGGTTGTTCTCAGTGCTCTCGGTCGCAACAGAAAGGGACCTCAGGCAATCGTTTGAGGAGGTTGTCAGTTCTGTAGATCCAGGGTATTCGTGGCAATCTCGTGAACGAGCAGGTGAACGAGCAATCAGAAATATCCTTGGAGAGTACAGACATCATTGGTTTATCAACAAAGGCATTTACCGTCATTACATGACCAGCCACAGCCAGGCGGGTCAATCAACGGGTGTCGTACCTATACCTCAGGAAACTACGGTGGTCAGTGTGGTCCGGTTCCCGACTCGTCCAGCACATCAGCGAGAAGTGTCTCTGATGCGTCCGAGCCAGGGTATTATGTGGCAACCCAGTATGTCGCCGTTCAGGTCCTCGGCCGCTGAGAGTCAAAGTATGAGAGTTAGTTGGTTCGATGAGATGCCGCGTGGAGCCAATGCGGAAGCTCTGCTTGATCCGGAGTATCTCCAGTGGCGGCAAGAGCAGGTTGAACCGTCGAGATTCAACAGTCCCAGAGCCGTGGGACAACTGCCTTGTACACCGGACATGGACGAACTTGTGCGACCACCCCAGAACAGAGAGCCAGATCTTCACCCGGAACAGATGAGTCGGCGAGGAGAAATCCATGAGGCCATCTCCAGCGAGCTGCAACCGCTAATCCCTGGACTCCAAGCGCAAGCAGAGGCATCCAGACAGTTGCCTCGCCAGGCCATTCGCGATCGCAGTGTGCAGACCAATGCGAACGCCATGGGTGCTCGGGTGATTCGCATGCTCCGAAACTCCCTTCACCGACGCCGGTCACAGTAGAGGGAAGCATCGCAAACGGCGGAGATGGAAGTTGTGAAAGAGACACGGAGGGCGTTTAAGGGCCTGTTTAGTGATTATTGTACAAATATTAATATAAAGAAAATATAATTAGACTCTAAAACATAATTTATTAGCATCTTACTACCTTTATATCTCTTTATATAATAATTAAAAAATAAGTTTATAGAATAAATATTCTACTACTATAGCTTAATAAAATATTTAGCGTATTCTACTACTATAGCTTAATAGAATATTTAGTGTATTTTACTACTATAGTATAATAAAATATTTAGTATATTCTACTACTATAGTATTTATAGTATACGTAAAGTATTCTACTACTATAGTATAATAGACTATCTAGTATATTCTACTACTATAGTATTTATAGTATACGTAAAGTATTCTACTACTATAGTATAATAAAAGTATTCTACTACTATAGTATAATAAAAGTATTCTACTACTATAGTATAATAAGAGTATTCTACTACTACTTACCTATTCTAAGTTTATAAGTATTCTACTACTATAGTATAATAAAAGTATTCTACTACTATAGTATAATAAAAGTATTCTACTACTATAGTATAATAAAAGTATTTTACTACTATAGTATAATAAAAGTATTCTACTACTATAGTATAATAAAAGTATTCTACTACTATAGTATAATAAAAGTATTCTACTACTACTTACCTATTCTAAGTTTATAAGTATTCTACTACTATAGTATAATAAAAGTATTTTACTACTACTTATAAGCCTAGGCCTTTTTATATTCTACTACTACTTACTTATTCTAAGTTTATAAGTATTCTACTACTACTTATAAACTCTTAAAGCCTTTATATATTATACTACTATAGACTTATTATAAGTAAAAAAAAAATAGTAATAGATAAGACTTAAACTTAAATATAAAAAAAATAGTAACTTTATATATAAGAAATTATCTACTTAGTAGTTAAGTAGATATCTTAGTTAAGAGCTAAGAGTTACTAAACTAGTAAAGAACTAATATACTAAATAGTAGTACTATATTAGGCTATTATTAATAAAGAATACCTACTACTACATTACAGCGAATATAAGGTGTTTAGAAAATACACCTATATTAAGATTACTATATAGAGTTACTAGACCGCGTTTTATTACCTTGCTCTATATTAATATTCTACTATAATTAATAAAGAATAATTAGATTTAAAGCTTTATATAGTATATAAGTATAAAAGAGCTAGTAGAAATATAAAGTTATAATAAGTAGAAACTTTATATTAGTAGCTATAACGCTAGCTTTACTAGTATAATAATATAGTATATAGATATAGAAGGTAGGTAATTAATAGAAAGTAAGAAGTAATAAGTATAAGAGTTGTATAGAGATTAGATAATAATATTATATTAAATTATAATGTTATTATAGTAAGACTTAAAAGAAGTACTTAGAGGTTAAATATATATATATAGACTATTAGGCTAATATAGGCCTAACGCCTAGAAACTAAACTATTATATAGCCTCTCTTAAGAACACTTAAAGTTCTAACTAAGTATCTAAAATAGAAAAGAAATTAGTATTCTAGCCTACTCTTAGTAGTACTAATAATATATTTAAAGACTAATAATCTAGTAGAGTTTAAGGTTGCGCTATACTAATAGACGTTATTAGTTATAGTAGAGAGGCTGTAGAAGGCTTTATTAGAGAGGCTAGCTAGAGTACCTATATAGAGAACTCTATATTAGGTAGAGAAATATAGTATTAAGTAAAGTAATAAGATATTACCTTATAGCTACTAATGTCTATAGAGGTTAAAGTTAGGTAAAAACGTATATTATAATTAACTTAATAGGCCTTAAAAGTATTATAGTTAAGTAACTCTATAAATAACTAGCTAGTTCTTTCTAAGTATATAGAGTCTAATAGATAGAGTAGAGTAATAGTAAGCTTACTATAAATATTATATATATAAAATATATTATAAGGTTCTAGCTTACCTAGATTATAATTATAGAAATTTTAAACTAACTTCTTACTACTACGTAGGTTAAAGTAGAGTTGCTAGCAACTAGATTAATTATTACTTACTTACTTAACCTTATATTATAGATAGCTATAATAGCTAGTATAGAGATTATTTATAGTATTACAAATATATAAATTAAGAACTTAGGTAATAGTATATTTAGTGTTACTCTTAGCGTTAAGCTAAACGTCTAGTAGAGCGCAGTCGCTAGCTTATAGCTACCTAGATAAGGTATTATTCTTATATAGTTATAGTAGCTATAAGTAGAAGATAGAAAATAAGTTCTTAAAACTTTCTAGAAGATCTAGTTTATAAGCTATATTATTAATTATACGCGTAATCTAGTAAAAGCCTATATTCTTATAGTTAAGAGACTTTACTAGTTACTTTATATAAATATACTTTATATTAAGAAGTACCTAGTTACTAATAGTAAAATAAGGTGTAGAGTAGTAGTAGATGTTAGTAAAGTTCTTTATTTTAGATTATAACTAAGTAATCTTATTATAAAGATATTTTTAGGTTATATTAATATAACTAACTAGAGTGTTAGTAGCGCGCTACTACGCTAGCGCTAGTATAGTAGAGTTATTATTAATAGCGTGCGCTAGTTTAAAACCTAAGTAAAGCTAGTAGCTTTTTATAGCCTAGAATAGAGAAACTCTAGTTACTAAGCTAATAGCTAAGTTAGCTTTAAATTTAGCTAATAGTAATAAGTAAGCCTAGTTATTCTATAGGTAATTAACGTATAACTTAAGATATTACTTAAGATTAGTATTTATATTTTTAGTCTATCTATTAGTCTCTAGGTAATAGATAGTAGAGAGCTTTAGTTAGGTTTCTATATAGTTATAGAAGTAGCGCTAAAAATAAGAAGTAAACTAGCGTTTTCTATCTAATACTAGTGTCTTAGAGTATCTCTTCTCTCTCTAAATATACTTAAGAAACTTATTAATAACTATAGAAACTTTTATATTCTTTATAGTAATAAACTTCTTCTTTTTAGATAGATAGTTAATAACTACTATAATATACTAATAGAAGTAATTATACTAGAAAGATACTAGTAATAGTGTAATAAAGTTAATAAAGATATTCTTCTAATACTTCTCTAGAATAAAGAGTAGGTAGAAAAGACTATATTTAGCTTATTAGTTAACTTTAGAGTAGTAATAAGTAGTATAGTTATTTATAAAACGCGTAATAGTGTTAGTTATACCTTACTAGTAGTACTACTAGCTTACCTATTAGTACGTAGTTATTCTACCTTTATACCTACTTAGTAAAGAGTTATAGATATTCTTAATAATACGTATTTTTAGCTTCTTACTAAAAGAGATAATAAAGTAGTTATTACTAAGAAAGAGCTTTTCTTTATTACTAGATTCTAGGTCTTTTAGCTCTATATAGACCTCTTTAGTAATAAGATAATAGAGAATATAGTAATCTCTATTATTTAGTGCGTCTTAGATAGCTATAAGATAACTATCTAATAGATAGAGCGCGTTAAGTACTTTCTAAGTAGATAAATTATTAGCTTCTACTAAGTTATTATAAGAATTAGGCTTACTATAAAGTAATAGACATGCTAAAGTAACTAAAAGAATACTTAGCTAGTAAAGATTATTATATTCTAATTTCTCTTCTTCTTTATAAATAAGAGTTAGAAGAGATAGAAGATTATATATAGACTCTCTAATGCAGAGCCTAGCTAATTATACTACGTTATAACTACTACTATTCTACTAATAGTCTCTAAGTATTATTTAATGCTAGTGCTAGATATAATTATTAGTAATATGCTTAGAAAGATCTTCTATTTACCTAGTTAAGCTATTAGGCTTTGTACCTTACTTTCTAGAGTAATACTTTACTTTAAAATTAAATTTCTTAAGAAACTTAGCCTATTAAGCTTAGTAGCAATTAAGGTAATATTTAGACTAGAAGTATTCTAGCCTATAGTAGTTAGTAAGAATATCTATAGTCTTAGCTACTCTAGTAAGCTTAAGTTACTATTTCTTAAATACTCTAATAATAGTAAGAAGTTCTTTATTATAGATTTTATAGTTATACTCTATAAGTATTATCTTCTTTAATAGATAAGTAATAGAGTAAATAGTATTATTCTTTTAGATCTATAATAAGACTAAAGTATATATATAGTTAGATATATTAGTTTCTAAGATATATTTAAAGTCTAGGTTAAAGTAAGTAAGTACTACCTTACTATAGAAAGTAAGTTTAAGCTTATTAAATATATAAAACGTCTTAGGTATTATTTAGAATAACTTAGAGTTACTATATATAAGATAGGTAAAAGGTTTTATAATATTAGAGAACTTATATATAAATTATTAATAGAAGTTAGTAAATCTAAAAAATACTTAAATATTCTTAAGAGTCTAGAGAAGCTACTATTCTTAGATAGCGCTAATCTTATTAGAATCTATCTTAATTCTATTAGTAGTAATAATAAGATCTAGAAACTTTACCTTAGTCTAGAGAAATTCTAACTTTAGTATATCTATAGAAAGTCTAGCGTCTACTAACTAAGTAACTATACGTAGTAGGTAGTTATTATAGGTTTCTTTAGTTTTACTAAAAATAATAACGTTATTTAGGTACGCTATATAGAACTTATTAAGATATTTATATAGAATATTATTAATATAGGCCTAGAAGATTTCTAGACTATTATATATACTAAATAGTATTATAGTATATTAGTATAATCTATATAGTGTAATAAAGGTAAAAAAGTACTTATACTTATTCTTAATATAGATCTTATTAAACGTAGTAATAACGTCTACTTTAAAAAAGTAATAAGCTTTAGAAAGCTTTATAAGTATATTACAAATAAGTAAGAGTATATTTTAGTTCTTAATAGTATAGGTATTTAATCTGTAATAGTCTACGTAGATTTAAATACTACTATCTAGTTTCTTTACTATAAGAAGTAGCGTAGTCTATTTAGACGTATTTCTTTTAATATATCTCTTTTATAATATATTATTAATATATAGCTTTACTATATAAGCCTTATTATATAATAAGAGTTAGAGGTATTAAGATAATAGCTTTAGAGGCCTACTTATATTAGAGTCTAGCTATATATTAATAGAATAGTCTAGTTTATCTCTATAAGAAAGAACTTTATCTATCTTACGCAGGTTAAAGCTATAGTAGAGTAGATATAAAACCTTTAGTAACTTTACTAGAATCTTATCTTTAGATATAGAGAGTTATTCTATTTAATTTTAGAACTTATTAAAGTTCTCTAGTATAACCTTTGCTCTAGCTATACGTAGGCGCTCTATTTCTGTCTATTTAGCGTTATCTATATTATATAGTTACTCTACCTCTTCTATAAACGTAATATAGACTTTATTATTACTATAAGTAACTAAAATAGCTACTACCTAACTAGAGATAAAGCTAATATTAACTAGAGAAGAAGCTTTAGAATAATAAGCTCTTTTAAGCTTATAGAATAGAGAAGCTAGGCGTTTATAGTAGCGACTACTAGAAAGTAGATAAGATTTATAGTTATAGAGGTAACTGCGCATATAGTAATTAGAGTTAAATATAATAGATATAGTTTACTAGTTTACTTAAGAGTTATAAAGCTAGAACTATAAAGTTTTTAGTATTATTTAGACTCTACTAAGTTTAGTAATATAAATAAGAACTTATTTATTATAGTTATTAAACGTAACGTTTACCTAGGTTATATAGGTAATATTACTAATAAGAGAGCTATTTACTAATTTAAGAATAGCAAGGTTTTAGAGTACTATTAGGTTATAGTTATATACGTATGCGTAAGATTTATTAATAAAAATAAAAGTGTAACTAGAATTACCTATAAGTTTAATATAAGTAGATAGTTATAGAGAAGAGAATATTATTTCTTTAAAAACTAACTACTAATCTATAAGAGAATAGTATATATTACTACGTATAGTAGTAGCTATAATAGTAAAGATATAGACCTTAGAGACTATAGAACGTTTAAGAAACTTAATATAGTCTAAGATAGCTTATAAGGTAGAGTTAGGTTTATTATTATTATTATTATAAACTTTAATAAAAGAAAATAGAGAATATAGTATAGGTATAGATTTAGTTATAGTCTTTATTATATCTTCTTTATATTTCTTAGACTTAGAAGATCTCTAGAGGTAACTATTACTAGAGACTAATAGTTTTCTATATACGCATTAGTTATAGTAACTAATAATAGTAGAGTAGAACTTTATATTAAGTTAACGTTAATAGAGGCCTTAGAAATAGAAATTTCTATAGTAACGCGTACTTTATTAAGAGTAGCTAGTACCTTCTTAAAATAATTTATAAATATAACTATATCTTAGCTTTTATAAAGAGTATTATTAGCGTTAGACTTATAGTCTCTTTAGTAGTACTTAAAATAGTAACCTATATCTATAAGAATCTAAGTTTCTATTAGATTATAGTTCTTATAGAGCTTATTAATAATAAAGTAAAAAGCACTAGAGCTACTAAAGATAAAGAAGTTATTATTATAAGCGCAGCTATTTCTATATTCTCTACTACTATTTCTACCTCTACTACTACTACTATCTCTACTACTAGTGTTCTTAGCTATAGTGTAGATAGGTAGAATAGAGAAATAAAGTTATTTAAAATAGTAAAGCTTCTAGCTAAAGATAGCAAAGTTAGTAATATAGTAATTATTATTAAAAAGAGGCTTAATGTAGCTACGCTACTAGAATAGTAGCTTTTTATAAACTTAAAGAATTTTTTCTTTATTATTCTACTTAAGAGTAGTAACGCTAGCCTAGAAGCGCGCTAGAAAAACGCTAATATTCTTACCTATCTTTATATTAGCTTTCTTATTATAGAAGTTATAAGTATTATAATAGAAGTTTAATTATCTATAGCTTATATCTAGAATATTCTAGACCTATTATATATACTAGAACTTCTAACCTAGTATAAACTAGCTACTAGAGATACTCTACTAAGTAAAGCTACCTATCTTTATATAAATAAAGTTAAGTTATTCTACTTTATTACTTTTAAAGGTAGAGGTATATATATAGAACTAGCTTATAATATCTAGCTTCTACTTCTAGTATATATCTACGTAGATACTAATAGAGCCTTTAAACTTATTAGGCTTAGGCTACTTAGAATATTAAGTATTATATATAGAAGTAGATAGAAAAGTATAAGAGCTTAACTAGTTAGTAGTAGCGTAGTTATAGTAGCTTAGATAGAGAGCACTAGCAGGCTTATTAGAGTTATCTAACTTAGAGTTATTAGAGTTACCTAGCTTACTAGAGAAAGTAGCTACTAGAGCGTTTTTAATAAAAGCCTCTAGATAGGTAACTTTCTAAAGAGCCTTAACGTAAGTAGTATACTCTTTCTTATAAGCTTTTTTATATATATTCTTACGCTTATATACTTAAGTAAGCTAGCGTTTAGTAGTAATATAGTAGTCTTTAAGCTATACTATATTAATATAGGCGTTACTCTTTATAATATAAAGCTATTCTTATAGATTTATAGTCTTACTATTAGCCTTAAGAATCTATTATTAGAGAATATCTAGAGCCTTATTATTTTTAGAGGTTTTAAGACGTATATAATAGATAAAGTTATATTTATCTATAAGCTTCTTCTAGACTTTCTCTATATAACTCTAGTATATAGCTAAGTTATTATTAAGAAAGTATATAGTGTTAAAAAAAAACTTATAGAGCTTAACACTATCTTAGAATATAGTATAAATAGAACTATCTTTAAAGAAGATTTTATTAAACTTACTAATATATTTAGTGTTATCTTACGCATTAACCTTATAGACTACTAAAATAGGTTAGCTACCTTAAGAGAGGTTAGACTTAGAGATAACGTAGCTAGTAATTTTATAGTTAGTAGGTATATAGAATATAACGTAGTAAATAATAGAATTAGACTCTAGTAATAGAGAGTGTTATTACTTAGCGTTAGGTATTATAACTTACTTTAATAGTAACTAGAAGTTTAAGGTTACCTTAGGTATAGAGTAATTAGAATCTTTATTATAGTCTAGAACGTAACTAGCGTTATAGTTAGTATTATTCTTCTTATTATAGTAGATAATACGTAACTTAATAGAGAGGTTAAAAGGTTAGAGGTAGTACGCGCTACTATAGTTAATATAGCTAAGTAGATTACTAAAAAAGATATAGCAGAGATACTTACTACTATAGGTCTTAGTAATATTAAGTAGTTTATTAGTAAAGCTAATAGCTTTAGCGTTACCTATTAATAGCTTAACTAAGTTACTATAACTATAATTATAATTATCTTTATAGTTATTAGTAGAGTAATAGATCTAGGTAAGATTATTATTATTATTACTCTTAGAGTTAGTAAGATAACTACTACCTATAGATAAGACGTACTAGAAACTATTCTAGAAGAAGCTAGAGACGTTAGGTAAGCTACTATTATATAGATTTAAGAAGCTATAAGAGTAAAAGAGGTAATAAGAGTTCTAAAAACTAAAGACTATAGTAGTAGTAGAGTTCTGCGTAGTATAGTATAAGAACTAAAACTATTACTACTACTAGTTACTACGCTAACTATAGATAGTAGAGGTAGTAGTTAGCTTAGTAAATAAGAGAGCTATAGCGCTAGAGGTAGTAGTTGCTAGAGTAGCTTTAAAGCCTACTATAACCTAACTAGAGCTAGCGTTATAGAAGAGAAAGTTAGAGATATCTCTAATAGAAGAGTTACTAACTAGAGACTAAAGAATTAGTAATATAGTTATAATTATTAGTGTAGGTCTTATAGAAGTAACTAGCTAGACTTACTAAGCTACTATTAGAGAATTAGAGAACTATAATAACGTATAAGAGTTATATAGAGATTAGATAATAATATTATATTAAATTATAATATTATTATAGTAAGGCTTAGAAGAAGCACTTAGAGGTTAAATATATATATATAGGCTATTAGGCTAATATAGGCCTAACGCCTAGAAACTAAACTATTATAATAAGTAATAAGTAATAAGTAATAAATATACCTTTTTTAAGACTATAATCTTACTTATAGCTATTAAAACTTTAGTTTATAGTAATTCTATATTATATAATACTTTTTATATTAATAATAATAATAGTAGTAACTACCTTAAAATATCTACTTCTAACTTTCTTTTATTTAGCTTTCTATTTAGCGCTTTATATACTATAATTTTAGTACTACTACTATAATTTATTACGTAGTAGTAATAGTAGTAATAGTAATAGAATAAGCTCTACTAGAGTAAGTTAAAGTTTAGTATAGTTTAGAAGCGCAGGTAAGTATAGCACTACTATTATTAGAGTTAGTAACTATATACTAATAGTAATATAGTCTATCTTAGAACTTTACTTAGCGTACTTAGTATATAGTAGCTATACTACTATTAATAATTACGCCTACGCCTATACTTACGCCTATTATTTCTACTTTTACCTTTTCTACGCTTTTAGTATATAATAATAATAATAATAATAATAAAAAGATAAAAGTTACGCTAAGCTAAGTAGTAATTCTACTTACTTTTATAGGTAACCTTATATAGTAGTAGTAAAAGTATAGTAGTAAAAGTTAGATAAGTAAATAGATAATAATAAATATAGAATAGCTTACTCTTTTCTTTTTTCTATAAAGTATAAGTAAGTAGTACCTATATAGTACTACTACTATAACGTATAGATATTTACTAGCTTTAGAGTATTTAGCTTTTATATTTTATTTTAGCTATTTAGAGTACTACTTAAAGAAATAACTTAAGTATTAGATTAGAGTAGCGTTATAAGTTAGAGTTTAAATACTAACTATAGTAAGAGAGTAGAGTTTAGTTAGTTAAAATTAAAGTTCTTACTATATACTTCTTTCTATATACACTATTTTATACTTTTACTACTTTCTAAACTTCTACTAGTAATTATTAATAGATAAGCTACTAGCTATATTTTAGAAAGAGAAATATAAAGCTAGTAGTTTTTTACTTCTTACTAATAGTAAAGAATTAGAAAAGCTAGATAACTAACTTAGAGTCTTTAGTAAAAGAGTTAAGTAAGAGAAGTATAGTATTAGGCTTCTTTACTTCTTACTAATAAAAAAGAATTAGATAAGCTAGGCTTTTTAGGCTAGCTTTTAATAAAGTATTAAATATAGCTTTAACTTTAATAGAAGCTATAAGCTAACTAGAGTATAATAGTATAAAAACTACTAGCCTAGACGTTTAGCTACTTTAGTGCGTAGTAAATATTACTAGTAGTAATCTTTAAGTACTAAGAGCTATTATAGCTAATAAGAAAGCTAGTAATATATTTAAAGTAGTACGTCTTTATAGATATATAGTACTTAAAGACTACTATCTAAAAGTTATATTTTTAGTATAAAGTTATAGAAGTATAAAGTACTTCTATAGTAGCTAAAGTAGTAGTAGTTCTAGAGGTAAGTCTAAGTTAAGACTATTAGCGTTAGTATAGAGTTATAGAAGTATAAGGTACTCTATAGTAGCTAGAGTAGTAGTAGCTAGAGTAGTAGTAGTTCTAGAAGTAAGCCTAAGTTAACTTATTACTAGCTTCTTAAAGGCTTTAATACTATTATTAGTAATTATCTTATAAAAGCGTAAGATATCTTTATAGTAGTTCTAGAGGTAAGCCTAAGTTAACTTATTACTAGCTTCTTAAAGGCTTTAATACTATTATTAGTAATTATTTTATAAATTAATAATAGTACTAATAATACTCTTACTAGAGAAGATAGTAATAATAGAGTACTTACCTAATTTAGTAGTAGTGTCTTAGTATACTACGTTTCTTATAGCTCTCTTACTAAGAATATAGTATTTAGTATTAGTAATCTTAACTAGAAAGTAGTTAATTATAAAATATATAGTTTTTATAAAGATATATATATTAAAGTTAGGTAGTATAAGCTTAAAAGAGGCCTAGAGGCTTATAGCTAGCGTGCTTAATAATAGCTTTATATAGTCTATAGTTATTTATAAAATACTAGTTATAGTAAATATATATAGTAAGGTTAATAATTATAAAGAAGTTAGTAATAAAGAGAAAGTAGTTAATAATAGCTTTAGTAGCGCAGCGTATAGACTTAAAAGATCTAGAGACTTATAGCTAGTATTATTAATAATAATAATTATAAAAAAGTTAGTAATAAAAAGAAAGTAGTTAATAATAGCTTTAGTAGTATAGCGTATAGGCTTAAAAGATCTAGAGACTTATAGCTAGCGTTATTAATAATAATAATTATCTAAAAGTTACGTTCTTAGTATAGAAATATAGAAGTAGAAAGTATCTTAGTAGTAGTAGTTCTAGAAGTAAGCTAGAGTTAAGGCTATCTAAGAGTCTATAAAGTAGAAAGCGTAGTAAACTTAATAATATAATCTTTAATAACTCTACTAACACTAGTTATAAGTAGAAGCTAAATAATTAAAAATATAAGTATAGCTAGTTAGACTTTCTTCTTCTATATAAAACTATTAATCTAGATATAGAATCTAAGCTTTAGGTACTATATATTATTATTATAGTCTAAATACTATTAGTATATAATAATAGAGATATAGATATATAGAACTTATATCTAGCTAGCTAGAAAAGAGTAAAGTAATAGTAGAGATCTTAAGGCTAAAGATCTTAACTTAAAGATTTTTATAGGTATAAGTCTTTATAGCCTTCTTCTTTTAGTTACTACTAATAATCTTAGTTTTAAAAGTCTTCTAGTTCTATAAACTAGTGTTAAGAAATTTAAATATCTTTTAGTTTTATAAACTAGTGTTAAGAAATTTAAAAGTCTTCTAGTTTTATAAACTAGTATTAAGAAATTTAAAAGTCTTAACTAGCGTAGAAGTAGACTTTATTAAAGTACTAAAAGCTAATAATACTACTAAACTAGTTTTATAAACTAGTGTTAAGAAATTTAAAAGTCTTAACTAGTATAGAAGTAGACTTTATTAGAGTGCTAGAAGCTAATAATACTACTAGACTAAGCTAGATAATAGTCTCTTATCTAAGATCTCTAATCTTATACTTTTTTTTTTATAAAAACTTTCTTCTTTAAATACTTTATAAATAATCTATACTCTACTAAAGTACTAAGTAGCTTCTTTATCTAGAGAGAAGTAGCACTAGAAGCTTAAGACTAATATTAAGATAACTTTAGAGAGTAGAAAGGTAGTATAGTAGAGACACTAGTATAGTAGAGAAGGCGTAGATAGTTATAAGGTTAAATATATAGAGTTACTATAAGATCTTAAGTAGCTATATAGAGAAACTTTTATTATAAAATAATTAGGCTCTATACTACACTAGCTTATAGCTAGAAGCGTACTAGTTTTACTAACTTATCTTACTACTATATAGATAACTACGTTCTTCTATACTATATAAATTATTTTCTTTTATATTATTATAGATATTATTATAAAGAAAGACTATAGTAGATAATAAGAATAGTAATTAAAATAATAATTATAGTATTTAACTTAGTACTTTTATTATTATAATTATTAGAGATTACTTCTTTAATAAAGGTAGAATTTACTTATATATTAAAGAGAGATATTAGCTTACTAGCTAGGCTTCTCTAAAGGCTCTTCTAAGAGGCTTTATAAAGCTATTAAAGTAATAGATAGAAGTATAATAAACTACTATCTTAGAGCTTAAAGGCGCTGTTCTCTTCTTTATCTTTAGTTTCTAGTACCTACTTACTACTATATAGATAGTTAGACTAATAAATAACTTAAGCATTACTAGTAAGATATTAAGAAAAATAAGCTAGCGCTTATTTTATAGTTTAGGTAAACTAATAGAGTAAGTTTATCTTTACTAGTTTCTAAGTTAGTACTAGCTTATTTTATAGAAGTATAAGAGTACTTATTAGTAATAGTTCTAGGCTTATAGTTAGGTATAGATAGTAAAGCTTTATTTATAGATAAGTTAGAAGTATTACTAGTAGAATATTACTAGCGCTATTCTTTATCTTTAGTTTCTAGTACCTACCTACTACTATATTAATAGTTAGACTAATAAATAACTTAAGTATTATTAGTAAGATATTAAAGAAAGTAGTAATAATAGTATTCTATAGTTAGAGAGCGCTATTATTATTTATAGTAGTAGTAGAGTTTTAAATTTATTACGTAAGATAGTATACTACTATTACTCTTTCTAGAGTTACTACTAAACTAAAATAAATACTAGTACTAGTATAAGATAAACTACTATTAAAGTACTTAGATAGATTACTTTATAGTAAAGTGTTAAAGTTATTAGTATTCTTACTAACTAGTTAGAAAAGAGAGAGTAGTCTAGTAAAAAATGTCTTTATATTACTATAGACGCTAGAAAGCTAAGAATTATAATATAGAGAGCTATATAGGCCTAAGTTCTTATAGATATTACTTTATTACTATAGTTTCTAGAGCTATTAAGCTCTAAAGTACTTTAATTAAGCTAGAAAGTAGTATTATTACGCTAGCGCTATAGATTAGCGTAGACCTAGAGGCTATTAAGCTCTAAGTACTTTAATTAAGCTAGAAAGTAGTATTATTACGCTAGCGCTATACGTTAGTAAAGTTATTAGATTTATAAGCTATTTTTTAAGTTACTTATACTAGTTCTTAAGATTACTATATTAGTTATATTTATAGTTAGATTATAACTAGTAAGATTATTATTAGACTTTATAAGTAATTTCTTAAGTTACTTATACTATATTTTAAGATTACTATATTAGTTATATTTATAGTTAAGTAATAACTATTAAAGTCTACGTTATTTATATCTAGTTCTATTACGTTCTAAATATATAATTATAGATAGTAGTTCTAGCTTTTAAGAATAGTAATATAGATTTTCTTAGCTAAAAAACGCGTAATTATAGATAGTAGTTCTAGCTTTTAAGAATAGTAATGTAGGTTTCTTTAGCTAAAAGACGCATAATTATAGGTAGTAGTTCTAGCTTTTAAGAGTAGTAATATAAGTTATCTTCTCTATTAGAGTATAATTAGTATTAGACTAAGAGAAGTATATTAGTAAGAGATAGAGTTAAATAGGCTATAGTAGGTAATTATCTAATAGAGTTTCTAACGCTAGTATTACTAGGCTAGATTAAGCTATAGTAGGTAGTAGTAAAATATATATACTATAGTAAGTAATAGAAAGTCTCTATATTACGCAGCGCTAGACTAATATAAGATTTAGCTTATAGTAGTAGAATAAATCTATAATAGTTTATAAGTAAGAGTAGTTAGTGTTATAGTAGTAGAATATAAAAAAGCTATAGTAGTAGAATATAAGAAAGCTATAGTAGTAGAATACTTACTACTCTTTATAATATAATAACCTTAATAATCTAGAAAAGTTACTATAAATAAGAAGAAAGTTCTTTTTTATTTTCTTATTACGTATTCTACTACTATTAGTCTCTTATAAGTTATTACTTACATTCTACTACTAGTATATTTAAACTATTTCTTATATTCTACTACTATTAGCTTCTTATAAACTATTACTTATATTCTACTACTAGCGTATTTAAACTATTTTTTATATTCTACTACTATTAGCTTTTTATAAACTATTACTTATATTCTACTACTAGTATCTTAAAATTACTTCTTATATTCTACTACTATTTACCTCTTATAAGTTACTTTTTATATTCTACTACTATCTACCTTTTATAAGTTACTTATTATATTCTACTACTATCTACTTCTTATAAGTTATTACTTATATTCTACTACTAATCTAAAGTTCTACCTATTATATTCTATTACTAACCTAAACTTCTACCTATTATATTCTACTACTAATCTAAAGTTCTACCTTTTACGTAGTATATTAGTTATTTAGGTATCTTTACTTAACTAGTAAGATAGAATAAAACTATATAGTTATAACTTAAAAAATAAAGTAGTTAGTAAGGTAATAGTGTTCTTTATTAGCCTAGTAAAGTATAGAGTCTAATAATAGATACCTCTAAGTTATAAACTTTCTAGAATATAAGAATAAATTCTAGTACTCTTCTCTACTAATACTATAAGCTATATAAAAAATACCTTTAGTTCTAAATAGTAGCTAAAGAGTAGCACTAAGTAAAAATCTAAAAAATAATTATTAGTTAGATATATTTTCTCTTATAGCGCTTATTTATATTTAGTATAAAGTAAAGTGCTAGATAACTAATAGAAGTAGATAGAGTTAAACTACTATACTTATAGAAGAAGAGCTAGGTAACTACTTCTACTTATTAAAGATAACTATTACTTAAACCTAAAGTTAATATAAGTAGACTAGTATAACTAAAGTAAGTAGGCTAGTAAAAAATACTTAATTATAGTAAAGTGTTAATACAGAGCAAAGTAATAATACGTAGTTAGTAACTCTATATAGTAATCTTATTATAAGTATATTTTCTAAATACCTTATACTTACTATATATAACTATAGAAATTAAAAAAACTCTCTCTATAATATTTACTATAGATATAGTGCTTTAATAATAATAACGTACTTATATAAAGTAATAGTAATAGAGGCTTCTCTAGTATACTTAGAGGTAGACTTAGAGGTAGTAATAAGTAAGCTATAAAGCTATAGAAATATTAAAATATTTTTAAAAGTTAATATAGAAGCTTTCTAAGAGAAAGCTCTTAGTAGAAAGAGTAGAAGTTAGAGTATAGTATAATATAGTCTTTTTCTTAGCTATAGAAGTAGATAGGTAGAAGTCTAGGCAGCGTAGGTAAACTCTAGGTCTAGAGTAATATTAAATTATAGTACTATACTACTATAAAATATAAATAATATTTACGTAGATAAACTATAGTATAGAGAATAGTAGCCTAGAAAAGAATTATATAAAGCTTTATATATAAAGAATACTTCTCTTTATTCTATATCTTTTTTAATACCTCTACATATATCTAAAAAAAATCTACTAATATATCTACTAAATATAAAGAACTTTCTATACTAAACTTCTCTTCTATACTTATAATAGAGGCTCTAGTTCTTATAATAACACTATCTAGCGCAATAAAACGTACTACTCTAGTAGTTCTTACTAGTTATACGCGTAGCGTGTTTAACTTTCTAGTCTATTTTAGAGAGACTTTAATAAAAGATCTATAAGATATAGCTATAAGAATAGAGCTAGAAAAGAACTTCTATTAGAATAGTAAGAGGTAGATAGAAGTAGTTACTACTAATAAGAGACGCCTTATAGCTTTATATATTATAGGTGTATACTATCTCTTCTAAATAGACTTTTTTTCTAATATTCTAGTAATTATAGAGAAATAGTTTAATTAACTTAGTATATTAGATAAGAAGCTTAGTAGTTTAGAGTTAGTAACCTAAAATAAGCTTAACTTTATTAAGCTTATAGTAGGTAATATTTTTCTTAGCTAGAGAGAGGCAGCGCTTTACTAGCTATAGAAGGTAGTATATATATAGTATAGTATTAGGCTATACTAATAGACGTAGAATAATAAGTAGAATAGATAGTTAGTATACTAGAGAATAGCGTAATATAGCTAATATAGCTAGCTTATAAATAATTATATATAGAATATAGATTAATTATATAGATATTATATAGGTATCTTAGGTTATCTTAGAGGCTTTATACTAGTAGTAGACTTACTAGGTTACCTTTTAGAGTTACGTAATTATATAAAACTAGTATTAGTGCTAGTTAATAGTCTAGATAGCTATTAGTACGTAATATATAATAAATATAAAGTAGTTAGTCTATTATAATTACGCGTGTAGTAACTATTATATTAGTAGTAGTAGTAGTAGTAGTATAAGTATAAGTGTTATAAGTTATAAATCTAGGCTTACGTTAGAAATTTTTTAAGTTTACTTTTAGAGTCTAATATAGTAACGCGTTATTACGTAATTACATAATTACGTAATTACTTAATTACTTAATTTTAAAAAATGTACGCTATAAGCTCTATCTCTTAGACCTAGAGAAAGTAAAAAATACTTAAAAGAGTATATATAAAAGATAAGATAGATAATTAAAAGTATTAAGTATAAGTTAACTAAGTATAAGTCTTATAAAGCCTATTAGCTAGTTATAAGTACTAACTTATAACTCTCTTAGAAGATAATTAGTAGACTTAGTATTATAGTTATATATTATAAGATAATATATAGATAACGTAGAGTATTTATATTTCTCTCTTTCTACTAAGTATATAGCTTATTAAGTAGAGGCTTATAAGCTTATTAAGTAAAGACTTAAGATTAGCTCTAAGAAAGCTTAAGATTAAGTAAAGTATAATAGAAAGTAGCCTATTTAAGACGTATAAGGTAAAGATACTTAAACACTAATAAGATTATAGTAGATAGCTAGTCTTTTATAACTTTATAAGCGCCTAAGAGTTTAGCTTATAAGACTCTACTACTAGTAGTATAAAAGCTAGTACTTTCTATAGACCTAATAGTTAAGGTAGACTATACTTACTAAAGTAGATACTAATAGATAGAGCTCTAAAGAAAAGTAGTAAAAAGTAAGTTTACTTTATATTAGATTAGAAACTTTATAAGAAATAGTAGTAGTTACTATTACTATTACTAGTATAAAAGTATAAAGGTAAAAGAAAGAAAGTAGTAGAGAGATAGAGTAGAGAAAAGAAAAGCTTTACTTATATATTACTACTATAGCTAGCGTTAATAGTAGCCTTAGTAGTAAGTAGTAAAAATAAAAGTAGTAAAGATAAGAAATATATAATAAATATAGTAGAGGTGTTACTATATTAGAAGGTATACTATATAATAAGATAGTAGTAAAATATAAGAAGATAGTAGAAAGTAAAGATAGTAGAATATAGAAAGTAACTATAAGACGCTAGTAGTAGAATATAAAAAGAAAGTAAATACTTTAAGTATAATATATATAAACTCTAGTACTATAGTTTAGTTAGATATAGAAAACTATTATTACTATACTTTATAAATACACCTATATAGAAGTTACTACTACTAGATACTACTATAAGTAAGAAAAAAAAGTATTAATATATATTAATTAATATAGACGCTTATAAATAAAACTATAATATCTATCTTAGTATTATTTAGAGGTAAAAGTAGTATTTATAAGAAACTATACGTAAGTCTTAGCACTATTATTATTATACTTATTATTACTATTTTAGCTTTTTACTTTTTAAGAACTCTATACTACTATAAACTTACTATATATTATATACTTTTAAATACTTATAACGCTTATAAGATATACTTTATACTTCTATACTTACGTAATTTGTTTTTTAGTGTACCTAAGACTAGGCTTAGATTTTTTTTTACTCTAGTAGAATAAGCTAGTAATAACGTAGTCTAGGTATAGAACTTAAGAAATAGGTTATTTCTATATAAGAAGTACTAGAGACTTCTACTAGCGTATATTATAAGATAGTATATATTAATATTATACTTATCTAAAAATAGTTATACTAATACCTTATAAAGTTCTACTAGTGTTAGTCTACTTAGCTAGATTTTTTATAATAACTAGTTTAGAGATAATAACTTACGTAGTACTAGCACTATCTATAGTACTTATCTTAGGCGTAGTATATCTACTAGTATAGTTAGAATATAATAATAATAATAAAGAGAGAAAGAAACCTATTTAGTTTAAGAACTTAGATAGAGACTTTAAAATAAAAAAGATAATAAGTATCTTTAATAATAATAATAATAATAGATCTATACCTACTTTAATAATAATAATACTAGTTAGAGATAATTTCTAAGTACTAGTAGGCAAGAATAATTTCTTAGTAGGTAATTCTATAGTATTACTTAAAGTCTAAAGTCTACTACTTCTAGAAGACTTTAAGTCTTATTCTAGTAGCTAGTAAGTAAGTTTAATCTATATTATAGTAACTACTAATATATTTAGTATAGTCTTTAACTTTACTACTATTATTACTAGTAGTCTTATAAGCTACTAATACTTACTTATCTAAAACTTTATAAAGTTTAAGAAGTAGTTAGTAGTATCTATTTCTAACGTATTACACTTTATCTAGAATACTTTTATAACTTTAGCGCAGAAGTCTACTAGTATCTATATTCTATATTAGTAGATTAGAAAGTAGTAGTATAAAGATAGCTAAGCCTTTACTAACTATAATAGAAAGTAAAACTAGGCTTAGTTTAACTATATTATAAGAATTATAGAAACTAGTCTTAGTAAGATCTTAATAGGTAAGATAGCGTATTTCTACTACCTAGGTAAAGACGTTAACTACTATTACTATAAGCTAGATATTAGAGGTATTACTATTAGTAACTTTATTATAATCTTTAGTAGTATATACACGCGCTATTAGTATTATAGAAAAGCTTACATTTATATAGCTTCTTTTATAAAGAATTAAGTAAAGAGAAAAATAACTACTTTTATATTATAAAAGCTATAAATAGTATATAAAACTAAGCTCTTTTATTAACTAGTATATTAAAAAGCCTATCTTACTAATCTATCTATTAGTATCTAGTACACGCTACACTTTTTATTATTATACTATTAACTCTTTATAGATACTATATCTCTAATACTATTATAGAAGCTTAGAGAGATAACTATCTTTTAAGTTAGTATTTTATTTAATATAAAGTAGATTCTACACTTTTCTTAAAGCTTTTTAGTTATTTATTCTACTACTATAATTTTCTAGGCCTAGTGCCTTATTAGTTACGTAGACGTAGAATATTCTAGCTAGAGGTATCTAAGAAGTGCTAATAAAAGCTCTATTACTAGTTACTACGCTTACTAGTCTAGAGAAAAGGTATAAAGTACGTAGAGTAATAGATAAAATAATAATAATAATAACTTCTAGTAGCTTTGCTAGCTTAATATAAGAGAAATATAAACTACTATAAGTACTAAGACTTTAGTATATATTAACTAGATAGTATTAGACTAAGTATAATAAGCTAGATAAACTTAATATATATATACTACTTTATATAGAGTTCTATCTACGCGTAATTATATAGAGTTATACTAAAAGAAAAGGTACTTATCTTAGTAATAATATACTAATTATCTAGCTATATCTCTATAACTATATAGGTATAGTACTTTAACTTATTATACTTATTTTTCTATATTTACTTAGATATATACTTATAAGCTATAGCGTCTTTAGACTATAATATACTATCTCTAGCCTCTACTTATACGCCTTTACGCTAGTATATAGATATACCTAAGTAGTATATAAATAAAATTATTAACTTTAGCTTTTCTATCTTATAAGAAATAAAAAGGTAACTTACTAGGTTTCTCTCTAATAAGAAGATTAATACTAAAGATAAGAGAAAGAATAAGTAATTTAGTAAAACTAATAGTTAGAGTAAGAGTAAAGCTAGAGATAATAATACTACGCTATCTTAAGTACTAAGAGAGAAGCCTTTATTAATAGAAAAGCTTAAAGTAAGTATAGTAATTAGTATAAACTTATAACTACTAACTATAATACTACTAATAAGTATATAGCTATAAATAATAATATATTAAATAATAGGCTTTTACCTAAGCTATCTAATAAAGAGAACGTACTAGATAACTATATTAATAACTCTAATATAACTAAGAATAAGCTATTAGTTAAGCTAGAGAATAAGTAGAAAGATAAGCTAGATATTAAGCTAAAGAATAAGTAGAAAGATAAGCTAGATATTAAGCTAAAGAATAAGCTACCTAAATACCTCTATTATAGTAACTTTCTTATACTAATCTATTTTAGAATACGCTCTATATAGATCTCTATATTTATAGTATCTACCTCTACTACTATAACTTAAGGTAACTTATTAATACTATATAGTTACTTATTATTTATAGCTTCTACGTCTACTACGTTTATATATAGTTTCTAGTTTACACCTATATATAAAAATATAGCGCTTATAATCTTCTACTAGCTATAGTATATATCTATATTAATCTAATCTACTATTTTTTTTTAGCGTAATAAGCTATTACTTTATAGAACTACTACGCTATTATATAACTTTAGTAGTAGTAGATAATTATAGATAATATAGAATATATAAGATACTATAATATAGATAATATAAGTAATATAAGCCTTTAAGAGTTAAGCTTTAGTAAAATAAATATAAATAGAAAATATAATTAATATTATAATTAAGATATACTATAACACTAGACTTAATAATAATAATACTAAGATTACTATGTAGGTAGTAAAGAGGTTAGCCTTTATATATATATTTAAGCTAACTTAGATTTACGTAAAGATATAAAAGATTAAGTAATATATATATATATAAGTAGAGCTCTTAAATAGTAATAGTAGTATTTTCTTAGTACTAGATAGTATACGCCTTAACTTTATAGAAGAATAGTAAGACTAGGTACTTTCTTATTATAGAACTATTAGTACTTAGTAAAAGAGAAACTTTTACTCTTAAGAGTAGATTAACCTAATTAAAGATATTTATAACTATATTACTACTATAGAAGACTACGTTAAGGCCTACTATAGTAAAGGCTAGAAAAAAAGAGTAGATTCTTTAGCTACTTAAGAAGTAGATAATATAAATAATAATAATATAGGTACTAATAAGTAAGTAAAGAATAACACTAGTAATAATAGTAATAAGGTATTCTAAGACTAAAACTTCTAGTTATATCTAATCTATATAGATATAAGTTCTTCTAAGAAGACTATAAGCTACTAGAATAAGATATAATTAGTAGCGCTAGGCTTAGAATATATACTAGAGTTACTTAGAGTTATTAGTAACGCTATTTATATCTATAATTCTACGTAGTACTATTAGTAGGTAACTAAGCGCCTAGTAGTGTACTATAATAATAAGAGTTTATAGAAACTATATAAACTAGAGTAATTCTTCTTCTACTATAAGAGAGCCTTTAAATATACTACCTATAATAAAGCTAACGCTTTAGTTATTATAGTAATCTCTATACTAAAGCTTACTAGGTAGATTAATTATATAGATAACGTTAAATAATATATACTAGTATAATATCTTATTTATATACTATATTATTGCGCTAATAGTAGTGTAAAAGTCTAGATAGAAGCTATACTCTAAAGCGTTAAGTGTCTACTAGACTACCTATAAATAGTTAATTAGAAGATTACTTTTATTTAGAAGCTAGTTTTTACTCTATAGGCACTTTAGATAAGTAACTTTCTTCTATACTTATAGAAAGAGCTAGATAATAAAGCTAAAGCTACTATTATAAATAATATAGTAACGTCTCTCTACGTACTTACTTATAATCTAAAGTATACTATCTACTTTTATAAAGTTAAGCTCCTCTAAAAAGATAAAATACTTTAATCTTACTACTTTAAAGAATAATAAGCGCAAATAGATAAGAGAGAAAATATTAATATTCTCTCTTATATATAGAGATAATAAGAACTTCTATATACTAAGTAATACGTCTTTTACTCTAGCTATAATAATAACTAGATTAAATTTAACTTAGATAATAACTAAATTCTATACTAGATTTCTCTTTTAACTTTAGATAAAGAAAGAACTTTTACTAAAAAGAGAAAGTTAACTAAAAGAATATAAAATTTCTATAACACTCTAACGTTAATTTAGTTTATAGAGAATTACTTTTTATTATACTTTAATAAAGAAAAAACCTTAAATAAAAAGAATAAGTTAGCTTTAAGAAAAGATTAAATCTATAAAACTAAGGCGTTAGAGTAGCTTATAGAGAATTAGTAGTATACTTATTTTTATAGTAGTATTATATTAATTTTCTATATTTTCTCTCTCTCTCTTTATTCTCTATTTATACTTACTTTACTATATCTTTTCTATTTATAAATTTAAAAATAACTCTATATACTTACCTATATTATATACCTTTACTAGACGTAGAGTAGAAATAAATAAGCTTACTATAACCTTGTTACTACTACTATCTCTATTTATAATAATATAATATATATATTTATAGTAGTATCTACTATATATAAAGCTACTTACGTTCTACTCTTAAGCGTATATAAAGCTACTTACGTTCTACTCTTAAGTATTAGATAGCTAACTTATACTTCTATATCTAATAAGTAATTATATTCTACTACTAAGATATCTCTCTACTATTCTTAGTAAAACTAGTTATTACAGCCTTCTTTACTAGTTATACTACTTACTTAGCTTTAACTAGTTTAGAATTATTAGAAAGCTTATTATTAGAGTTCTTTTCTATTTTTTACTTAATCTCTTACTCTAGTATATTATATAGCTACTATCTATTAATAAAGTTATTAATACTTATTAATACTTCTATAAAGAGAATCTACTTCTTAATATAATACTCTAGTCTAAAAAGGCTTTGCTAAATACTCTAATACTATTTAAATACGCTCTAGACTTATTTAATAGTTATATAAAGAAAGAAGTATTAGTAGTTAAATAATTCTTCTTTATTTTAAGCTTCTTTTCTAGTAACTCTACTATTAAACTCTTTTAAGTAATATTAAGTATAAGAATATAGTATTATTATAATAGAGATAAAAGAGTACCTAGAGTTTATAAGTAGATATTTACTATAAAGTAGCGTAAGACTATATAAATATACTATATAGTTAAAGATCTTTATATTATATACTTAGCTCTTCTACTTAGTAAGATAGTACGTAAATATAGAGTTAAAGTTATATACACTAAGAATATTTTATATATAGTAGTTCTTTTAATACTACTAGGCCTTTTTATTACTAAGACTTTACTATATAAAAGTATATATAAAGATACTATTTATAGCACTAATATAGTTTAAGAACTATAGATAGTAGCGTATACTAGGTCTAACCTTATTTAGAAGTGTATAGTTATTACTAGATAGTTATATAGTCTTTTTAAATAGATAATAAAGCTTTACTAAATACTTATTAATTACGTAGTAGATAGTACTCTTAGAGTAACTTTAGAACTAAGAGCTTAACGCTATAGTTTTCTTATACTTATAATACTTAAGAAATATTATTAACTACTTATTTAAGCGTACTATAGTATTATACTTTTACTTTAGCTAGTCTATAGTTATTTTATTTATATACTACGCGTAGAGTCTCTAGAATACTACTTTATCTATCTATATAGCTACGTAAAACTCTTTATTACTTCTATATATAAGATATATAATACGTATTTAATAAAATATTAGAAAGAGCTAAAAACTCTAAGTATTATAATTTAGAAAAAGTATTACTTATTTTATAATATCTATAATAGCTATAGCTATTACTTAAAAGGCCTTAACTAATAAGCTATAGACTTTAGTATTACGTAGCTTCTACGCGTTATCTTTATTAATATCTATCTCTTCTAGTTATTCTTTTATATTATTTTACTCTAGTAGACTATTAGAGTTTTATAGAATAGAGTTAGACTTAGAGTTAGTATTAAAGTTTATATTAAAGTTAGAATATAGCTAAGCTATAACGTAAATATAGTAGTAGTATAATATTATTTCTTAGAATCTCTATATATATTATAAGAATATAGATATAAGTAAGTAGTAAGTACTAATAATAATAGCGCTAAGTATATATATTACTACTACACTTCTATTTACGCTCTTACTTTACTTCTTTTCTACTATTAAAGTTAGTAGTAGAATATGTAAAACTAGCTAAATAAATATAAGACTATAGTAGTAGTATAATATATAAAACTAAATAAATATAAATAGATACTACTATATCTAAAGTATATTCTTATTACGTAGACACTATAGAGATGCTTCTACGCCTAGAAAATAGTACTCTTATTTAGTAGACGTAGTTTCTATATATATTAGTAGTAGTAGTAGTATAATATAGAACTATAATAATAAAAGAACTAGGTAGTAATAGTAATATAATATAAGAGCTATATAATAATAAAAGTAGTACTTCTTTACTTATAGTACGCAAACTAGCTATTAAGATTATTACTAATATTCTTCTTTACTTACTTCTACTAAGTTTAGTATAAGAAAGAAAGTTCTAAGTAAGATAGTATATTTAGAAAAAGGTACTAGCTTTTCTTAGCTCTACTACTAGAAGACTCTACTTTTTAGTTTCTTAGATAAAGAGACTAAGTAGTTAGCTATAGCCTTTCTTAGCTTTACTAGTAGTAATAGTATACTACTATTATAATAGTTTAGATTCTTAGAGACTCTAGCCTATATTAGCCTAACACTTCTACTATGTATATTTACCTCTAACAGCTCTTGTTATAAGCTTCTTACTATAATTACTTTATTATTTCTACTAATTATTATCTAATCTCTATAAGACTCTTACACGTAATTATAGTTAATAATAAATCTAATAGTAACCTAACGCAAAGATTAGTTACTCTCTTATCTATTATTATAATATAGTACTACATAATATCTATAAACCTCTAGTTATCTAACACTACTAGTGCGCTTAGTAACAAGCCTACTATATCTAAACTAGTAGTAATCTCTACCTCTAAGAACGCTAGCGCGTCTACGCTCTAGTTCTTCTTTCTAAAACTAACTATAGCGTTAGCTACACGCTCTAACTAGTTCTAGTTATAGTTTTATACTACCTTGTTTTAGTAAGCCTCTAGCTCTACTTTAGGCTTTAGCTCTATCTCTCTATTCTAGTTCTAGCTTCTATACTTCTTAGAACACTCTAACCTCTATAAGAGTAGCTTATCTAGAGCGCTAAGTGCCTAGAAGAATAATTTCTAAGTCTAGAATAACTTCTTGCGTCTTAGTAACTCTAACAAAGAGCCTAACAATAATAATACTAAGACTATTATCTACTACTATTACAATAACTCTACTAGTTCTACTAGGCCTACTAAGAGCAGCGCTCTTAAGAATAAGTTTCTTAACGTTACTAAAACCTATAGTAGTAGCTCTAATAATAAGCTTTATTATAGCTTACTTAGTTACCTACTTAAGTATATCTATAGTAGTAGCTTATACATACTCTTCTTTACTACTTCTATCTTTATTTCTACTATTACCTCTACTCTAAGTAGATCTACTACTAATAGCTAATAGCGTGTATAGAAACGCTCTTAGATACCTAATATTATTAAGAACCTATACTAAACCTATTTCTCTATAGCTAGTGTTATCTTTAAAAACCTAAAGTAGATAACTTATAGTAGTAACACTAACGCTAGTAATAAGTATACTACTCTAAACTATCTCTACGCAAATAAGTAAATCTATAAGGTTACTAGCTTTATTATTTCTAAGCTAGACTATTCTAATAGTAAGTAACCTATTCTAGCTATCTATAAGTATAATAGTAATAGTAAAGCTATTTATATTAGCAACCTTAATTAGATAATAACTAAAAACCTTACTAACTCTAATACTATATCTAAGCTTTATAACTACGCCTTTAACACTATCTATATACTAAATAAGAATAATAGTAACCTCTAGGCTAAACTAGACGCTATCTTAGAGAACTTAGTTAACAAACGTAACGCTGTCTAGTCTCTCTACTAGTAGGCTAAAGAAGCTAGTTAAGTAGCTAACACTCTATAAGTTTAAGTTACTTAGTCTAATAAATAGTGCACTAACCTTATAGAATAGCTCTACACTACCTATAGTAACGCCTACGCTAGTATCTAGAACCTAGAGTAGCGCGTTATTAACGCTAAGCGTTACGCTAACTAATTTAAAAAGTATAAGAATATTTATAAAGTCTTTTATAATTAAGAGTTTACTAGCTACGCTAAAGCTTAGAAGAAGAACGCGCGTTTTAATACTCTTTTTATAGCTTAGGCTATATAAGCTTCTAATAAGCCTAATAACTTAGACTTAGGTTCTAATAATAACTTAGACACTTCTCTTAATATATCTTAACTAGGTAGTAACTCTATTAGCTGTAGCTACTGCAATGCCCTCTTACGCAGCTCTACTACTATTCTAGTTATATATTACTTTAAATATTCTAAGCCTACTATCTTTAAAGGTACTAGTAATATAAAGATAGATAATTACTATAAGTAGAAGCTTAATATACTAAGCTAGTTCTAAGAGTACTTTACTACGTTTAAAGGCAAGAACGCTTAATAGCTTAACTATATCTATATATAAGTTAGTAGATCTACCTAGTAGAGTATCTAAGATAGCTAGTATATTAAGAGTAATAAGTTTACTAATATCTAATAAGTCTAGAACGTTCTAGACTTAGTCTACAGAGTTCTTAACTTCTACTTAACTACTTATACTTTCTATAAATAAAAAGGCTATATAAAGCCTAGTAAGAATATTAGTGTCTACTTAGCCTAGTTCTATATAAACGTTACGCTACTTAAATAGAATAATAAGAAAAAAATTCTAGAGCTCTATAAGAAGCTTCTCTAGAACTAGCGCGCTTATATTAACTATATTATAAATAATAATAAGTTTTCTAAAGACTTTAAAAAGTTTAGTAAGAAGCTATATTACCTTAAGTAGATAAATGTAGCGCTACACTCTTTACTAGCTTCTAACTACACTACTAGTAGTAGAGATAGTAGTAGAGGTAGTAATAGAGAAAACTATAACTATAGTAATAATAGCACTATTACTATAGTCTCTACTACTAATACTAGTAAGCTATAACTAGTTATTACTAAGGTATACTCTAGCTATAAGCTTATTAAGACTTAGGTTTTACGCAATATAAACTACTACTATAAGTGTACCTACTATAGCTATAAGTCTAACTTACTAAACGCGCTCTATAAGAACCTTAATAAGCCTACTTCTATAGATAGATATAGAGAAGTTCTAGCTACTTTTAATAAAGCTTACTATATTATAGATATTTCTATTCTCTAGGCGTTAGCTTAGGTTAACGCTACCTAGAGCCTAACTTCTTCTTACTCTACTATAGATAGAAATAACTTAGAAAATAAGTAGTCTCTAGCGTTAGTTACCTCTAAGAACTTTATAAGTATAAGCCTATTAATAAAGATACTCTAATATTTTATATTTCTTTTACTATATCTACTATACCTTTATCTTCTTCTGTTTAAGACTATAAAGATAAGAACCTAGACTCTATACTATAAGCTATTATTAACTATATTAAAGTCTTAGAGAAATAGCTAGTACCTAGAATCTATATCTCTACTATTATAGCTACTACTATACGTAGTAATATATACTATCTATTAGTAGAATAGTAGTTAGTCTTTAAAGAAATTATATCTCTTTTTCTATAACTCTTATTCTATATTAAACTTATAGGTAATTTAGGTTATACCTCTATCTTTATTAATAACGCTTATACTTACGTATATAAATATAATCTTATATCTCTCTAGAATTCTACTACTCTTAAGTTAGTAGATAGCTTAAAAGTTATAGGCGTTACTTATATAGCTAGAGTAAACGTATTCTTTAATAGCTATAATAAGTAAGTTCTAGCCTATATTACTAAACTTAGTAGCGTATAAATAATACTTAGTATACTATAGTTCTAGCTCTATAATTTCTAGGTTAACTAAACTACTATATCTCTTACGTTTAACTTAGATTATTATCTTTAATATTATATCTATAATTATAAGCCTTACTAAGCTATAAGTAGTTACTATTATAAGTATTCTACTCTGCTAGCCTATAAGCTAAAGAGAGCCTAGTACTCTAAAGCTTCTCTACTAGTAGACGTCTCTATTATCTCTAGTTAAGTAGCTACTATCTCTATTATATAAAAAGAAGACGTCTATCTTACTAGTATAGAAGAGATTAAACGCCTATATAATATAAGTAACTAAGAATAGTCTAATATTTAAGCTCTATATATAGTAGAAGTAAAGGTATTACTAGAAGACTATAAAAAGTTTAAGAACTATATAGAGTAGCTACCTCTTACTAAGAAGAAAATTCTTATTAAGCTTCTATAAGTATTATATTCTTATTATCTTAGGTTTAATCTCTATAAAGCTAATAAGTTACTACTATAATAAGATAAGCTTAATTATAAGATTAATATTTAATTAGACTCTAATACTAGATAACTACCTAAACTCTTCTTATAGTAACTTTAACTACTATTATAGAATAAAGCTTAAGCTATTAAGCTTTATATTAATAATATACTCTACAAGAAATATATTAAGCGTAGTACTTTAGATTAGGTAGCCTCTCTTCTAGTTATTAAGAAACCTAGAGATAGTATTTAAATCTACGTTAATTACTAAGAACTAAACGCTTACACTATTAAAAACTAGAACATACCTCTCTTAATAAAGAATATATTAACTAAACTTTCTAAGGCCTACTACTTCTCTAAGATAGATATTATTGCTACTTTTAATAAGATCTATATTAAGAAAAAGTATAAGCATCTATTAGTATTTATTACTTCTTATAGTCTTTATTAATATACTATTATACTATTTAGAATATATAATAGTTCTAGTACGTTCTAAGTATATATTAATAACGTGCTATATAAATACCTAGATAAGTTCTATATAGCCTATCTAGATAACATTATAATCTTTAGTAAGACTAAGAAAGAGTATAAAGATTATCTTCTACGTATTATTACTTAACTAGCTAGCGCTAGCCTATCTATAGATATTTTTAAGTTAGAGTTTATATAGTAGAAGGTAAAGTTTCTTAGTCTAATTATTACTACTAATAGAGTAAAGATAGATTTTAAGAAAGTATAAGCTATTTAAGAGTAGTAGCTACTCTAAACTCTAAAGAATATATAAGCTTTTCTTAGATTTATAAACTTTTATAGATAATTTATCTATAAGTTCTCTAAGATAGTAAAACCTCTTACCTATCTTACGTAAGAAGAACCTACTACTTTCTAGATAAATAAAGATACATTCTTAGCGTTTAAAGTACTTAAAACTACCTTCTATAGTAATATAGTGCTTACACACTTTAATCTAAACCTTAAGTATATTCTAGAAATAAACGCGTTAGACTATGTATATACTACTATTTTATCTTAGATTTAAAAGAATAATACTATAAGACCTATAGCGTACCTTTCTAAGAAGATAATACCTACTAAGTATAACTATAAGATATATAATAAGAAACTACTTATTATAGTGTAAGTATTTAAGAAATAGTACTCTAAGCTTATAGAAGTGTTAGAAAATATATAGATTCTTACTAACTATTATAGATTAGAGTACTTCTATATAAAGCGCTACCTTAACTATTAATAAGCTAGATAGTCTAAGTTCTTAGAGAAGTTTAACTTTAAGATTACTTACTACTCTAGTAAATAAGGTACTAAGCCTAATAGTCTAACTTAACGCACTAGTAATCTCTCTAATAACATTATAGATAATAGAGTCTAGCACTAATACTAAGTTATCTTAGGTAACTATTAGTAGAATAGAGAAAGTTACGCTATAATTACTCTTGCTAGCCTCTATCTTACTAAGGTAAACTATAACCTACTTTCTATTCTTATAATAATATATAAGATAAGTAAAGGTTTCTAGCTAAGAATTACTATACTTAATATTATCTATCTCTTTCTCTCTAAATAACCTAACCTCTATAATAATATAGAAGAAGCTAACGTAATAATAACGTAAGAAGTTATTAACTTTCTTTACCTATTAGATAAGCGTCTAACTACTATATAGAAGTTCTTAGATTATAGTAATTACTATATTCTATATTATCTTATTATAGAGAGCGTATAACTAGAGCTTAGTAATCTAGAGTCTAGTAAGAAAGGCAAGCTCTTTCTACGTAATAATTAACTTCTTATTCTCTTTAGTAAGAAGCTCTATACGCGCGTTATTAAGAATATTTATAATTCTTTTTTAGGTAGCTACAGAGGCTAGACAACTACCTACTAGTAAGTAAGTTAGTAGTATTACTAGTAGAGTATAACTAATATAATTACCTACTTTATAAATAACTATATAACTTACTAAAAGTTAAAAGTTAGTAGAAGCGCTAAATATAGTCTCTTGTATTCTCTACCTATTCTAGAGAGATATTAGAAGAATATATCTATTAACTTTATTACTCTACTACCTTTATTCTTATAGTATAGTTATATATATAGGTATATTATAGTTATTATAGATAGACTCTCTAAGAAAAAAAAGTTTATTACTATAGAGAATATAGAAGTTCTAATAGTTATTAATAAGTTTCTAGAATATATATAGAGAGAGAAAGGTTACTCTAAGACTCTTGTCTCTAACTATAGTTATTAATTTACTTTACACTTCTAGAAATACTTTTATAACTAAGTAGGTACCTACCTAAAGCTTTTTATATTTTATTATCTAGAAACTAATAAATAAACTAAAAATACTAACGCTAATCTAAAATAGTATCTTTAGTTATACGTAAACTACCTATAAAATAATTAAGCTTACCTTCTACCTCTTATAGAGTTTAAGTCTAACTCTACTACTAGCGCTATAACTAGAGTTTCTCTATTCTAGACTACTAAAGATTACTAGCTCTATTTAGAGCTTAAGCCTTCTTACGCTCTCTCTACTACTATACCTACATAGTAGCGCGTAGCTAATAGTTTTATCTAGCGTATTAATATAATATACTAATACCTCTATAATAAAATTATATAGACGCAGAAAAAAATACATAACTTTATAGATATTTACTATTACTCTATACTCTAATTTACTATTAGTAACTAGGTGCTTCTTAACGCTAAATATATTAAGACTAAAAAGCTAGTAAAGTTACTTAATTATAAGAACATAGAGCTATACTAGATTATCTAAGTAATTAATAATATAGCTTATAAATTAGATTTTCTAGAAGAACTTAAGAGTCTCTTCTCTATATTCTACTCTTAGCTTCTCTAACTATATAAGAATAACGCGCTTTTAAGTTAGCTCTACACTACTAATTACACTCTTTCTAAAGTTTATCTTAATAATAAAAGTGTTACTAAATACACTATTACTTAGATTCTTAATTTATAGATATAGAATAGAATAAATAACCTATATACTAACTATTATAGTTATTTATAATATAAAGTAGAATAGGTTAGTAATAATTAATTAGAGGTATAGTAACTATACTATAACTTAAGAGGTAGTAAGAAGTCTATCTAGAATTATTATAACTATAACTCTAGCTACCTAGAATCTTACGTTACCTTTAATAACTATAATAATAATAGAGAGCTTACTATTACTCTACTCTATCTACTAGACTTTATATACTTAGAAAAAACTAGCTAGTTATTTAAAGACTTGCTTAGCTATATTACTTCTAAAGTCTACTAAGTTAATTATAACGTACGTCTTTACCTAACTTTAACCTCTATAGGTATCTATAGCTTTAAGACTTACTATCTATTACTCTTACTTTATTAGTGTTTCTTTAATAGGTACTCTACTTAGCCTAAGAAGTTATAGTAAGGTTCTCTATAAAGAGAGCCTTAGTTTTCTTTATTTATATTTTATTCTACTAGGCTCTCTTTTAATAGGCCTAGAGTCTACTAGATATTAAATCTATAGCTACTAAAGTAATTAAACGCTTAGTTAGAACTTTAAGTATTTTAGAGAGAGAACGTATAATAGTTTAGATTCTTAGAGACTCTAGCCTATATTAGCCTAATACCTCTACTATATATATTTACCTCTAATAGCTCTTATTACAAGCTTCTTACTATAATTACTTTATTATTTCTACTAATTATTATCTAATCTCTATAAGACTCTTATAACTATACTCTTACTACTATACTCTTACTACTATACTCTTACTATTTTATATATACTAACTAAGATAACTACTATTTATTAAGTAATATAAATAGATAGCTTAGTAGTAGAGTACTATAGATATATATTAGTAGATAGAACTTAACTTAGGTTATTTTACTTCTCTTATATACTTACTATCTAACTATAATACTTATTTATAAAAATTCTAAGTTTAATCTTTAGTCTATTTATTCTTTCTTTTTACTTTTTTTTTCTTACTTTTTTTTACTTATATAGAGTAGTAGAATATCTTAATTCTAGTAGTAGTAAAATATCTATATTTTTAAGTTAGATAAGTAGTAGTAGAATATAATAAGAGCTTAGAAGCTTATTAGATAGTTACTATAGTAGTAGAATACCTATAAATCTAAAATAGATAAAAAGTAGTAAAATATAACGCTTTATTTCTATTTATAGTATTATTATACGCTTAGACTATCTTAATAGAAGGCTTTTTAGAAAAAGTATAGCTTAAGTTCTACTAGAGTAGTAAGCTTAGTAAGTAGAGAGATATAAAAAAGAGCGTATATAAAGTAGTAGAATATAAGATAGTAGAATATAAGATAGTAAAATATAAGGTAGTAGAATATAAAGTAGTAGAATATAAGGCCTTAGAGGCTAGTAAGCTAGTTATTATAGTAGTAGAATATAAGGCTTTAGAGGCTAGTAAGCTAGTTACTATAGTAGTAGAATATAGAGCCTTAAGTACTAAAGAGCTAATTACTATAGTAGTAAAATATAAAGCTACTAGTATATTATAGCTATTAATAAGAGTAAAGAGAAGTATAGTATTAATAGTACTACTAGTTACTATTAAAGTAGCTTACTATATAAGTATAGTACTAGCTACTATAGCTATTATTACTTATATATACTAAGACTATATAAGTAGAGTATTAAGTATTAGTAGTACTAATAGTATCTACTAAGGTAGCTTACTATAAGTAGAGCTTCTAGCGTTAGTAGTACTAATAGTGTTTACTAAAGTAGCTTACTATAAGCTAAGTAGAACCTCTAGCGCTAATAGTGCTTACTAAAGTAGCTTACTAAGAGTAAAGTAAAGCTTTTATTTTATTTTAACTTAGTATAAACTTAGAAGTATATTAGTAAGTTAGGTAGGTATAGTACTATTATATTCTTAAGATTATCTCTAGTCTTATCTTCTAACTCTTCTATATTACTAAGTAGATTAATAATCTTATACTTTTTTTTTACTATAACTTATTCTATACTTTTTCTATTATCTTATAGTAAAGCTACCTTAGTTTTTATTTACTTAGTAGATTTTAAAGTTACTATAAAATTACTTTACTTTAAGAGAATATTTTACTTTAGAAATAGTAGCTAGTAAGCTAGCGTATAGTAGTAGAATATATAAAGAGCTTAGAAGCGTATAAGTAGTAGTAGAATATATAGAGATTAGAGCGTATAAGTAGTAGTAGAATATATAGAAGTTAGAGTATATAAGTAGTAGTAAAATATATAAAAGTTAGAGGCTTATAAGTAGTAGTAGAATATATAGAAGTTAAAGTATATAAGTAGTAGTAGAATATATAAAAGTTAAGGCGTATAAGTAGTAGTAGAATATATAAAGAGCTTAGAAGTATATTAGTAGTAGTAGAATATAAAAAGACTATAGAGGCTAGTAAGCTAGTTTATAGTAGTAAAATACTCTTATTATAAGTAGTAGTAGAATATAATAAAGTTAAAGTATATAAGTAGTAGTAAAATATATAAAAAGCTTAGAGATATATTAGTAGTAGTAGAATATAAGAAGACTATAAAGGCTAGTAAGCTAGTTTATAGTAGTAGAATACTTATAGACTTAATATAAGTAAGTAGTAGTAGAATATAATAAAGCTTTAGAGCTAGTAAACTAATTATTATAGTAGTAGAATATTTTTATTATAAGTAGTAGTAGAATATTCTTATTATACTATAGTAGTAAGATACTCTTATTATAAGTAGTAGTAGAATACTTTTATTATAAGTAGTAGTAGAATACTTTTATTATAAGTAGTAGTAAAATACTTTATTATAAGTAGTAGTAAGATATAGTAAAGCTTTAATTTACTATATATTATATAATAATAACTACCTTTTTAACTAATTTAAGCTATTCTACTACTATTATATACTTATATAGCGCCTAAAAAGCGTAGAATAATTTCTAAAATTATATAATAAAATTCTCTACTCTAATTAGACTATAATATAATATATTTTATAGCTTTTAAATACGTTGTATTTTATAGAATATATTCTACTACTATTATATAAATTACTTATTACTAAACATAAGTATATAATAAGTTATATAATATTATATTTTTAGTATTATATTAAATATAATAATTGCTAAACAGGCTCTAAGTAAGAAGTTAAAGACGTAAACGACAGACAGTATTAGAGAAAGGCGAGGGACATGAAGGTATAATGACCTGCGATGTTCGTGCAGAGACAAATTCCAATGCAATCAAGGCCTCGTGTTCAGTGTTTGATGTTGACCTCAGGTGGTCGTACCTAGGTGGTGATGTGTGAAGCATGCCGAGGGGGAAGTTGGATGACTGAGCGGATGACTAAGCCACGAGCTGCAAACGCGCCAAACAGCAGGGAAGGCGGGTGTTCGCTGATAGGTGTAGCCCGCAGCTATCACACCTCACTCACCCAGCGCGCCTGCTCGTCTAGTCTGCCTCGCCATTTGGACTGTGCCTGCTAATGGAGACGCGGCTGCTGCTCCTACAGGACGCTGGACTCGCTGGGGGTGGCTCATAGCCCGCAATTCCGAAAGGTACCCATCCAATTGTCCCGCCCCAAGCATGCCACTCTCGTCGGCTATCGCGAAACATGCCGCCCGCCATGTCTGACGGCGGCCCTGGGCACCTCCAGCCGCCGTCTGCCTCTGCCCACGACGTGTCGCCGCTGATGGGCTCGCTCTCTAATGTGCTCGCAGGAACTTCTCACCACGCCGGCCACAGGTTGCCCACCATTCAGCCTGCATCGCCGCCGAACAAAGGCGCGCCGCACGCTTCCACGACGCCCCCGCGCCCTGCCTTCTTTTCCGTAGCCAGGGGCCACCCACATGCGACTGCCATTGCCAGCTCTGGCTCCTCGACTACCGAATCTTTCTCCGAGTTGACGTCGTCGTCGTCACGGGACTCGCTTCCCAATCCCCCCGGGCGCAACGCCCCTACCACGCCCCAGAAACAGGCGCGCACCACCAGGCGGAAACACTCGAACAAGTCCACGGGCCGATGGAGTAGGGGAGGCGGCTCGTCAGATGATACCGGCTCCGACCGCAAACCCCCCACCTCGCAGCCCGTAGAGCCCGCGCAGAGCGCTGCTCGCTCACCCCCGACTGCGTCCAAGACGCGCCAGCACCCCTCTATTGCTACCAACACCGCCTCGACGACCCAGCCGCGATTCATGGCAACGACCTTTGGCGGTCCTTCGGGTGATTCGCGACGGGGAGTCGTCTCTCCTCGCCCTAAGGGACGCGGTATGACGCAGCCACACCTTGTACACATATCATGTCTGACTGGCCTATGCAGAAGCGAAGAACACCCTCTGCCGCAATGTCACCATCTACGGACACTGCCGGTACGAAAACAGTAAGTGCTGCTGGCCGCACCTGCCGAATCCTGTGGTGACCCTGTCTAGCCTGCCCCTACATCCACGACACCCTCAAGCTGGGCCAGAATGAGAATGCCAAAAAGAGATTCAACGTCGACTCTCCCTCCTTCACGCCTCTGCAGGCGAGCACCAATGGATCTGTGACCCCGTCCTCTCGCAGTGCCGCCATCTCCCCCAAGGCGGCCAATGCTGCAGTCTTCACTCCCAAATCGCAACGCTCCGGTGAGTCCTGAGCATTCGCAAATGACTTCTATATGCATGCTGATCGTCTCAGCCGTCACCACCCCGCATATGCACGCGAAAGAACCCGCCATTGATTGGAATTCACATGACTTCCAAGATTTTGTCCCGCAGTCTTTTGAGGGTCAGCAGATGGTGCGTGGCTTTACTTGATATATTTGTCTTCACTTCGTGACCTTGGAGCACGTTCTTACATCCAGTTCTCGACTCACAACGCCCTAGGTGGACCCTAATGTGGGCTACGATCCTTTCAGCACACCGTCCAGCATCTCTACCTTGGCAGGTGCAACCCACCAAGCTGCTACCATCAACCCGTATGCACAAGATGCTTCGACGACGTATTTCCAGAACGCCAACGCGTTTCAAACTCCAGCATACCATCTGTACTGGCCGGTAGGGCCTCAGCCGACGGGTCTGCTTGCTTACCAGCGTACTGCACATGATTTCTTCATACCTGACGCTCTCCGGGAAGAGTTGCAAAAGAAGGCGGATATTGCACGTCAGGTCGCGCCGAATAGTACTTTGCCGGTCATTGAGCAGTTTCACTCCTTGTTTTGTTTAGACATGTCACCCCAGAAGAACACGGCTCCATTTGGGTACGCCAGCTGGATCTACAAAGCTGTGTCAAGCAAAGATGGCAAGACGTATGCGCTACGCCGTCTGGAAAACTTCCGCCTTACAAGCGAGACTGCAATTCGCTCCGCCCAGCCATGGAAACGCGTTTTGAACGGTAATGTGGTTACAATCCACGAAGCGTTCACTACTCGAGCTTTTGGCGATAGTTCCCTAATCTTAGTCACGGACTACCATCCAAATTCGAAGTCACTTGCTGATGAGCATTTCAAGCCAGTGCAGCGTTTCCACGGGAGGCAACCTGCATCATCGCACGTACCAGAGCAAGTGTTATGGGGCTACATTGTTCAGATTGCATCGGCTCTAAAGGCCATACACGGTTCGGGTCTCGCAGCGCGCCTCATCACACCTTCGAAAATACTGTTAACGTCAAAGAACCGGATACGACTCAACGCATGCAGTATTATGGACATAGTCCAGTTTGACAATGCGCGTCCCGTGCCCGAACTGCAAGCAGACGACCTCGTTCAGCTAGGACGACTAATACTTTGCATCGCGAACAACAACGCCACAGCCCATTTGCAGATGCAAAAGTCGATGGATTATATCACTAGAAGTTATACAGCTCGTCTCAAGGAGTGCGTGCAATGGCTGCTCAACCCCCAACCAGCACCAGGAGCTCCGTCTTCGCCCACAACACCAGCGCCGATGCAGAAAGACATTGACACCTTTTTGGGAGGTATTGCCGATCAATTTGCATCGGTCTTCGACAGTGAGCTACATGCTCAAGATACGCTTACGGTGAACCTCGGAAAAGAGTTGGAATCGTCGAGACTGGTCCGTCTGTTGGTCAAGCTCAATATGATCAACGAGCGACCAGAACTAGACGCCTCCCAAAACATGCCCGGCAACAGCGGCGCAAACCCGTCATCGGTATGGGCAGAAACTGGAGAGCGCTACTACCTCAAACTGTTCCGCGACTACGTCTTCCACCAAGTAGACGCCAACGGACACCCAGTCACCGACCTCGCGCACGTTCTCGACTGCTTGAACAAGCTCGACGCCGGGACCGACGAGAAGATACCGCTCGTCAGCCGCGACGAGCAAAACGTGCTGATAGTGAGCTACCGCGAAGTAAAGCGGGCACTAGAATCAGCCTTCCAGGACTTGGTCCGGGCGGGACGTGTTTCGGGGAAATAGGATTCCTCAACCCCCAGTCCACCCGGCTAGCAGCATCGTCATGGATGGACGGAAGAAAAAGGGTTTCTCATTAAAGGGGCTGCGGCGAGACTTGGCTTGTCGACAAAGGACCCAGACGACGCGAATGTGAATGTTGTTTGTGAGGAAGAAACGATTGGATGGACGAATGAATTGGAATGGGTTGGAGAGGAGCTGTTGGAGTCGCTTGCATGAGTTGCGTATTGCTGTTGTATCGAAGGAAACAAGATGGGGGATAGTAGGGATTAGAGGAAACACGTATTATTCATAGCGCAATGAAAACGCAATTCTAGCTTCACATGTAGCATCTCCGTGATTTCCACATTTCAGTAATATATACAGCAAACGACATATTATTATGTTGGCGTACAAAGGCCTTGTCAAGACTTTGATCTTTTTTTTCTCCGCGCCGCAAAGCCTGGGGACCATCTATAGAGGCAAAAGAGATGAACACTCGTACAAGATAAAAAGCTAGAAGCTAAAAAAAACGAATGAAGAAAGTTGAAGCAGACAAGTGAAGTCGCAAATCACTACAAAATGAGTAGGTGAAAGAAAGATGAAGAGAGAAAACCCGCATACAGAAGATCTGATCTGTACACATGCATGCCCGCCAAAATAACCCACCAGGTGAGCGATACTCCTCACTATCGGCGGGTTTGTCTGTCCTTTTGCCGGCTCTGGACTTAGACCCGCTTGTATGTCCGATAAGAAGAGACGTCTATTGACTCTTCTTCGCGCCCCCCTTTCTAGGCAAACCCGCCTTCCTCCTCGCCTCGCGGTCCCCCTCCGCGAGCCACTGGCTCGCCTTAACCATCTGAACAATATTTATCCACTGCTTGACCGCCATAAAGGGAGCAGATGTAAGCATGCAGATCCAGGGCACAGTCGAGTCCATCTTGTTGGCGCGAGCCATCTCCATGGCAGCGGCGGAGAAGGGGCTAGCGAAGAACATGGAGGGTTTGGGAGCGGCGGGGGAGCCGGGCTGGATGGACGAAGGGTTGTTGAGGTCGGAGAAGAGGGTCGGGGACAGGAGGGGCGAGCTGAAGGAGAGGAGGTAGAGGGCGATGAAGAAGATTTCGTTCATGGCGCAGAGGGTGAAGAGGACTTTCTGTGGGTGGTTGTTAGCATATGCTTTGTGATTGTGCTACACAAAGGATTCCAGTTGGGGAACGTACGTTATTAGAGTAGTACTGCTTCAGCAACCAACTCCTGCTCTCATTGACGTTCTTGTGGCTCTGGCCGCTGCCGCCCATGCTCAGCGTCGCGTACATGTGCATGTAGTGGCTAGCCAAGTCGAGGGAGATGAGGCCCTGGAAGACGATGCTGAAGCGCGGGAACGCCTGTGCCAGGAAAACGAGCAGACATGTTGTTGTACACCTGTCCGTCACCATGTCGAGCACAGCTCCAAACTTGGTGCTCTGTTCGTAGGCCCGCGCGGCGTAGCCGTCGAGCGCATCGAGCAGGCAGGATATGCTGTAGAGGAGGGTGCATGTGCGTGGGTGGAGGGGCATGTAGTAGAGCGAGATCAGGGCGAGGAAGACGCGCGAGTAGCCTGTGGGAGTTGTTAGCTCGTGTATGTTGAGTAGAGAGGGACGCGCATACCGATCAAGTTTGGGATGAAGAGGAATATGTTCTCGTACGCGCCCTCCTTCTCAGCCTGTGCTGGCCGTACCGCGGCGCCGTTGCCGTTGGCTTGTGTCTGTACCGATGCCATGGTGGTCGAGATGGCGTCCGATCCGTCTTCCCGATTATCCTCAATGTAGACACTCGCTATAGCTGCGTGTCTTTGTATACACGTGTACCCCGCTGCGCTGACTGCAGAGAGTGGAGGCTCGTATGCGCGCTCTGCTGATGCTCAGAGCGCTAGGCAGCAGGTTGCTCGTATGGGATGACGTGCAGCGACGTAAAGTCCAGCGCTGGGCGTGAACGGACGGAATCGTTCGGAACGGGCGTGCTTCGTGCCAACAGACGCTTTGTCGGGCTTGCAATAGCTGTTGAAGCTGTGCGGGTCCAGACCAGAAAGTTGTCGAATGAGCCGCCGATAAGCCGAGCTGATAACGAACCCTGTCGCGAATGCAGGTGCTTGGTAGTACGGCTGCCAAAAAAGTAAGACCGAGATGGAACAAGAAGGCGTAGTTAGAGGTGTTGGGAGGAGCGTACGTGTCAAGAAACTGGTGGAAGCAAAAGTAGTTGTGCCTGGAAATTGAGGTACCATAAATCTGCCATGTTCGTCCGCCAGCTCCCGGTTACCCGCCTAGACCAGAAAGGGGGTGGGCTTGGCATATGAGGTCAATCGCACATCAGTTCCGTCACCGGACCAAACGGAGTGCGCTCATCAGCAATGAACACTGTGAATTTATGGTTATTGTTTTCACACCATCTGCCTGGTCTTGCTGTTGACGGTAGTCTCGTATATTTCACACAGAAGGGTAATACAACAGTGGGGAGGTCTTTAACGAGAGTTTGCTTGCGTAACGACCTACGAATATGTCTACGCATTCGTCAACCCTGTTCATGTACTTTTATATCTCGCACTCTTCATGTATCTTAAGAGGCAATGAATCAATAAATCGTGATCAGAGGTATCATTAAGCTATGGAACCACTCCTGAACGAACCACCTACTCCTTGAAGCCCTTGAACGACCCGGTCTTCGCGGCGATCTTCTTCGACTTGGCCTTCTGGTGAGCCTGCTTCTCCTTCGCTTTGCCAGTACTGAGACCGCGATCCGCCTTGCCCTTCTTCCATACCTTGCCTTCTGATCGGACGTCATTCATCTCGAGCTTCTTGCGGTCTTTGCCACTGAGCTTCTTCCCCTTCTTGGCCTTCATGGCTGCTCCGGCAGATTGGGAAGACCCGTTTAGTGCAGCAGCACCCTTCTCTTTCTCTGCCAACTTGTCCTTCTCAGACTCGAACCATGTGCGCCTTGGCCGAGACTTGATCTCATCTTCGTGCTGAATCAGGTTCTCACCTCGCTTGAGGTCACGCTCTGTGACGCTCATGGCACGCTCTTCTTTCTCTTCGGCGAGGACCTCCTCAATTTCGCCTTCCAGATCCTTGATTTTCTTCATCCACCTGTCGGTTTCTTCCACTGGTACTTGTCGACTGACAACTTTGGCGCCTTGGTCGCGCGAAGCCTTGACAGCCTGCTTGACAACTTTGCGGTCAGGTTCTGCGGCAAGCGTACAGGCACGACCACTTCGTCCTGCACGAGCGGTACGACCAACACGATGCATGTAGATATCGTGACTTTGCGGTGCTTCGTAATTGATGACTACCGCAACGTTCTTGATATCAAGACCACGCGAGGCGACATCGGTTGCCAATAAGTACGCTGACTTGCCGGATCGGAAAGCCTCCACGGATTGAATACGCTGTAACTGTTAGTATCGCATCAAACGTCAAGTATGGTTGAGTTGCTTACCTGTTCTTGGCTCATGTTACCATGGAGCTCACTAGCCTTGAGCCCACACAGAGCGAACACAACGCGCACCCTATGCGCTTCCTTCTTTTGCCTGAAGAAAATGATGACCTTCTCTGTGTAGATCTTTTCGCAAATATACATCAAATATGCAAGCCTCTTGTCTTCCTTACCCTGCCTCAATCGCACGAACTCTTGCGTCAGACCTGCTACAGTATGCTTCTTCGCATCAACCATCAGACGTACGGGCTTGTCCATACCGATACGGATAAGCTTGTCGACTGAGCTCGTCATGGTAGCGGAGAACAGCATAGTCTGTCGTGATTTCGGAATAGTCGTCAGGATCTCGTTCAGTTGGCTCTCGAAACCCTCTTCGAGCATACGATCGGCCTCATCGAGAACGAGAATTTCGAGATGCTCTACCTGGAAAGCAGCTGTGTTGTGCATGTGATCGATGAAACGACCAGGCGTCGCAATTACAACATCCGGTCGGGTCTTCAGCACAGCCTCTTGGTCGCGCGTTGAGAAACCACCAGCCATCAGTGCGAAGGTAATGTCGGTGAAGGAGGCGAGTTTGGTCGCGACGTTGAAACATTGTACCGCCAACTCACGAGTAGGCATGAAGATGGCGACACGGGTGGTTGGAACCTTCTTCGGTCGGTAGAGCAGACGTTCGAGGATAGGAATGAGGAAAGCGGCCGTTTTACCGGAACCAGTCTCGGCTCCTCCCACGACGTCCTTGCCTTGCATCGCAATCGGAACTGCTTTGTTCTGGATAGGCGTAGGCTCGGTGAAGCCAACAGATGCCAAACCTCGTAGAATGGGTCGTGAAAGCGACATGGCTTGGAAGGAACCAGTACCACCTTTGGCCCCCTTTTTCTTCTTGATCTGCACGCTGTCTTCGGGCGCGAAGAAAGCGGCTGCCTTCTTCGCCTCGACGGCGTCCTCTTCCTCGCTCTGATCTTCCTGGTCTGTTTCGGCGCCCTCAAGGTCCATGGGATGTGGTACATGCGGTACTTCTGCTTCTTCGTCTGAGTCGCCCTCCTCTTCGCTTCCACTACCCTCAGCCCCCGAAGCCTCCTCCTCGTCCTCCTGGTCTTCCTCTGAGTCGCTTGCTGCGCCCATGCCGAACCCGTCTTCGGCCATGAGCTCGTCATCCTCGCCGAAGCCCTCAAAGTCGCCATTGACAGAAGCCTCGGGCGACTCCGTTTCTATGACTGCTTGTGCGCTCTTCTTATTCCGCCTCCGCTCGATGATGTCGTCGACATCGACCGCGGTGCCCTTCTTCTGCGACTCCTGCGCAACTGTGCCGTTGTCGTTGCCCCAGCCGTCAAACTCCTCCACGAATCCGGTATCTATGTCGCCGACCGCAAACTCGAAATCGCTGGCAATGTCGTCGTTCTGTTCGACATCTTCAGTCGGTTCTGGCATTGCGTTGTCATCTTCGATTTCTGGAGCGGGATCGGCTCCTTTCTTTCCCTTCTTCTTGTCCTTCTTCGCTTTCTTCGACGCGACTTCTTTCGGCTTAACGTTGAGATCTGGGTCTTCAGTGTATTTCCTCTTCTTTCCAGCGCCAGCTAGTTTGGCCGTTGCTGCAGCCTCGTCGGCACCACCGTCGTCGGATACATCGTCGTGATCGGAGATGGTGAAAATAAAGTCGTCGTCCTTAGGCGCCATGGTTATCGTGTGACGATACCTCGTGTACTGGGGTAATTGCAGAGATAGTTGAGCGTTCTGCGTTTGCAAGCGTCGCAAAAAAAGTTCGGGCTCGGGGGATCTGTGCTCAGCGCACCCCTGCAGCCTAAAAGTGGGGTCGATGCAGCCGTCGCGACTGCGAACAGCTTGGATCTCCGAGTCGTGGCAAACATCACTCGGACGTCTACATCATCTCGAATACTACCCATTTATCAACATTCAATGGTGTGTATGCAGCAAGATGCACACAGAATCTAGCCACCAGGATCCTCGCTAGCGCGTTGATAGCGCGTTGACAGCCTACCAGGCATCAGAGACGTTTGCGACAAACGAACATGGTCCAATGACGACTGACGAAATGCGCCAATAGATGACACCAAGTCTCACACTGAGGGCGCTCTCTCATGTGATACTGTATAGGTCCTGATATAATACTGCTTACTACTTCTGCTAGCCTTATCCAATGGGATATCTAGGTATAGGCTAAGCAACATACCCATCTGTCTGGCTCAAGCGTCCATGGTACCTAGATGCCAAGTTACAGATCTCAGGCTACAATCTTCCTACTAAAAGGCTGAGAAGTTTACCGTGAGTCACTGCCTGCCAATTGAAGCCAGGCATCCACAGCGCCTTCCGGTTCCATACCGCCAACCGACGTCAGCTGCAGCCTCAGCCTGATATAACCAGCCTTGTCAGTCACGACTCGGTCGAGGCACCTTCTATACCACGCTTTTCACTCTTCAATCTACTTTACTTGGTCGCTGAATCACCACTAATCAACACTCGTACCACCACCCCACTGACCACCTCACTCCACCATGCGTCGAGTGCCACGAACAGCAGCCTCACCCACCCCAACCACCCGAGTCCTCCGCTCGCAAACTAAACAAGCAGCTTCAGAAGCCCAAGCCACCAAGGTCACCAAGCCCAGCAAGAAGCGTCGCCCACGTGCAGATCCCTGGGCGAAGAAGCGCAAGCCAAACCCCAACCCCAGGCCGCGCAAGCCACCGCCCACCCACTTCACATGCCGCATCTGCATCGAAGAGCAACTCACCGATGAGTTCGTCAAATGGGTACCACCCAAGCGCGGCCGCTGGCAGCAACACCTAGACGTCCCCTTCAACTGCATCGCCCACCTAGCCCGGAACCCCAGCAAACGGAAAATCGACCCCGTCTGCAAGACATGTATCGGCAACTTCCTCTCCGCAAAGATGGACACGCTCGGTGTACGCCAACTTGGCGCCGGCTGTCTAGAACCCGGTTGCACGGAGCCCTGGGACCACCACTTCATCCTGCGCTACATGCCTCCTGGTGACGCGCTTGAGAAGTTCAACATGGAGATGCTGGAAGTGTGGAAAGAAACTGCGAGTCCCAAGCCCATGACCTGTCTCTCACCTACATGCACTGCGATCGGTTTGCCAGATGCGACGGCGGCTGGATACCCGCAAGTCGCGTGCAACGACTGTGCTTTCCGGTCTTGCGCCCAGTGTCTTGTTCCGTGGCACAAGGACGTTACGTGTGCGGAGTATGCGGCGAAGCATGTGGATGAGAAGATGAGTGATGCCGAGAAAGAGACGCTCAAACTCATGCAGGGTAAAGATGGAAAGAGGTGTCCGAACTGCCAATTGGTTATCGAGAAGGATGGTGGATGTGATAGCATGGTAAGACCCCATTTTGAACCTCACATATATGTCACTTTGCTAATCTATGAACAGTTCTGCGTTGGCTGCCACAAATACTTCAACTGGGCAAGTGCTGCTTCAGCGTTGACTGGCGCTAAGAAAGCCGAAGCTCCGTACATCCGCGACATGCCGTACTGGCTTCACGATGGTATGGTTGTGTGCGAGATGGACGGTATCAATGGACTGGACGGTACTACTGGTGCGGTTGCTGCGGCGTCAGACAGCGTGGTAGAGGGATGATGTGTGATATTGAATTGGCGAGGTTATGACTGTTATGATTACGAAGGGATATGCATTCTTTACATATTATGTACTTGCGACATGGGTCCCGGCATCGAGTGGATTGGGTTTGGACGTATGTTGTTAATGTCCAACAGAATTTTTATAGAAGAACCTCAGCACATCACAATCACTCATACACAACGATGCCATCAATGGATCTGCCAGAGCACTTAGGCCCCAAATGGTGTAGATTTTTGGTTGTACAGAGTTTGCGTATTAGTTACAGAATCCCAGCTCGCAGCCACGAGTATCCTCTCTTTCCCGGTGTTTGTAAAGCAAATTGATCGCTCCCCTCGCTCTCTGTGACTCCAATCGCGCGCGGACGAATACCACCTGTCCCGCTCGTCGTGAAACGCCATGTGAATGCATTTTGAACGCCAACCAACGCCAACTGCAGAATGGGAGGGTTGATGCATTATGGTAAAAAGTGGGTGATCAAACCTTCTTTGTAGTGTTTTTGTGTCGCGCTCTGCGGCGGATCTTTTCCTACTTTTTTTTTCTGGTTTTGTTTGTTAGAGGCACCTCGGATGTACTGATACGCACCTGCACCTGATGCGGCGTCGGATCGCAAGTCCGGAGGCGTCTCTAGTTCGATCGATAAGACCTGTGTAATCAGGCAGGCAGGTTGCTAACGAGCCGTACCTTTGTCGGCGCGTGAGGAAGCAGCCGGAACTGAAGAAAAGAAGAATGTCAGAAACCCCAAGAATATCAAGTGAATGATGGAGAGTATGGAAAAAGCGAACATGTGCTAGCTTAGCTGAAAGCGAACTTATGCTGCCGCTGGAGTAGCGACTCCATTGGTAGCCAGTTCGGCCTGTCGACGCTTTGCTGCCGAATGCTCGCTGTCCTGTATTAGCACAATCGTCAGCATAATGGCGTATGATTACTCTCGGGACGCGGGTGAGCGTCGAGAGGATTTAGTGAGGCGTGAGTCACGCACGTCAATGCCTGTATCGGCGAAGTGGCGCTTAGCACTTTTCGCGTCCTTCTTCTTCTTGTCTTTGCTAGGCTTCTTTGGTCGGGTCTCTCCTTCGACGAAGACATCATCGGGAAGCGCAGTGCTGACAAGTTAGTGATTGCCACAAGCATCGACAGGTGGTATACTTACTTGCGTGTATGGACTACCTTGACCGACATCACTTTGTCATCGTAGAGGTCGGAATCAGTGATGTAACTCCTGAATTGGCTCACTGGGTAGGAGATGTCGAGCGACTTGGTAGCATCTACACGCCGAGTTAGCTGTGCCATGTGTTGGATAACTTAGACATACGAACCTGGAGGTAAAGTAAGACCAATATAGAAGGTCGTAGTGTAAATGATATGCTGCTCGCCATTCGCTGGCTCAGTACCCTCAGCAGGAACTTCGGATGCCGGGATCATGTACTCGAGAGAACCCTGTGTGACCTCATGGAACTGATCGTCTTTGCAGCGGTGGAAGCGTTCGAAGTAGTGAATGTACGGGCGGGCGGTGTCGATGCCCGTTTGTCCATCGTCGATGCCTTTGACGATATGACGGATCTTCGACTGTACCAGTCCGGAGAAGGTCGAGTTGGCTTCCTTAGTCCGACTCGCGGCAACGACACTGAGGTAGTATTTGTGGTCTTTGGTAAAGAAGGAGTGGCGCTCGAAGAGTGAATCCCAGTCCTTGGCGCCCGAGAAGATATGCTGTAGGATCTTGTCCGCTCGCCCGAACTCCTCCTTCATGATTCGCAGCGTCGATGGCATCACCGTATGTGTAGCGCACATAGAAGGAAAGGCGGGTGTGATGATGGGCATGAGGTGGGCGCGATCGCCGCCGTAGACCTGGGGATTCCACACCCGGAGACCCAAGTCGCCCTCTTCGATGTGCTTTAGCATAACAGGTCGCGGCCAGGTCCATTTGTACATCAAGCTGAAGAACTTGGAAACGATAGTAGCACCGTTGGCCATGGGATACAGCTGGCAGATGCGCGCAACCATGATAGCCCACGCAACTCCGCCAGGGTATCCGAAGACTGCACCGTAGATGCCGCGGCGGTTTGACCAAAGTTTGATGGCCCTCAGCGCGTGTCGAAAGCTGACCTTTTGCGGCACCGCATCCAAGAGTTCGTTGGTGACTCGTGTACCGTTCACACTCCGTGTTGCCGACTCGCCGAGACCTTCCAAATCCTTCTTCTCAATCGTCTCCATTGTTCTTGGTATCGACGATCTCTTCGGCAAGGACGCGAATAGCAGGTCTATGCTCACACCGCGATATTCCATCTTGATAATGGGGACAAAGGCATCTTCGACGGGCACGAATTCGGTGATGTCTTCGGCCTTGGACATCTCTCGGAAGGTCGGAGGGAAGTTTTTGAAGAATTCGTCGATGGTCACGAACTTGGGCGCGACAACGAGTGTATCGATATCCGACGTGGGACCGTGGACGCCGAGAGCGTAACTACCGAAGGTGAAGATCTTGCCGCCGGCGGCATCGAGGACAGGCTGCTGCACACCCTTCTGTTTGCCGACGCGACGGACAAACTCTTCGACGACCTTCTGGATGTGATCGATGACCTCCTCCCTGCGAAGATTAGCTTGGCGCGACTACGTGTTCAGGGACTGCCGTACCTCCTGCGGTTGCCCTCGGGAGTCTCGAAGACATTCTCAGTCTTCAGCGTCTCGATGAGTTTGTCGTTTAGCCGGATATCGTGTTCGGTCGGCGCGGCCTCTGATATGGCGCTGGTGACTCCAAACTGCCGGGTGGGCTTCTTCTGGCCGTCCATGGTGAAGGGTGAGAGAATCGGGGTTGAAAGAGTCGCGCGACTTCGGGGGTGCTGCGGCGAGCTGGCGCGGAAGAAGTCGCAATCGGGCGCGTGTCGGGGTGGATTGTCGTGAGAGACGGCTGGGAAATGAGTGTAATAAGAGATTCAGCGCTCCCACATGGCGACGCGACCTTTCCCGAGTTGAAGTCTGGAAAGTGAATGCACAGCAATCAGAAGTCGAGGATGCATCCGTCTTTCGAGCAGCCCGTTGCCAAGGCGCTAGGGCGCCACTGTGGCTCAACCTGGAAGCGGCGGCATTCACCCGTCGCCATCGCAACATTGGCAAACCTTGCCAACTCAACATCACCATCGCCTAACATGGCGAGACAATTACCCTTGCATCTCTCCCACAAGAGTGCACTAGTGCTATTGCCTCCCGCTAATATCGCTGCACCTATCGAAGGCGTCCGACGCACGCACGATAAGAACTTCGAGCGATGGCCTGCGCATATAAACCTGCTATACCCTTTCCTATCGTCACCTTCTGAAACTAGCGGGCAAGGCGAGGACTCGCACTCGTCTCTCAAGCCTGACATACGTGTCCGTATCGCAAGAGCCGTTCAAGACATACGATCATTCCACATAACGCTCAATGCGGATCCACCCGGGTTCTTCAGCCACGGCAAAGGGGGCAGCAAAACAGTCTGGCTAGGTCCTACTACAGACAATGTCCAACGGCTTCAAGCAGTTCTACAACAGGAATTTGCTGAAGTAAATGCAGATCGGCGGCCCTTCGTCCCTCACCTTTCTGTAGGACAGGTGAAGAGTGAGGTCCGCCTGGATGAACTCCGCACACTGATTAGAAAGAGAATAGCGGAACATCTGGATCACAGCCCAAATGATGAAGTCGTGCCTGCAGCTTTGGACTGGCATGTTGATCAAGTATGTGTTATTCAACGTAATACCTACAATGATCGTTTCAAGGTAGTCGAGACTATCAAGCTATAAAACCAGTAGCATTGTTTACGAGATCAGTTCTTCGAAAAGAACTCCCGCATTTGGTTATCCAGCCATTTCACGTCTTCCGTCGACTGTCCTGGTCCGCCGGCCCTAAGTTGCTTGTCAGCTTCACGTGTTCGATACATTCGGGAGAAAAAACACACCAGTGGCCCCAGATAGACGGGAAAACCTCCAATGTTCCCACGCCTGGCTTCATGTTCTGAACTTCGATTTCTGAATCTTCTGGTGGGAAATACAGATCTGTCTTCGCTGGCAGGACAAGTGTCTTCGCTTTGATACCCTTCATCGCTTTCTCAAAATCGCCATTATACGGTTCTTGCTGCGAGCAGTCACCAGCTTGCCATGTATGCGCCATGACCAGCATATTCTCTGGGTCTTTCGAGAGTGCCCAAGCTTCCCAGAAGTTGACAAGAAAGTCGTCCAGATTCTTGAATCCAAGCGTGGGTGCTGTCTCATACAGCTTCTCACGATAGAATGCTTGTGAGAAGCCCCAGCCAGCATAAACGCGTCCAAGAGCCTTCAATCCGACCTCTCGGTTCGAGGATGCGAATTGCTCTGTTTTGCCTTGAGCAGCTAGAAGACTTGGCTTCGCAACTCCTGCTGAACTTGTTCCTATTGCAGCGTACAAGGTGCTTTTGACGCCTTCTAGGAATACCTGGTTATGCAAGCTCGTCTTTGCACTTCCACAAAACGGCACCGCGAGGTCCATGAAGTCGGGGAATTGCGTAGCCCATTGGTACGTCTGTCCTGCTCCCATGGACCAACCAAGGACTGCACGAGCATGCTTTACACCAAGATGTTTAGTGACGAGCTCATGCTGCGCTCTCACGTTGTCGTAGAACAGCACTTCTGGAAACGGGCGCAAACCTGGCATGTTGGATGGCGAAGATGACTGCCCGTTGCCGAACAAAGCAGGCATGATGATGTAGTATTCAGAAGGTTTGAGTGTCTTCTCTGAGCCCGTCAGCCAGATATTGTCGGATATCGCTACATCATCGTATTAGCAGCTGCTCAGTAATGGGTGCCTGGGGCTATGCATACTCCCAGAATACCATGTTGGATATATGATAGCAGGTAGTGACGGGTTACCTAAAGTCATGTAGGCGATAAAAGCGTCTGGTATCTCTCCACCTGACTTTAGCTTGAAATTGCCCAACTTGTAGGTTTGATAATCATCGTTGGAAGACATGGTGGTATTTGAATGAAAAGACTATGCCGGAATTTTGGACAGCTACGAGAGTATGAGTTTCAAACAGATATCACCATCGAAAGACGTGCGTGTACAGTCACGCTATCTATCTATCATCACCATGCCCCTCAGTTCCAGCTTCCGTGGTAGACCCTGCCACTAAGCTCTGGCGTGGTTATCATTCATGGCGGGGTAGCTGAGAGATATGGTGGGGTACATGACGTTGACAAACCCGTCCCTTGCGGCAAATCGCCGTGTGTACCCGTCAGAATGGCCATGGCCAAACCTTCTATACGGCCCAGAAACATATGTGTTCTAGCAGCCTCAATGCAAATAGAACTTCTTAGTTCCAAGCGGCCTACCAAGATTTCTGCGATGGCGGCTCAAAAAGCCTCGGTGGGCATTCCGCGGCCGCCCCTTGTGCAATTGCAGGCTCGGAATTATATCCGCTATTTGCCGTGGAGCACTTTTTTGCGCGATTGATCATCTTTTACTAAACGGCAGTTGCACCCATACCTAGGTATCGATATAAAAACATCGTTCCTGTGATCATCAGTATAGCACAATTTTTCACCTGAATCACAACCCCAACTACAGATCTCATCATGGCAACCGGACGAGCAGATGCCGAAAAGGAAATAAAACGCAACCCGCACGGTGACTTCAAAGCAGTCGAAGCCTCGCGCCCACCCTTCGACACAAGCTCCTCCTTCCACTACACGCAAACCCCGAAACCCAACTGGCAACCCGGTTCCGGTCCCAACGAGCCCTCGAGCTTGCAAAAGTCGCACCGCTCCATCAACCCCTACGAAGAAGGCCGACCCGTAGTACACAACTACAAGCTGCTCATCTCCGCCATTGTCCCCCGCCCAATTGGCTTTGTCTCAACAATCAGCGCAGATGGAAAAAGCACGAATCTCGCTCCGTTCAGCTACTTCAACCTCGTAAACCACGACCCACCAATGTTCGTCCTTGGTTTTGCAGGCGGCATGGACAAGGCTAAGGATACGCTCAAGAACCTGGTTGATACCAAGGAAGCTGTTATCAACATCATTACGGAGGAGTACATCGAGGCGGCGAATTATACGAGCATCAATGCGCCGGCTGATGTGAGTGAATGGGCGTTTAGCGGGTTGCACGCCGAGAAGAGTAAGTTTGTCAAGCCGGATCGTGTCAAGGAGGCCGTGTTTAGTATTGAGGGAAAGCTGGTGAACACGGTGGAGTGGACGAGTAAGAATCCTGCTACGCCAGATAAGAAGACGGGTGTTACTGCATTTGTGGAGGGTGTCAACTTTTGGGTCAGGGAGGATGCTGTTGATGAGCAGGGTGTGCTTGTTGATCCTGCTGTAAGTATTGAGTGTGAAGGCTGTGGGTGTTGAAGGTTGCTAATGCTGGACAGGTTCTCAAGCCGATATCTAGGTTGGGTGGTATTACGTATGCGAGGTCGACCCAGGCGTTTGAGCTGCCGAGACCGGAGTACGAGGAGGTTACCAAGGATCCTGAGGTTGCGAAGTTGGCGCAGCCGAAGGGTCCAGGTCAGTAGTGGGTCTTATTGAAGCTGCAGGACAGTAGACATGTACTGTGTGCATAGAAAGAAGGAGGGACATAGACCTAGAGGTATAGATGAGTAAATACATGGCCAATACAAGAAGACATCACTCAATGGGAAGAGCGGCCTGTCGTTCGCAGCTCATAACTGTGCAGAAAAGAAGCAGAGGTATCATAACTAAAACTCGTCTACAAATTCGGATGTCGTTCCGCCTCATGCGGCAACCTCATCCCTAGCCAAGGGCAGCCCAATGAAGAAATATAAACGAGCTGCCCTGTAAATCCCATTTCCTCTAATCCAACTTCAACGTTTCGTCCCAACGCTTACAAGGCCATGACACCGGCGAATGCGGCAGCAAAGCCAGCACCCATCACGCCAACTACGTTGGCCATGGCGGCACCGGTTCCGGTAGCAGATGCACTCGCACCTGTCGCAGACGCACCACTGGCACCAGCCCCAGTGGTAGTAGCAAGAGTGCCATTCTCGCCGAGGATAGCCTGGTTGACCAGCCTCTGCACCTCTTGGTTGTACTTGTCGTAGTAGCTCTTCACATCGCTGGGGAGCGCGCTGTACCAGGCCGGTGTCTCGGAGAGGGTCTCGAGCGCACCGACTTCGGTGACGCCGCTGGGAATCGAGTATGAAGCAGTCGCAACGAAGGATTTGAGACCATCGTGAGCGGATTTGGCGGCAGCGAGGTTGGAGGCTTGGGTGAGGGATGCGAGACCCGTCTCGACTACGTTCAACACGGACGAAGCGTAACCGTCGATCTTAATATCGTGGATCAGCATTGATTACACAATGTAATGGGTGGGTAGACTGGAACATACATCGGTGAGAATGTTGAGATTGGTGGGGAACGGTGTGGTGATGATAGCGAACTCTGCGACAGCAGTGCCCGCAACGGCAGTGAGGAGAGCGAGGTTCTTGAACTGCATCGTAACGGTAATTGCGAAGTTGTGGAGACGTTGGTAAAGAACAGGTGAACAGTGCCGTCTAACGTTGAAACTAGATCGAAGAATGCAGAAATAACGATTGACAAGAAGCAAGAGCGAGGACCTAGGAGAGCAAAACGCGTGGGAGAGCAGGCAGCATCCACTTATGTATACTTGAATTTGTGCATCAACACCCGAACGCGTATACTCCGCCACGAAACTCGGCTCCAGCGCATGGGTAATAATGTCGTGTCAGCCCGTCATCTTCGCTGTCTTGCGCCATGCGTAGTATTTTTGTTTTTAGTAACGAAAACCGTTGAGCGCCTCGCAGGTAAGCTGAAGATCTGTCAAACGGTCCCCAACATGATCGTCACGTCAACGCAAACCATCAATCGGGGACCCACAGCAAAAGATCAACGACACGCGTTCGATGTGCAAACTGCAATGAGGGCCACAATCTCACGGTGTTTCGGATGATATTCAGGGGGCGGTTATCTTGGATTCGGTGCGTGGGTGTTTGGGGCGGCCTAGGCCTCGTTTAGAGTGGGTTGCATTAGGGCCCACTTTGGCCCGAACAAGCTTTTTCCCTCAATCGTCCCAATTAGCTGACAGCGAGGCCTCCCACTAGATCTATAAATACGCTCAACACAATTTCACAGCCTTGATATTCGAGGCGGCGATTTCTCACCTCTTCTAATCAACCTCTCGTACCGCTGTTGTGGTTGTGATGCCTTCACCGCTGGACTTCTTTCCTGTGGTTTCGCGTTCCTCGCTGGAAGAAATGCTCTCAGCTTGCGCACTGTGAGGCGGGCTGCTCTTGCTTTCTTTCCAACCTAGGAACGCGAAACCGATGATGACGACGAGCCAGTATAGGTTGTACGAGATGACGGAGCCGTAGGTTGCGCTGTTTTGCCATCCAAAAAGAGAGTTGAAGATACCCCAACTGAACGATGCCATTAGCGAGAGAACAGTTGAATGAGAGTGCATTTACTTACCCGCCATCGCCATTCTCCAATGGTGAGCAGCACTGTTGCAGCAGTTAGCATACGGAAATGCGCTACTGTCAAAACGAAGACCTACGTTGACATGCCACACGCTCTTCCTGATATCATAGCTACCTGGGCCGGCTCCAGCTTCTGCCGCACCCTCGCCAGCGAGCTTAACCCAAGCATTCTGTTCGAGATTCCAGACGCCTTTCGAGAACAGACCCGCTGCAACCAGGTAGAGGAAGCATGTCGAGATGACGAGGAAGATCTGTAGAGATGTCTTGTTGCCGCCCTTGTAGATGAGAAACCCGACCAAGGCACCCGCACCGAGACCACAGAGTACGGCGAGAGGAAAGCTAGTCGCTGGCGCGCCAAGTCCGACACCTGCAATGAACCTGATGGACTGTTCAGCTCTGCGATGCAAAGGCAAGACTTAAGTAACTTACAGCACTGCTTCAATGCCTTCGCGAAGCACGGTAACGAAGGGCAGGATGAACATAGCGTACTTTTCCGACCATCGCTTCAACCTACCCTTGATGGGTAGTTTCGAATCCTTTTGCTCCAGTACCTTGGAAATCTTCACACGCCATTTGTCTTGAAGCTTGCTGACGCGGAGCAGTGCAGCTCCCATCATAGTGATGATGACACTTGCGAGGATTGCGAAGGCGCCTTCCCAGATGTTCTCTGCGGCTTCGAAGGCATTGCGTCCAGCAGTGTAGAAGGTGCCAATGACGCCGGCGCAGATGATCAAGCAGATCAAAACACCAGCTCCAACGCCGTACCAGACCTGGCGTACGAGTCGTTTGTGGACTGTCGCGTCATGTTCAGGGCCGAGGGTTTGCTTAAGAAAGGCGAGGAGCACCGAGACGATGATGCTCGTTTCCAGACACTCTCGGAAGCAAATGAAGAAGACTTGATCAGCGTTAGCAATGATGGCGTGGTCTGCACCGCAAAGTGGAAGCCGACTGTTCTCGCATACATACCTGGCACAGCAAAGACGTTCGGCATCTTGAGGGACCTTGGAACTGTCAAAGTTGCGTGGTTTGCTACCCTCACTGGGTATTTGATAAAGAACAGAGGACGGATCTAATCAGATGGGTGGACATGCAGCGACTCCCGAAGCTGAGGGTGGCTAACACGCGCCTGCCGTTCGTGTCGATAGCGTTAGACCACAGCCGAAGTTCGGGCATGCACGACGACCCTGCCTCTTAATTTGAGTTTCTCCCGGTATCACGACGGACCGATCATGCTTCAGCTTTGTGCTGCGTCGGCTGCGACTCCGACTGCGATATCTCTGGTTGTCATCTTCTGGCGTTAGGCAACTACACCCGACCTCAGTCCCATTTCTCCGCTCTATTTCCGACGACAGATGCTCCAACACCTTCTCAAACCTCCGAGTTATCTGATCCGCACCTTCACATGCCCAGCACGCCAAATCCAATCAAGACTTCGTGGCGCGGACTAGCGCAGGCTTATTGGTCCTTCGGCGCCGTCGCTTACCCCAGACCCTGGCCGATCGTGGTCCAGATTATCAGATGGACCGATAACACCCGGTGAATGTCACCCCACAGCAAATCAAGCTCGACAAACTCGCTAGTCGTTACCCAAGACGTGGAAAATTCAATCTGATACTGGGATGATCAAACACGTCAGACCGAGGTAAGTCTAGTTCGTGAGGGAAAAACACATAAGCCCCGCTTTGCGACACTTTGTGGCCGCCTTCAGACCGTCGAGAACATGGGCTGATGATCTGATAACTCGGCGCCGAAGCATGCGGGCTTGAGATAGTGGAGGCTAAGTGCTTAGAGAGTCTTATCTGATCTCCGCACGTCGGATCTTACGTCCTGCGTCTGACGAGAGTGTTCTTGGATCGGCACTAACGTGGGTGTAGCACATGAACTTCCTTAGTACAGTCGTACTCTGAGCAGCCTGATCATCCGCGACGAGTTCTGGCTCCATTTGAATCTCAGCACTCGCCTCGTGCGCCATCATGGCACCCTCATCATCGAGCCTCCTCCTTCCGCTCTCCCTACTACTATCAGTCGCTACCTGCGCGACCGTCACATATGACTTCGACATAGCATGGACTTATGCGAACCCCGATGGGCAGGAAACGCGCCCAGTTATTGGCATCAACGGCCAATGGCCTTTACCACCCATCGTAGTCACGAAAGGCGATCAGGTCATCGTCAACGCAAAGAACTCTCTAGGAAATGAGTCAACGAGTCTACATTTCCATGGCTTGTACATGAATGGAACTACGCACATGGATGGTCCTGTTGCTGTCACACAATGTGGTATTCCTCCAGGTAGCTCCTTCACATATAACTTTACCGTGAGTTGCGCAGTCTCTGGTGGACAGTCATAGCAGTCTTTAACCTAACTAGGTCGATCAACCCGGCACATATTGGTACCACAGCCATGAGCGCGGCCAATACCCAGATGGTCTTCGAGGCCCTCTGATAGTGCACGACCCCGAAGACCCATTCAAAGATCTCTACGACGAAGAAATCGTCATAACACTTTCTGATTGGTACCACGATCTCATGCACAATCTCTTGGGCGAATTCATCAACATCGCCAATCCTTCCGGCGCGGAACCCGTACCTCAAGCCGCATTGCTCAACGACACTCAGAACTTGACTGTCGCCATTCAACCAGGAAAGACGTATCTCTTCCGCTTGGTCAACATGGGTGCGTTCGCTGCGCAGTACGTCTGGTTCGAGGATCATACCATGCGCGTTGTCGAGGTCGATGGCGTGTATACGGAACCCATGGAGGCAGATATGATCTATCTCACCGCGGCGCAGCGGTATAGTGTTCTTGTCACTGCCAAGAACGACACCAGTTCCAACTTCGCCTTTGTAGGAAGCATGGACCAGGACCTGTTCGATGCTATACCCGATGGGCTGAATCCCAATGTCACGGGATGGCTTGTCTATGATGATAAAAAGGACATGCCTGCCGCAAAAGAGATATCAGCATTTGAGCCTTTTGATGATTTCGCTTTGGTACCGCACGATAAGGAAGAGCTGTTTGATCATGTTGATCGTTCCATCACGCTGGACTTGAAGATGGATAACCTAGACGATGGGGCAAATTAGTGAGTCGCTGATCTACTGTCCCATGCTTGGACTTGGACTGCTAGAAACTAACATATGTCAGCGCTTTCTTCAACGACGTAACTTACGTCAGCCCCAAGGTACCCACGTTATACACCGTCCTATCCACCGGGCCCAACGCAACCAACCCCACCATCTACGGCAGCAACACAAACGCATTCGTACTTGCTCAGAACGAAATTGTGGAAATCGTGCTAAACAATGATGACCCTGGAAAGTGCGTATATCCCTCATCTTCGCATTGTCCACTCTCTACGCCAATGTCGAAGTGTAGATGATGCATTCATACTAACAACGCTTCTTAGACACCCCTTCCATCTCCACGGCCACGCCTTCCAAGTCGTAACCCGCAGCGAAGACGACGCAGGCTTCTACGACCCCACCAACACAACAACACCCCCTTCAACACCCATGCGACGCGACACCGTCCTCGTCCGACCAAACGGACATATCGTGCTACGTTTCCGATCCGATAACCCCGGTAAGTCACTCACTCCCACGCACCACCAAGATCAACATTCCCATCACAACGTTATCTCTGCACGATCCTATATGCGTTCACCTACTAACACCAACCCCAAGGCGTCTGGCTCTTCCACTGCCACATAGAATGGCACGTAGCCTCCGGGCTAACCGCCACCATGATCGAAGCCCCGCTCGCCGTCCAAGCCCAACTCTCCCCTTCTTCCTCAAACGCTATTCCGCAATCGCACTGGGACGTTTGTGAAACGGGGCATGTACCCACGCAAGGGAATGCAGCGGGCAACACGGTTAATTACGAGGATCTGAGCGGTGAGAATAAGAGTCCGGGGCGGTTACCGGAGGGTTTCACGGCGAGGGGGATTGTGGCGTTGGTGTTTAGTTGTTTGAGTGCGTTTGGTGGGATGGGCGTGATTGGGTGGTATGGGTTGAAGCCTATTCAGGGGTGAGAAGGGAGGGGTGGGGTGGGATGGGATGAGAGTGGATTTGAGGGAGATGTGATACCAAACAAATGGGCGTGGATACGATAAGTAGCATGATTACAGCTTGAAAGATGTTGTAGGGTAACGAAGTCTCACTGACGCAACATACTCTCATACAGCGTTGACAGATGATACTCAGGGAAGTAAGTGAGCAATTGAGTCTGTTTTTGATGATACTCCGGTGAGTAACTTCCAAATACAGACTCAATTGCTTACTTCCTTCCCTAATTATTATCTATTACCCTATATCACCACCTCTGTTTGAAGCCTCATACAGCGTTAATGGATGATAATTAGAGAAGTAAGTGAGCAATACAGTTTCTTCTCCAAAGCTTCATTCTGATATGAAGTTTTACAGAAGAAACTGTATTGCTCACTCACTTCCCTGATTACCACCCATTACCCTATATCACCTCCTCTGTACCACACACTCACTTATCCCAATAATAACTCCACATATCCGTCCCCATAAAATCATCCGCATAGCTTCTTCCCTTGCTCCCCGCAGCCGCCCCCGCAGCAACGATCAACGGCAAAAAGTGCTCCGCCCCACCCCGCGGATGCATAGTATAAGCGCCCGGCCACTTCCTCCAATGCTCAAACTTGCGTTCCCTCTCCTGCTCGCTATCCGTCATAGCCGCATCCGTAACAGCTCCACTCCACTCCTTGTTCAGCGCTTTGAACTCTGGATTCCGTGACGTGCCATCGAACATCAAGCGTAGGTTGTGGAATGTAGCGAAGCCGCTGCCGATGATGGCGATGTTTTGGGTGCGGAGCGAGGAGAGGGCGCGGCCGATGGCGTAGGATTGTGTTGGGGACTCGGAGGAGAGGACTGAGAGTTGGATTATGGGGACGTGGGCGGTAGGGTCGATGAGTTTCATCGGGACGAAGACGCCGTGGTCCCATGCTGTGGTGGTGTTGTTAGAAAATGTGGGGATAGGGAAGATAAGGGAGGACATACGTCTTTTGTCGTCTTTTTCACACTCGATACCGGCGTCTTTGAGAGCTTGTGCTACTTGCTCTGCGACTTCAGGACTGCCTGGCGCGTCATGCTTGATCTCGTAGGACTCTGGTGGGAAGCCGTAGTAGTCGTAGAGGAGTTCGTGTTTCGAGCCGCTGGATACGGTCACTTTGCTCGTGCTCCAATGCGCTGTTACCAGCACGATGGCTTTCGGCGCTTCAGGCGTCCCCAATTTGAGTATCTTGGGTACCTTTGTCTTGAGCGACTTGGTGATGGCGGCGTGCGAGGGGTCGCCGAGTAAAGGCATGGGGCCGCCGCCGTGCGAGAGCGAGATGACGGGTGCCAGACGCGTCATGTTGCTGCTGTAGGACGAGATTGGGAATTGCTGGATTCCTTGGAGGGGATTGAAGGTCGTGTTGCTGGAGGAAAGTTCTGCGGATGTGGTTCGTTGGAGGCCGAAGATGGTTGCGAAGAATGATGAGGTGCGCATGAATCTCATGTTCCTGGCAGCTGTAGGGACTGAACGCGGCATATATTCATGCTCAGAAGAAAAGAGCGCATTATCGGTCTCGGCATTTGGATTGTCAGCGTACGAGTCGTGGGCGTCGGTGGCATGTTGAGGGTTTGTAAGATGGGGTTGAGGGTGCGGAATTTTGCCGTCACACATCTCAGGGCAGCTGGTCTGTGTGCCTGATTACGTGTGCATGTCAACGCTAGGACGCGACAAGTCGCGACACGATTTACAATACAAAGGCATGAAGGGAACCGCCATCTACGTACTAATATCCACGTCTATATACGGTATGGAAAGCGAATGGCACAAAGTTCATACCCGAAATCGGCAGTACATCCATCACGGCACATTCACGAACACACAGAATCTTGGAAGTAGAATGTATCATCGTTGATTCGACTACGCGAAGAGTGCGTGCCATACCCAACAAAAGCCGTCAAAAGCCCTCATAGCCTTAACACCGGGGTAGCAATCGTCATATCATGCCATACCATCCACCCAGAAACTCCCTTCGCCAACACACAACCCATCATATACCCAAAGGACACACAATGCTATCGTGCGCAACCCAGAACTTCCTGCTGATGTAAGAATACGGTCCCTTTTCTTAGTACAGTGACGTGGGCAATGCCTACCATTTGCGTGTGTACAACGTCAGGAACCAAGAGCGCCTGCAAGAAGTGATGAGCGTCTCTAGATGTCGTCTTCGATCTCGCCGCCTAACTCACTGTCAGTATTGTTCAACCATGTCTCAAGGTTTTTGAGGTAGGAATACTCACCAAGACCGTCGCCGCCGTCGGCGGAGTTTTCGGCAGACTTGTCCTTGACGACTTCTTCCTCAGAGGCGGGCTCTTTCTTGGCTGCCTTCTTTGGGGCGTTCGGGCCCTTGACGGGAACGCGCTTCTTGGTAGGGGCTTTCTTTTCTTTCTTGGCAGGAGGAGCCTTCTTCTTGGAGTCGGATTTCTCGGCCTCAGACTTGTCAGCGGCGGAAGCGGGAGGAGCAACATCCTCGGCGCCATCCCCAGCATCTTCAGGGACCTCGGAAGCAGCCTTGCGCTTCTTAGTGACCTTGGCGGCGGCAGTAGGCTTGGAATCACCACCGGCAGAAGCAGGGGCGGCGACACCGGCTTGTCCCAAGTAGGCGGCGAACGAGGGATGGGCCTCGAGAGCCTTCTTCTTGACCGGGGGCCCTGCATGATGGAGTATCTCATTAGCGTAGTTAACATGCTGCTGATATGATGCTACTTACACATCTTCTTGAGAGAGCCAGCAGTGTTGCCTGTAAGCGTAGCCATCACATCGTAATCGAACTACTCATGTTAGTATGCGGGAGATAGCATATGTAATGTAATATACCTTGTCGGGAGCAGTAGAGCTCAGAAACGCCGCGGCCAGCAGCTTGGTCTCTTTATCCAAGAAGCCGGAGAGCAGAGCCTCACCCGCTACGACCTCTTTCTTGGGAGGCATCTTGACGAGGTATATGTGAGTGGGTTTGATAGAAGAAAGAGAAAGTAAGCTGCAAAGCTGCGAATTGACGACGAAGTTGTTGAAAGCTTTGAGTAAAGGGAAGAGGGAAGGAAGAAGGAAAGTTGTTGTGAGGGAATAAATGTGGGGTTGTTATTGTGTCTCGTGGAAGAAGACGCAGTGAAGTCGGAATTCGCGCAACGTGCAAACGGGAAATTACCTCTAGGCTGTCATATTCGAGTTCCGACGCTCTCATTCGTCGAAGGATTGTCCTCCCACTGCTATTACCTGTTCGAGGTGAGGAAAAATATGGTAGTGACGGGCAACATCAAAGTCATGTGTAGACCGCTTCGCATGAGCATGCTACGGTGACTATGATTAGGCACCCTCCAACACCAAAACATAGCCGGAAGGCACTCAGTATGTTCGATCTAATCAGTCCATTCAAGGCAAAGTGTATACCTTCAGGGTGTGTCAAAAATAGTCACAGTACTGCTACACCATATTGACATAAGAAAAATGCCGCCACAGCGGGGACCTTGTAGACATTGGCATAATGAGTCTGAGACGAGTGGTATGAACATTTGTTACTGATGCTTTTGTGAAGAGAAGAAAGAATAGTAAGCATACTGAGATGGATGTTGAGTACCTTTGGATATCTAAAGGCTTGTTGTGATGGAAAGAGAAGTTCAAGTGATGAACGGTGGGTAGCAGACTAGAATCCTATAGATTACACAATCAGATACTTGTTAGATTTGTCAGAATGCCCATTTGACGCGTGTTCTGGGCTTCTCATTTCCACATGTACTCGTCGGCTGTAGAGTTCACGATCCGAACAAAATGAAGCCGAGCGAGGTTTCCTTGGCCTGACATCGTTTACCACTAGGGCCATAACAGCGACGGGATATCTATCCTTCCGAGGCGAACGCAGCACCAAAGCGACGGGAAGCAATATCAACAATCAAGCAACGGACCGACCAACTCATCAGAACCGGGGATCGCGATGCGGGCATGATACGACGTCGCCTCTGGGCCCCACTTTCCGATGGAGCACACGCAGGCATCACACGAATAGGGACTGTTGGCGAGCTGCAGGTGTGCAGCCGTTGCCAAGGCCTTGAGTCGACGTGTTGATATTTCGGAGCGGCGCAATTGAGGTTGAGCAATTCGGCGAGGAGGCTGCAATAATCGGATGACAGGCGTAACGTTGCGGTGGGGTGTCTGGCAGCACTACGGTGGCGCTTGAAGCGCTGGCTACGGCATGGTGGTTTACAGCGGGATGGTGGCTGGGGTAATGACAGGAGGAAGCGACATGCAGTCGGTTGGCAACGCTAGCAGTATGGCCGAATAGCCCTGAACATGAGTAAAGCGCCGGTCAGGAGGCGGTGCAGGATCTGGAATACGAGGTGGTGAAGCGGATGAAGTGGTTAAGAGACAGCTGTTGCAGGCGATGCCGGGTGAGGGAAGTGGAGGCTCATCCGGTCAGTGCAGAGGTGCATGGCTAGGCCCGTGGTGCAAAGAGCGGTAGCCGGGCAGGCCGCAGCTTGGGTGGCATTTCTGGCGTCTATGGGCGGTCGCTGGCTGCGGTGCATGACGGTTTCGGTTCGACTGCGCGTCTAGACATGATCTGCGACCAGCGCTGAGCGGGCCGTGCCAGGAACAGGCGCAATTTTTGTGCGCACTGCCTGTCGGCGCCCGCGTCCTCGACCTGCGACGACGGGACCGTCGACGTTAGCCTCCCATTGCTATATTTCTTACTTGGCTGCTATTTCCCGTTCCTTCCTGGGTGGCTTTCTTTTTTTGTATAACACGCCTCATCGCACCTGCCGATCTGTCCATCGCTCCTTCCTCCGTCGACAGCAGTGCCCCTCACCAGAGACATCCCCGCGGAGACACTCGCCAAACAACACCACGCTGCCGATCCATTCCTTCACACGCGTTGGCTATATATCGGCCCTTCTCAAACACACAAGCCAAAATCCGGCGGGCGTCCATCACCGATCGCCGTCATGTCTTCCCACCCGAGCCTCACCAGCACGTACCGTGCGCGCGCCTCACTACCCACGACCGGGCCCTTGGCTTCGTACTTGCTGAGCCTGATATCCGTCAAGCAGACGAACCTCTGCCTCTCCGCCGATGTCGAGACGTCGGCCGAACTCCTCCAACTGGCCGAAGATGTTGGTGACTCAATCTGCGTGCTCAAGACGCACTGCGACATCGTCGTCGACTGGTCGGACAGGACAGCACAGGCACTGAGAGAGATTGCCAAGCGGAAATGGTTCCTCATCTTCGAAGACCGAAAGTTTGCGGACATTGGTGGTATGTCATGTTGGCTCGTAGGATATTCACTGGCGGGGCAGTCTCTAACGCAGCACAGAAACCGTACAGAAGCAGTACACTTCTGGACACCACCGCATCGCGCTCTGGGCCGAGATCACCAACGCGCATGTCATTCCTGGCCCAGCCATCGTCACCGCGCTCGAGAAGGCTGCCGATGCCACCATCGCCAAGTACAACACGTCCGTAAACACCGAAATCTCTGCCACACGGCAAATCAATGGCCTCGACGACGATGATGACGAAGAGGACGATCAATTCGTACAACAACAACAAAACTCGGCGATTGAGTCACCCATCGAGATGGAGGGCGAGGAGAGGCGGCTGAGCATCAAGGCTGCCGACCGCAAACACAGCGTCGTCAGCGTGACAACCTCGATATCCATGCGGACAGAGAGCATATCGCCGCGTCCAGAGCCTAATACCAATGGAGAAGAAGTCTTCAACTTGGACGTAGCAACAGAGCTCATCCGACTTGGTCCACCACCGTTCCTGCGGTCGCTTCTGCTGCTTGCCGAGATGAGCTCCGAGGGCCACCTCATGACACCCGAATACCAGAAGCGGACCGTCGAGATCGCACGCAGCCGTCCCGAGTTTGTCATGGGCTTCATTGCGCAACGAAGCTTGAACGCTGAGCCAGAGGACAACTTCATTACCATGACACCAGGCTGCCAGCTCCCACCGCCAGGCCAGGAAGGCAAGAAGCTGGGCGATGCTCTAGGCCAACAATACAACACTCCTCGCAAGCTGATCTTCGAGCAAGGCTGCGACGTCATCATTGTCGGGCGAGGTATTGTGCGCGCACAAGACCGCAAGGCGGAGGCAGAACGATACAGAAAAGCTGCTTGGTCAGCCTACGAGGAAAGGATCAAGAAGGCGTAGACGACTTGTCTACGCGCTATCTACTATAGCTGATATATACCCCTGCGATTCGCAGTTAGCATGCTGCCTGGAGCATTTGTGTACTTTGTTGCCTCTTCAACTACAGAAACATCAGACACAGGACATTTTGGGGGCGTTGGAGGTCATTTCCACATACATGAAAACGCATATCACGGCGTTACGATTGCTGGCTCACGTATGAGAATACAACACCACCGTGCATGCACACGGGATTAGATTACGATGTATGCTCCCAAGATGACCCAGATAACCCGTTGTGATGCCACGATCCATAAGCATGGCTTCTTGGCCAATCATACTACTAAACGAAGATTTTAAACGGTTTCTGGCACTGCCGCATGCCATAGCCTCATGAAAGCTGATCTAGCCAAGTCCGAGTAATCTGGTAAACTAACAGTGAGTCTGCGAGTGCGTATTTCCAAAAATACGCATACGTCGCGTGGGCCCAGGCGCGCGGAGATGTGTGGGGAAAGAGTCGGAGCTCGGTCCTAACGCCAAAAAGTTCGCGACTCTTCTCTCGCATGCGCATGCGACAGCTTCCATGTCACTCTACTACGAAGCCGCGGCGGTCCTCGCAAACACCGAGAACACAGGCGGGTCTCTCAAGTCGCGAATATACGGCAAGAAAGATTTGAAGAGCACACCAGGCCAATTGTTTGCGCTCATTGCGGAAACATCGAAATGGTCCATCGTGCTCAAGGATGTGATTGAGAAGACTAAATTGCTGGCAGAGGAGAGGAAGGTGGGTAGTTTGATATCCATATTCTGTGTCGCATTCTTTTACTAACGTGTTTTGTAATAGCTCACTCCAATCCTCGCTCTCCTTCTTACCCACGATCTGCTGCTCGCGAAGAACGGTGTTGCCGCAGCCGCCAACCATGTCCTCAAACTCGCCATCACCAGACACAAAGCCCGTCTGAGCGCCGAGCTCACGAAAGCCCGCATACGGTACGGATACGCAACCATAGAGGCATTCAGGGAGGCTGTGAACGATGGCGAGCTGGAGAAGGATGAGGGTGATGCGCCCAAGAGCCGCCATCCTCGCTGGGTGCGCATCAATACCGTCAAGACGACGTTGCAGCAACAGCTATCGACCACATTTGCCGGCTTTGTCAAGACTGAGAATTTGAGCGAAGTGCTTTCTGCGCCTAAGAAGTCGAAAATATACTACGAAGACCCCAACATACCGAACCTGCTCGCGCTACCCTCCAAGATTGATCTGAGCAGGTCAATCGCGTATACGAAGGGACAGATTATCTTCCAAGACAAGGCTTCGTGCTTTCCAGCCTATCTGCTAGACCCGCAGCCTGACGATGGCGACGTTATCGATGCTACAGCGGCACCAGGAAATAAGACAACACATCTGGCAGCTATCGTATCTGACCGGAGGCGACCGGGTGAAGAACAGAAGGTCATTGCATTCGAGCGCGACAAGGGTAGAACTTTCACGTTGCAGAAGATGGTCAAGCTTGCATCAGCGGACAGCATCGTTCAAGTCAAGGGTAGTAGCGACTTTATCGCGGCAAAGCCTGGATCCGACGAGTATGCCAACGTCGGTGCTATACTGCTCGATCCCAGTTGCTCCGGTACTGGCATAGTTGGACGTGACGATGCAATCAAGATGCATCTACCAGAATTACCAAATAGTCGCCCAGCACCGCAAAAGCCTGAGAAGGGCAAGAAGCGGAAGAGAGACGACGAGCCTAAGGAAGCTGACCCTTCAGCGGCGCTTGACTTGGATATGGATGACTCGACACCTGAAGAGACACCAATGCACGGCAAGCTAGCCGAACGACTGACAGCTCTATCATCCTTCCAGCTCCACATCCTCAATCATGCTATGCGATTCGACAACGCGCATAAGATCACGTACTCCACCTGTTCGATACACTTCGAAGAGAACGAAGGCGTTGTCTTCCAGGCATTGGCATCTTCTGTCGCAAAAGAACGGGGCTGGTCGATTCTCAAGAGAGATCAGCAAGTCGATGGGATGAAGAAGTGGCATAGACGCGGAGTGTGGGAGGACGAGAAACTGGAGATTGATGTGGGTGAATCTTTGAAGAGTGACGTACTGGAAGCGTGCATTCGGTGTGATAAGGGTACGGAAGAAGGCACAATGGGTTTCTTCGTTGCTGCCTTTGTCAGGGATGGCAGTCCACATTCGGCACCGATCATGGAAACTGCAGCTGTAGAAGTTGAAGATGAGGAATTCAATGGGTTTAGTGGTGATGAGATGGTTGAAGAGACAGTAAAGCCTGTGGAGACATCGGCAGCTGGAGGGACTGAAAAGCGGAAAAAGAAGAAGCGCAAACACTGAGATATATGAAAGAAATGGGAAGGCGCTCAAACCCTCATGGCAGAGGAAAGGGCAGCTGGTGCCAGGACCTCAGACCTCGAACCAGTACGAAAGCCACCCTTTCACTACACCATTCAATACACTGGCCGTACCTATTCCTTCTCCGCCAAACCCTTACCATTATTCAATGCAACACGACTCCATATCTTGACACCCCCAACACATCAGCACCAACACCATGACACCCGCCCTCCGTGACAGTCTCTCCAGCCCCCTAACCATATCCACAACCCACACCGCCGCCACCTTCCCCGTCACTCCCCCCGTCCACCCGGACCTCTCCCGCCCCCGCCTCAAACAAATAGCCCGCTGGATCCGCGACGAACTCGACCTGCGCGTCGCCCGCGACGGCCCGGACGTCCTCCGCCCAGACGACGTGCTCACCCTGCACGAAACGCTCGTCGCCCTCCGCCAAGCCCAAAACATCACCATCTCCGTCCTGCGCGCAACCGGTATCCACAAAGCCGTCCAAGACGTTGCGGGCGTGGCGACGCGCTGGCCGAGCAGGTTGTGCGACGACTGCGACAAGATTGTAGACAGTTGGACGGCGAAGTTTGGGCCGTTTAGCGAGATTCATCCGTTTTTGTATGGGAGGGGGGGCAGGTTGGAGGGGATTGCTAGTGTGAATGAGTATTCTAGGGAGGCGTTGCTTAAGCGCTGGGCGGAGACTTGTCCGGAGAAGATTCATCCGAAGAGGAGCCATAAATTGGGGGATTTGGGGTTTGTGGCTGGGACGTAAGTCAAACGAACTGTTGTTTGGAGAGACTACGCAGATGGACTGATGTTTGCTGTAGGTGGTGGATTAACCCTCTGTTCGCACACCATGCTGGTATCATCGGGCTTGAGGCATGCGATGGCGGTACGACATACGACAAACACGGTGCATATGCTCTTCTACTCAAGGATACGGGCGAGATTGAAGCCTCGTCCGAAGAACGCTTTACCTATCGTGTTCCGCAGAACGACAAAGGCAAGTTCCGTCTTACCTCTGCTACACCCAAGAGTCGAGATCCCGTCAGGGTACTTCGTAGCCACAGCATCAACAGCGTTTGGGGACCAAAAGCAGGTGTGAGATATGAAGGCTTGTACAGCGTCCGAGGCTGGTCCATCAAGCAAGCCAAAAGCAGTAATCTTGCTGGTGGGCAATGGAAAGAAGGCGATATCCTGTTCGACGTCCTGTTTGAGAGGACCGACTCAGTGCCCATGGCCGTAGTCACCAAGCGACCCACAGCAACCGAAGTAGACGATTACGCCGAATACAAGCGCCTCCGCAAAGTCAACCGAGACGGCAAACGCAAGTCACACAGCACACTTCCCGTAGGCGCCAACAAAGGCGATTTCTCAACCCCGCTCAAGACAGCACCACCAGTCACACCGCACGTAGTCCCCAAACCCCTACCAACAGAAGCTCCACCAAACGAACCACGCAGAGGCATATTCAAACACCTCCACTTCGACGAAGAAGCCCACGTCCACGTCCTCGACAAGGAAGACGTCATATCCCCCAAATCCGTCCCCGAAGCCGACCCCCTCACCACGACCGCTACAATGAGCAAAAGCAACACGCTTCTCGTCCCCGCAAAACCCAACCGCACAAACACACACAGTAAAGCCGATGTATCCACAACAGGCGGCGAACCGCGCAGACATGCCAGTCCTGCTGGTTCAAACGCCAGCAGCGCCCATACCCATGCCTCAGCTACCACTTTCCCCGGCATCAACATCCGCGAAGTCGCACCGTGGATCGACTACGATGCTGATTTATCATTGCCCTCGCCCCCGGAAGACTCGACGATTGTGCACCAGCGTCCTATTATTACGCAGTCTATTGCTACTGATTCTATCAAAACGAGTATTTCAAGGGATACGTTTGGTACGCCGGTGGAGGGGGATATGTCGAGTCCAGTTGGTGGTGGTAATGGGAATGGGAATGGGAGTATTGATGGGGGCAGGCACGGGAGAAGGGGAGATGTTGAGTTTGGGGATAGTCTTAGTCCGCATGGACATGGACATGGACATGGGCTTGGACTTGGGGTGGGGAAGAAGGATGGAGGCAAGAGGAAGAGTATTCTTGTGCGGAATCGGAATCCGGTGGGGAGATTGTTTGATGGGGTTGTTGAGGATGATGAGATGGACGGGAAGCCAGGGAAGTGGAATACTCCTACTTTAACGACACCTATGTTCCACGACTTCGCCGACGTCACCTCCCTAGAGGATCCTTTCATCGCGAATCCTCCTCCACGCATATCACGACGACCTAGACGGCCCTACGCACCAACATCAAGTAGGAACCTTATTTCACGATCTAGAGTCCTAACGCCTGTTGGCAGTCCTGTCTGTATCCTTCATCCTAGGCGCGTAGGTGAAGTACAGAAGGAACCCGCTGAGTCAAAGTCAGAAATGGAGTTGAGAGCCATAATGAAGAGGGTGGATGGTGGTGAGATGGCTCGTTGGCGTTATATCTAGAACACTCAAAGAAATCCTACTATTATCTTCATGGAGATGGAGATGCACTCACTCTGCACAGTGACAAACCCTGTCGATCCATATGTAGATTCCGCCTGTATTCCTATTCATTCCCATCTCCATCTATAATCCTCACGCATAACGTCACGGCCTTACCTCAATACCCTAGCGCCAGTCCATCCAACCGTACGAGGGTCCAGTTCAATCCAATCCAGTCCAGCCCGTCCAGCCCGTCCCAGAGCCCACCAGGCCAGGTCACTGGAACCACATTGCATTAGCGCCGAGCGGGACTGTCTAGCGGGCACGCTTGCATGCACCGGTCCCATCAAATATTTTCGCGGCTATGCTGCACTAACTCCAAATGACGTGTGGGTCGGGTTCACTAATCAAGATTGAGATGGTCCCGGTATTGGCCGACGAGGAAGCGCCGGGGCCTGATGGGGGCGGAAATGGGAACATGGAGCCTGCTTGCGAGGTCTATGGACTTTGTGGGCTTTGTGGAGGTAGTGACATATCGTGGACATGGGACTGTGGAGGCGGCGCGTGCATGGTGCCGGTTTTTCCGGGTCCGATGGTCAAGCTTTTTTTCTTTCTGTGCGTAGAGATGAGGAGCTTGACGTCAAGCTTGTGAAAGCCCAGTCTTGCGATCGCCATGGCAGGTCATGAAGGGACAAAGTTGTAAGTTGCTTGCTCAAAGAATGGATTGGGGTATCGAATTTGCTATTGCGGAAATATACATGTGGGTCAATGTTTCGCTTCACTTGGTAGCGAGATGAGAGACGGCTCATTCATCTTTTCCGCCTCTCTTATGTCTCATCTAGAGTTTGATGGAACTTAGCGACTAGCCATGCTGGCTCTCCTGGCCTCGAGGACAGCATCCTCGTGCGTAGGTGGGCCCTCGTAGTTCTTCTTTCCCCAGACGAAGTACCAGATGGTTGAGATGACGACGACGGCGGCAAGGACAACAGAGGCGTAGTTCATCGAAGCAGGGGTAACTTCGCGGAAAGTGGGCATGCAGAACAGAGGAGTTGCAAGGGCGGACCAGGCTGTTTGTTGTTAGCGATTGCGCTATGACAGTGAAATAGTGATGTAACATACCAAGGGCAACGACGTTGCAGAACGTGCCGAGCATGCCGAGATGGAACGCGCCATCCTTGACCTGCTTACGGCCAGTCATGAGCGAGACAAAGATGGGAGCAGCGTAACTCAGTGTCAAACAAATGACACCAACACCAGAGAAGGCGTTGAAAGCGGCGGCAGCACCGAAGTAGATGAGACCGAGAGCGATCTGGACCACCATGCTGAGCATCATGGCGTTGACTGGGACATCAAGGTTGGTGTTGACGACCCTCCACAGCTTGTAGCCGGGAATGGCACCGTCACGAGAGAAGGCCCAGGTAGCGCGAGACGCAGCTGTCGTGCAGCCGATACCGCAAAGCAGACCGAGGACGAGGAGGGGAACAAGAAGTCCGATGGCACCAGCGGAGGACCCTACGGCTTCCTTGATGATGACAGGCGTAGGCTGGCCGGACAAAAGACCTGCGAGCATGGCTTGGTCGGGCAGTACGAAGACGAGAGGGATAAGAAAGACGAGGCCGGCAACGGTGTTGAACGCGACGGTCGCGACCATGGCCTTGGGGACCTGAGTGGCAGGTTCGCGAACTTCTTCGCACATGCTACGAATGTGTTAGCGTTTGGACAATTGTTGTTAAGAGTTACCGCTTGTAGACACGTATAATGTCGCGATGGAGTGTGTTGCTTGGGATGTCGCTTAGGAAATGTCGCATGGGATAGTCGCTTGGGAAAGTGCATTGGGCAAGGAAAATCTGCTGCAAGTTGCTTGGGCAGAGTAGGGGAGGCTCACGAGATGATCATTCCGGTCGATGAAGTCGCGTAGGCTGCGTGCAGTAGTCCGACCATGAAAGACCATCCTGGGATCCATCCGGAGTTGGAGGGGTCGAATTCAGTGAAGACGTATTCGGCGCTGTGGCGACCATTTTTCGCAATGGCAAGGATGCAGACGATAATGGCAATCACACCAGCAAAGGTCCAGAAGATGGCAAAAGTCTAGATATCTGTAAGTAACACATCCGGTAGCCGTTTGGGGGGAATCTCACATCCAACCATGGTAGGTATTTGTTTCCAAAGGCAGACACGGCGTTGCAAAGGAGTGTGATGCCAAGGAAGATGAGGAAGACCTGGTAGGGTGATCCTGCCATGATACCAACACCAGGTTCGCTTTCGTAGACATTGACGCATGCCACAAGGAACAGCGCGGTAGCAAAGTTGACGGATAGAGTAATGGTAATGTTGCCAACTACGAAACACCAGCCACAGATCCACGAAGCGATTTTCCGATAGGCGGGCGGCGTGATCATGAAGGTCTGGTAGTAGACACCACCACTGGTCGGGTAGACACTGGTGATCTCACCAAGGGATGCGGCGACCGCGAGAATGATAAGCGATACGGCGAGCCATCCCCAGATGATGTTGGTGGGACCTCCGCCAACTACAGGGTAGTAGAGGGTGGTAGCCAAGCCGTAAGGGACGGAAGCCAGGACAAAGGACATGAAGGCCACCTGGAGAGTGGATCTTGATCGGATCAGTTCCGACTTGTAGCCCATGGCAGCCAGAAGGTTGTCGGCATCAGCGGGAACGACATCGTCTCCGGATCCAGAGTAGGTGTTGCCCAGCTTGGTCTCTTTCTCGGGCGCGCCGTTGCGCAGAGAGTGGTCGTGCTCAGCGGCATACGCATCTGACTGCGTGCCGTACCTGTAGTCGGACATGAGGGGCGTGTCGCTTTGGTCCTGGGTCTGGGGGCCTGAGAGAGAGGGAGAGTTGGGGAGTTGTCGCAAAGCAAAGCTCTGGGACATGTCCCCAGCGGCGGATCAGCGCAGGCTTTGAAGGGCTGCAGAGGCACGTCAGTCGGCGCATGGTCCAGGCCCGCTAGCCAGCATGTAGACAAGTCGCCTTAGACTACCCACCCGAATTTCAGATGGCAACAGACGCGGAGCTTGGCGGGCCAATTGCTGGTGGAGGGTGGCCGGATAGGGCTGTTTTACTGCGCCGAGAAAATCACCGACTGAGTGGGAACTACAGTCTAATGCATCCGCGTTCCGTCGCCTAGGTGTTGAGGTTTTTTCTAGAAGTGGGCCAGAAGCTGAGCCGCCGTGTGCCGACGAGTAGCCGGCGATGAAAGGACCCTGACGTGGTCTTTGGAGGTGCGCACGTTGCTGAGCCTCACTCGGCTGTTGCAGAGTTTGCAGGGCAATCGCAGTGAACGCGTGGGGTGATGTTACTTCCATTGCCAGTTGCTGGCTTGCGCGCCAATGGGGGTTGCCGATGGCTCGAGATTGGCGTCGTAGCGGGCGTCCAGCGGGCGTCCATCTCGGCACACGATCCGTATTCGTGGGTAGAGTCCGGGGCACTGGTCGCGTGTGCATAACGCGCTGAAAAACACATGCGAGGCGTTTGCGGAGCCAGCCCAGATACCGAGATAGGGGTGAATGGAGATGTCAGTGTCGGCATGCCAGAGTGGAGTCGGCCTTTGCTGCTACACCTGCCCAGCGCCTTCCCCTCGCTCCTTCGCTCCTTCCGTTGACGACGCGCCCTAACATGTCGCATGCGGCAGTAGCGGACCCAAACCCAAACTTGGCAGCATGAGGCGTTCCATCGCCAGCATAAAATGGCGATAATGGGCGTCTGGAGCAGCGCCAGCCTTGCGCCGAATGCTGTGTAACCGTGTCGCTATGCATCACGAGATTGTAGCCCTTGAGGAGCATCAGCAGCCCCTCCCCATCCACGGATTCACCTTCCCGGCCTCCACAACCCACAAACTGACAGCGTACAACACCACGTCGACTCGTGAAGAGCTCCACTCGCGCATCCACGATGCAACGATAATAATTACTACCACCATTAAGCTTGATGCCGAAACATTGCGCCCCAGTGTTACTCCGAACCTCCGCTATATTGCCATATCCGCGACCGGAACAGACCCTGTGGACCTGGACGCCTGCCGGGCCCGCAATATTCGCGTTACAAACTGCCCGGGGGCAAACCTCGACGCGGTTTCGGAACATGCCATAAGTCTATACTTTGCATCCAGAAGGCGCACCGCCTTGCTGGATCGCATCACTCGTGCGCACCCCAGCGAATGGAAGACGGCGGGTAGCGTGAAGGATCACATGCGTCTGCCGGACGGCATGCCTCCGATGACCTGCAAAGATGAGGTGATGGGCGTTATCGGCTATGGGGGCATAGGTAGGTCTTCATATCCTAATCAGGATGAGATGTCCTGAGCTGACACGGGATGATAGGCAAGCGAATAGCTGCGCTAGGGCAAGCATTGGGCATGCGCGTACTTATCGCGAGTCGAAAGACACCAGCGACGCCTCCCGTAGACACCGGCCTCCCAGCCCCTGACGCCTCTGACGACCGCATACCCTTTGACGATGTGCTCCGCAACTCCACAGTCCTCGTCCTAGCTCTACCGCGAACCCCCGAGACGCTCAACCTCATCTCTACTCCCGAGCTCGAGAAGATGCATCCGTATACTGTCATAATCAACGTCGCGAGAGGCGGCATAGTACACGAAGCTGCTGTAGTGCAGGCCCTGAAGCAGAGGCGCATAGCCGGCTATGCGACCGACGTATACCAGGTGGAACCACTTGGTGGACCTGCAGATACCCCACTGCTGGAGGAAGACGTAAAGGACCTCAACATTACCTTGAGTCCGCATGTGGCATGGTTTTCGACAACGTCGATCAAGAACCTTGGTGAGATATTGAAGGCGACTGTAGAGGGCATGGTGAGCGGCAACGAGATCAATGCCATTCTGTAAACGGAAGACATCGCAAATGGAGGAACCCCGAACACGAGCACATATGCTCTCGTGGGGTAACTCCATCACCAACATCGACGTCCAAAATCCAGTGAGAGTTGCAAGCATGTCTAACACCTGGCCATATCCACAGCAAAGGCTCTTGCGCTACTACCAATATCCTCACAGCTCAGCCATGTCTCTGGACCATACCGTATGGGCGTATGGTCGTGTCAAAGCATAAATCCCAAAAGGTATGCGAGTTGGTCAAGTGCGGTGTGCGGTTTTCGGACATGTTTTCTTCTCCTTTCACTTTTCACTTTTCACTTTCACTTCAAGACGTGTGTTTTCACCGCGCGTGGTACTTTCGGTGCGTTTGACGTGCTCCGCTCCACACGTGTTCCGATGGATGCCAATTCGCTACCGTTCTTCTCATACTGGCGCCCACTCAGAGCAAGCCAAAAGGTCGAAAAAGTCTTCAAAACTGGTACGAGCGTCTCCTGTCAACGCTCGTTGTGCGACAGGCTGAGTCTGTCAGGCCTTGGCACTGCAACCGTCCCCTTCGTATGAGACCCTTCGCATGAGAGCGACCTCCCGCACGCGCCCCTTCCCCGTCCAGACACGCGACAGTCGTGACCGATGCTCCCATCTTGTGGATAAGTTCAGCCTATGCTAACAACATAGACCCTACTGCGCGACATGGCTTCGTCGGGCGAGCGCTCTCGCGACTGGCCCTTCGAAGGTTTCTACACTAATCAAGATGATCAATGGAGCGTCCATTACCTTTTCCCTAAGATCGGCAAGGAAGCCAGTGAAGCATTCGTCCAATTCCTTCAGGATCGGGGCATAACAACGCCTACGCCAGACGATAGCGCCGAGCAATATCTCAAGCTGCAAACGACGCTCTGGAAGAAGCCTTCTCGCGTTACAAAGCCAGGCCATCAATCTTTGAGGCTTATGAACCCTGCCCAAACCTATCGCTGGAGCCGTGATCAGGTTCTCGCTGAGCATGCAGAGCTCATCACACAGCTCCTCGAAGGAAGAGGATCCGGAACACGATATCAAATAATGTGCGACGTCGTCTTCATCTTCAATGACAACTCCAAGGAAACCTGCGGCAACCCCTCCTGTCCGGATACAGAGAGAAAGGCCATTGGACAAGCTCAACACTCTCGCGTCGTCACACTCGAGCCGCTGCTTGACTGGGGAACTGTTGAGCCGGTCTCAGATATCATCGTAGCTGCCGGTAGGATCTTTCCATTTCGCCGCAGCGGACCAAGGATGAAGGATCCATTGTGGACACAGGTGGTTAGAAATCTGGTGTCTCGAGGTCAGCAGCTGCCCACCTACTGTCTGGGCTGCATCGGAGAGCTTGTTGACAGGCATGCGGAGGTGCGTCTCGTCGAACATCCTATATATGTATGTTACGGCCGATAACCCAACATCATGACAACCTTGTCGCATGCATGAAAGTATTTACTGATTTTGTCTACAAAGGGGCTCTTCGATCAACCTCAAGGAGCTGGACACTTCCACTCCCTAATCCGTCCTATTCGGCGTCCTACATCGAAGGAAGATTTGTACGATCTGAGGGAGGGTGGCGACTTGAGGGACGATTGGAGCGTTGAAGGGCTGCCCTGTTCAACCACTGGCTCGCTATACCTCGATGGCGCCCCAGACGAAACTCCACATACGAAGCCCGTTGACTACACGTCCTACCACAGTCTTGGAATCTTCCCTACGCTCAAGGATCGCGAGGCCTCATGGACAAGTGCGTACAATGTCCTCTTCGTTGGGGACAAAAGGAGCGCTGGTGAACCGCTTTCTCCACAGTGCTCTCCACGCTCTTTCACAACTCCGCTGGATTCAACTAGTCTCAACTGTATCTACTCCCCACTCCCATCCTTGGGCTTCCCTTACAACACCCCGCCGCCGACTCCTGATACCCCAAAGAAGCTCATCTCAAAGACGCGCATCTACGTCCATCGAGATCCGGAGTCTGTACAACACGAAGATTACGAAAAGCTCGGCAGCAAGACACTGCTACCAGACAGTATCCCGGATTTCGGCAGTGGTAGTCGCAGGTTCGGTCGCGATATCGATACTAACGCTGTCCGCGGCTTCTTCACCGGTCACCGTATAAAGCGAGAGAGTATGGCCAGTGCGAAGGGCACCGACATCCGCAACTTCTTCACAGTTATAAATCCTGAGGGCCCCTCGACACCTCAACGCGCGGTCAAGACCAAAAACGTCGATGGTGACGATACGGACTTGAGCGATGTACCATCCGACATATCAGAACAGGAATATGACCCAGATGGACCGGGCGGCGAGTATACGCCTGTGAAGAACAAAGGCAAAGCATCGTCAAATAAGAAAACGCCAAGCCCTCCGTCAAAACCCGCAGGCAAGAAACACTCACCGAAGGCGCCCATGTACCGCAAACGCGACCCAGCCGCTGATTATACCGCGCCATTTGGCGTCACCAAAGAAGCCTTCGAAGCCCACCTCCAGCATCTGCCCGCTAAAACCGACCTAATCTGCTCCTGCCGCAAACCCGCTCGCACCAACGAGGTCCAGATCACACAGTGTATGAACAAGGACTGCAGAGTGCGCTGGTACCACAAGGACTGCCTCGATAGAATTGGCAAGCTGAAAGCTAGACACGGAACGTACTTTTGCGAGCAGTGCCAAAACGAGAAGTACTATGCAGATCTGTCTCAGGCGAACGGATGGAGTACGAAGAAACTGGTGCAGAATGAGATCGGAATGCCATTTACGGGACAAGAGGTAGCGGGCACGTTTGGTAATACCGGGGACTTTCAAGCTATGGAGAATCCGTATGGTTTTGGGACGTCGGCTTCAAGTGCGCTATCTCCATCGGCTGAACCTTTCGTCCCGAACAGTGCGGCGGCGTTAAGTCGTCTTGCTATGGGCTCTGAGCCTTCTCTTGGCCTGGCGACTTCGCGGCCGTATTTCGTGAACGAGGCTTATACCCGGGGACAGGAGCATGCGCGTATTGCGGACGAAGACTATGAGCATGCACGACTGTATGGATGTTACCCTGAGAGGTGGGATGAGGATGGTAATGACGGCGATGACGAGGACAGTTACGGTGAGGACGGAGATGAGGAGATGGATCAGACATCATAGGAGGGCCTCATGGATATGGTTGGATATACGGTTCACACATACGAAGCGAGTCGCTGCCTCCAAGTTGTACCTGACGCCTGAAGTACACGCCTAAGTTGTACATTAGGATATACTGTGTCGGTAGGAATCATGACAAAAACATTCAATGCAATTCTCTGCGTGATGACAGATTCACGGACATGCGTTTTGCGAGATGGTAGGCAAACCGAGATATTGGATGTCAAGCGCGTCCGGACGAAAAGCGGGGGAGCTGCGAATGGCGTCATGCATACCACGCGATAATGACGCGACACCAATCGGCCGTACCCGCTTTGGATGGAAGCTTGCGGAAACAGCGGAATGTGAAGTTATTCCGATGTTTGATATATGAAACTGGTACGCATTCGCTATTTTGAGTAAGCATCTGATTGCTCACCGTTCACCGTGCTGACGATCCTCCGAAGTCGCGTGCCGTACTGACCTATCATGACCACCTCACAAAAGCGCATCGGCCTCATTGGCTTATCTGCTAAAGGGTACATTCGCATTGTTCCTGAACTGATCAGCATCGGTAGTTGACACAGTACCAGATCCTGGGCATCGAAGTCCCATCTTCCCTACCTCCAACGCACTCCGCACTATGCGCTCACCGCCCTTCAGAACAGCTCTCTCGCTTCAGCTCAGGCATCCGCCAAACAGTACTCTCTAGACTCCGTATCCACGCACGACTCTCCCAGCTCAGTCGCCCAAGATCCCAACGTAGACATCATTGCTGTTAGCGTCAACGTGCCCCAACACTATGATCTCATCCGTCCGGCTCTGGAAGCGGGAAAAGATGTTTTCTGCGAATGGCCTTTGGCTCGCAACGAGAAAGAAGCAGAAGAATTGACGGCGTTGGCTAAAGAGAAAGGTGTCAGGACCATGGTGGGCTTGCAAGCACGCCAGAACCCATCAATTCTGAAAGCGAAGGAGATTGTTGAGTCGGGGAAGCTGGGCAAGATCTTGGGGACGACAATGTTCGGTCATGTGAGTCCTATAACCTATCCTTCTGAAAGGAAATAGAAGGCACATGGTCTATGAGATGAACAAGCTTGCTAACGCAGAAACCAACAGGGCATGATATTCGGCGGCACAACCATGCCCTCTTACATGTACATGCACCCCGTTGAGAACGGCGCAAACATCCTCACTATCCCCTTCGGCCACGCCGTTGACGCTCTATGCTACGTCTTTTCCAGCGAACTACGCTCCATTTCCGCTGTGCTGTCGAACAGATACCCCGAGCTCGAGCTCGTAGACGAGAACTACAAGCCCCTCGGGAAAAAAGAGGCGAAAACGTCTCACGACTTCGTCTCCATCACCGCAGAACTCGTCAATGGCGGCGGAAACGTCGACGTGACATATGCGCCAGGTTTTTCACGCACCGGACGGGACTTCTACTGGGAGATCATCGGATCCGAGGGTACGCTCGTGTTGGAAGGACCGAACGGACATGTGCAGATGTTCCAGCCTACAGTCAAGATTGCATTAGGCCAAGAGAAATTGAAAGAGATTGAGGTCGAGAAGGCTGAAGACCCTTCGTTCAATGTGGGTAGGGCTTGGGATGCATGGGCTGGAGAGGGCAAGGGCAGTGTTACGACTTGGGACGAGGCTGTTGTTAGGCATAAAATGATTGAGGCGATTTATCGAAGCGCGGAGAAGGGAACGAGGGAGGACTATGCGTAAGCGGCCAGATCAGAGGTACATCTATAGGTATGTGTAAGAAGACCGGAATAAGAAGTTGATAGAATCGGGACAAACAAATAGAGTTTAGCGTCAAAATCTTCGGCTACATCCCGGCTCAACGCCTTCATCGCATCTCCTCAACCATCATCAATCCTCCATCGCCAAAACCTTCGCAACCCTCCAAAGAGCCCTCAACCACCATGCGCACTGAACCCCATCCCCAGGATTCCTCGATCTTAGATGCCCCCGCCCCACAATGCCAGACCGACGGCCCGCCAAGCCAGCGCTTGCCTCGCTTCCACTTTTCGTTACGTTATAGTTAACAAGGCCGCACGAGCGATCCAGTGAACTTAGTCAGGCATGTTATGAACCGTGATGTCAGCGAGAGTCAGGTTTTTGTTTGCACCTCGCATGGTGACCGCCGAGCAAAATGGGGCGATGCTTGTTGTTGGTCTTCCATACTCCACTCAACTACCAAGCTCCAGACAACATCGGTTTCTTGGGGTTGGTGCTTGTGAAAGGCTTGTGTTCTGAGAAGGTCTTTTTCGGCTCATGCGAGTTCTGAGCTCTGGGGTCATTGTGAAACCAACAAAGGGTAGTTTTACGGCAAAAGGCGCGTGCCGCTGCGGATAGCTGCATCTACGCGTCTGGTTACATGAGTCGCACTCGAGTTACAACAGCATATTACCTGTGACTGGACTAGGAAGGGTGTGAAGGTGTGTGTAAGCATTGGGTGACTGCTGCTTAGTCGCACCCTCGCCTCCAACAACCCGACTTATAAGCCAGACCCGGCAACGCTAGGTCCGTCTTAGCCGTGGCCTCTACTCCATCATGGCTTCTCCAACACCGACCTCGACATCTTCGACAAGTCTGAGCTCGCAGACGACAGAGGAAAAGCGAGATCATCGACCGAACCAGGATATATCAGGAGCATCTACACCACCGCCCGCCTCAAAGTCCGATCCTACATTCATTACCTGGACCTCACCAACAGACCCATCCAACCCCTTCAACTTCTCCCCGTCGAAGAAATGGCGGACCACGCTCCTAGCCTGCACCATGACCTTCGTCGTCCAAGTCTCAGGAACAATGCTCACATCCGCCGCCGAGCAAATCAACACCAGCTTCAACGTCAGCGATGAAGCATTTCCGCACTCGTACTGGCCAGTACTAAGCTGGAACCTAGGAGGCGCCGCAGCACCACTACTAGGACTGCCCCTAATGGAGAACTTTGGTGTGCGATGGAGTTATATGGCCATCTACGCGGTATTGATCATCTTCATCGTTCCGCAAGCGCTGGCCAAGAACTTCGCGACGTTGATCATAACGAGGATTATTACGGGTTCGTGCTCGGGCGTACTTGCGAATATCACGTCGGGGATTGTAAGCGATATCTGGAGGGATGGGAGAGCGAAGAGTTCTGGGACGTCGCTTTACATCTTCGCATTGCTTGCGGGGCTTAATATGGGGCCTGTGTTTGGTAGTTTGGTTGTTCAGTATACGACTTGGCGATGGTAAGACATGCTTTAGTTGCTGCGCGGGATTCTGGCTAATCTGGACGTAGGATCTTTCTGAGTCAAATCATCTTCTACAGCGCTCTTATGCCGGTACTGTTCTTCCTTCTTCCTGAGGTGCGACCGGATGTCATCCTCACTCAACGCGCACGGCATATTCGCGCAAAGACGGGGAAAGAGGTGTATGCCCAGGCTGAGAGAGAGCACACAAGTTTTGGTGAAATTCTCAAGGAGACGCTTGTTCGACCAACGCGTATGCTGTGCACCGAAGGCGTCGTTCTTTCCTTTGGACTGTGGAGCGCTTTCTGCATCGGCACAGCTTTCATGTTCACGCAATCCATCGTGCAGGTCTTCTCAGAGCTGTACGGCTGGACATTCTTCGGCACAGGCCTCGTGCAATGCGCTGTCGTAATCGGGGAGCTCATCGGCCTCATCGCATCTCTAATCCAAGACCGCATCTACTTCGCATCTGCGAAACGCAACACCGAAACCCCAGGGCAGCCGATCCCAGAAGCGCGACTTTATCTCAGCATCCCAGCTTCGTTCATCGGTCTGAGCGGTGGACTGTTCTACTTCGCATGGACGTCCTACTCTTCCATACCGTGGATCGTACCCAGTATATCGCTCGCTTTCGTGGGCTTCGGCATGTTCTGTAGTACAGCGGGAGTAACGACGTATGTGGTTGATGCGTACGCGAAGTATGCTGCTAGTGCTATCGCGGGCATTGCGTTTCTGGAGAACTTTATGGCGGCTTTCTTGCCGCTTGCGACGCAGAGTATGTATCGTACGTTGGGATTTAATTGGGCGAGTAGTCTGTTGGGCTTTATCGCGTTGGCGTTGAGTTTCATTCCGTTAATTCTGTTGAGGTTTGGGAAGAGCATACGTGGGAAGAGTCCGTTTATGAGTGAAGCGGGGTATGAAGACTGAGTATGCTCAGGCTTTTAGTAGATGGGGAAGGAGAACACACAATACGAGACATATCTTTGCATAACGAACATGCGAATGTAAGACGTGAGATTGAAAGAGCATAAATGCCTTGGTTGTGAGATGTGTTGCAGTGGTGTAAAGCAAAAGCCCACATGCGGAGGACAATTGGCGTACCCGATGGACCAGATGCGACACCTTCACTTCATCGCTGGAGCCAGCGCAATCGCAGAAAACCTCAGGTCTCCCCCCTTCTCAGACTCGATCCTCATCAAACGCCCAATACCCTTCTCCAACGCAGCCGGACTAAGCACATCCTCGTCCTCCCCCAACACACCCCGATCAAGCGGACCCATGCGCCCGCCCTCAAGTTCCCACAGGTGCCCATCTCTCGCCTTGACGAAAGCCACGAAATGCTGACCGGTATGCGCCTCCTCGATCTCTGCAGGTGGGGCAGAATCTCCCAGTTCCACGGCGTCTGCGTGAGCCTTCTCGAACGCGTCGGAGTCTTCGAGCACTCTCGCGCGCTCCCAGATGGGCTTTGGTAGCGCGTCTTCGCGGATCTGGTCTAGGGTTGAAGAGGGCTGGATGTGCTGTGCAGCGTCGCTGTTGAGCAGGCAGTGCACAAGGCCTATGCTGCCGCAAGCGTTTCCTATGGTCTGCTTGAACCATATGACGGGCTCGGCGTCGCCTTTGCCCTCGTACTCGGTCTTGTCCTTGTCTTCTGTTGTTCGGGCCTCGTCCCAGGTCGGTGTTAGAGGAATGATGACAAGTAGTGCTACCGCTGGTCGCGGGATGAAGCTCAACATGTCGGAGTCAGTGAGTGAGTAGATGTCGTAGAAAGAGAGCGCTGCCGTGTCCAGACCGAGGTCTTGAGCCAGATGGTTCATGACCTCTGGGTTGTTCTCAAGGACATTCCACATCTTCTTCGGCATCTTCTGCGGAATCTCTTGCGACATTTTGAAGGGAGTTGTGGTTGTCCAGAGATGCTGGGGGTTGAGACGAGCTGGCTGGTGTTTAGTAGACTTCGGGTGTGGAAAGGTTAGCCTTGATGAATATGCTGCTTCCTAGGCAGCGATCAGACGCGTCACAACGATATTCAGTGACAGGCAGCCATGCAGGTACGCTGCAGGTAAGTGGAAGGGCGTACAGGGCGGACAAAGGTGGGGAAGGATCAGGCCTGCCAAAAAGGGAAAGGCCCCGCGCTAACCCTGAGTTAGGCGCGGCTGGCGGGGCATCATTCAATCCCCGCGGTGGCAGCATCCCATCGAAGTTCAGACAACGCATCATCTCACAAAATTTACGTATGAAACTGCCTTGTGGGTACGTGATGTCCTTCTATAGTTGAAAGATGTCCTCCCGCAGTCATCTATTGGCGCGGACATCCGAGCAATCTGTAGGGGATACATGTTGCATCCGCCGGCTCTCCGCAGTAGTAAAGTCCAGCGCTTACATTTGAGCCTCTTCATCCACCACACTTATGTATATGACTGACCTAGAGTCTCTCGGCGTATCTCAGCTCACCTTTACCTAATACACCAGCGAGGAAGACACCCAACTCTACAACACCACTCCACATTCCAACTTTCGAGCTCACAATGGATGACGAAGCCCGACAAGCAATGGCAAGCATGAAGATGCCACGCCGCCCCATAAACTTTGTTTCCGCAAAGCAAGGCGAAATTCTCAAACTAGGTCAAATCACTTGCAGAGTCATGGAAGATGGATCGCGGACAGACAACCGCATAGGCTCTGCAGAGTTCACACTGCCTCCAAACACACCTGGGCCACCAGCACACTGGCATGAGATGCACGACGAGACGTTCCTTGTTACCAAGGGAATGGTTCGGGTACGTCTTTATCTTTCCTCCCATTCCATCCAGCTTCTGCAGATAACACAGCTAACCGTCCCCGCAGTTTCACGCACCCGACGGCGCCATTCAAGATGCCTACGTCGGAGACTACGTTACCGTACCCATCCGCGCACCCCACACCTTCTCGAACCCTACAAACGAAGAGTCCAAGTTCTTCAACACGTATACCCCCGCGTTTTACATCGATTACTTCAAGACACTGGCTGAGATAAGTAAGACGGATGAGAAGATGATGAAGGAGAAGAACATCGAGGTTATGGCGCGGTATGCGACACTGCCTGCAAAGGAGATGATGGAGGAGCAGAAGAAGTAAAGGCTGAGAACAGCTTCTCTGGAATGATATAAGAATAGTGCTAGGAATACAATCATGCGCATGCGATACGCAGGAAAAAGCTACAAACAGACGCCGGAGCCTTCAATACAATGAAGAAGTCTCCGCCCAAACACCGCCAGGGCCAGCCGAGCGCAACGTCTCAAATCACAGTCGTATCCCCCTCCTCATCCACTCTACAGATACTGCACTCCTGATACAACTTTGCGCAAAACTCCCTCACCGTCATGTCCGCACCCATATCCGTCCCAATAAGATGGTTCTTCATGCAATACCACACCCACTGCCCACCACTCGCCTCATCTCTTCTCAAATAGTTCTCGCCCGGGCTCCACGTATCCAAACTGAATGTTATGCCAGTGAGCTGCGGGCCCCGCGGCACGGTGTCAGAGTACTCCGTGCCGAGCATCTTGAGCGATTGGGAAGCATGGTACCAGATCCAAAGCGGGTTCCAGAGGGGATCACCGAGGGCTTTGGCGTCGAGAGTAAAGGTCTTGACGTTGGACATGTGTTTGAGTTGCTCGCGCATGCGGCGGCCGAGCGTCCAGGATGAGGATGTCATGGAGCGCGGGTCTGTGACGCCGAGCATGGAGGATGTTGTAACGAGCTTGAGAGAGCAGTTTTGCACCTTGGAGAGCAGATCGGGCGAGATGTTCCATACTCGGTTGTCCTGTGTTGATGGCGCGGGGAATGCAGATGGAGGGGTGCTGGTGGCGGGCTTGTAGGTCTGGGGCGTGACGCTGAAGTGGAAGGTCTTGCGCTTGCAGATCATGTCCATGTATTCGGAGTACACTTGCTTGTTCGCTAGGAATATCCATTTACTCTCGTGTCGTGCAGGCGATGATGTGGATGTGGATGTCCAGCGCGCGGGTCGCATCCAGTTCAGCGTTGAGCGCTGGGTTTCGTTGCGCGCTGGTTGCGGGTAGATGGGGTCGTCAAGGAAATGCTCGTACACCATATCCCGCAGCTCTTGTGGTAGGTCCAGGAACCGGAACGGCTTCTTGTTCTGGTATTGCATCTTGCGGTACTTTCTGAAAGCGACGAAGCATAGTAGGGGAAGTAACAATGCGAGGAGAGTTATCCAACCCTTAGGCTCAACGCCAGCAATATTGCATTCTGCAAGCCATGGCTGCCAGCGCGACAGCTCGCTCGTCTTTATCGATGCGGATGCCATGACGATGCTCGTGGTAAAGTGTGGGGTGCCGTGTAATTGAGCGTGCCTAGCACGCTAGCGGAATACGTGCGATGCGAGGAACACGATGGTGCCAGGGGCGCTGTCCAGCTTCCCTCACACAACGGAAACAGCGCGGGACTACGGGTATCGCGCGATGCTGAAACAATAGTCCTGCCTTCGTATACGGCAGTATCCAATCGCCGAAGCGTTCTGATCGGTCAGACAACAACTCCGAAGGGTGCCGCGTTGTTTGGCCGCTCGCACAAAGGGATCGTGCGCACACGCGTGATGCAAGACTGCGCGATGAGTCGAAATGAGATGATGGGTGGAGGTGCAAACAAGGGAGGTTGTGGAGGAATGCGCGAGGGGGAGAGACGCAGCTGAGTAAGATAATCAATACTGATGCCTTGCGGATACGACTGATGAGGCAACCTGAAACGGGTCGCCTTGCGCCGCAGCTGCTAACAACGACATCGCCACGTTGACACTATCGTCAGGTGGCACCGCGTCAGACATCTATCATCTCCGTACCTGACGCACGTGTTCGATCATAGGTCGCGCACATTAACGACGAGAACAGGAAAGGCACTTATTCGAATACGCGCACGATGGGCTTTGTGTATGTAGAATCTCGTTGTTCTGTTAATGCCTGGCTCAATGCACCTTGGAGGAAGGTGTATGCTACGTAACACGATGCAAGTCGTTCGACAAGACTTCCAACGAGTACTTCTTAGGTGTCTCTTAGTGCCATCTTGAAAATGGCTATGTCCGACGCTCGATTGGCGACTGAACGCCGGCACGCACCCTACTGTCGATCACTCCTTCCTGACCACCACTGCCACACCGATAGTCTCGAGGAAGCGAACTTCTGCAGACTGCTCAAGACGCTGCTTGAAACCCACACCATCGCCATATCCGACCGAACACACAACCTCAACTCGCTCTAGGTCTGGAAAGTCGGTCTTCGTCAGCTCTCCTAACCAGCTTGTGAGCTTGGACTTGCAGTCCCCGTCATCTGGCCCTGGAGACCTAGGGTGGGTGATGACTAGAGTTCGAATACCACGAGGTAACAGCTGAGACGGGCTGGAACCTGCAGGTCGCTGGAACTTGTGACTATCCACCAAAGCACATTCTGCAATCTGGATCCGCCGTAGCTGTTCGAAGGTTCTGACGTCCAGGCGAATAGTCAAAGCCTCGCTAAAACGTACAGGCGTTGCGTACGTGAAAATCAGATTCTCGACTGAACGTCCCCGACTAAGCAATGTCTGCACGACGTGTGGGTGAAATGATCCCGTATTCCCTGAGACTGAATGGCCGAAATCGTCTCTATCACCCTGAGGAAATCTGGTGTGGCCCACATCCCACATATACGAACCCAAAGTCAATGTATGAACGTTTGGGAGAAGATTGAGAAAACCTAACGCTCCCCGGAAATCGACGTCTTGAGCTTCGTTTCCAGCTCCTACTGTGAGAGATGTGATATTGGGGGCTTCGGCGTACTGTGACGGTGTCTCCAATCTTGCCCGGATTCCTATGCACAGGGCATGTAATGTAGGTAATGTAACGACCGACCAGTCCAGGTAACCATGAGAGAGGTAGATAGATGTAAGCTTCGAAAAGCAGGGTAGACGCACGAGATTTTCTACGGGAATCGGGAATCTTCCGAAGACATTCTTGTTGATTTCACCTTTCCGGTAAAATTGGCCATAGCCATCAGGATAGTCCAATTCGGTGTTGCAGGTGTATTCGTCCAGAGCGGTGATGGTCAAAGAACGCAACTCGGTGAGGCGAGCCAGAAGATCGCAAGCGAGGTTCTTCTCATCCACTTCGATTACATAGCTTCCGGGCTTGACCATTAGAGAGACGGGCGACACGCCGGAATACATAAGCTGTGGATACTCGACAGGTAACGAACGCGGCAGGAACCATAAGTCCTGAACTTTGGTAGCCAGGTGAGGCTTTTGTTTGATGGTCCAGAGAAACACGGCGAGAGCAGACTTGGTGGGACGGTCGAATGTGGACTCGTCATCTGAACCCTCTAAATATTCTGAATCTTGGTCCTCTGGACGAAGGTCGACAAAGCGGTAGAGGACATCCTGCGCAACCTCTGTGTAGCGCTTCGAGGCGCGCGCCAAAGAACATAGACCCTTGTAGTCTAGGCTCTCAGCCACTTGTATCATAATCTCGGTGGCGCATCTGTCAATGTGGCATTTGCTGGGTGTCGGGATGGAGCGGTTTTGCATCGCGAGCATATCGAGTGCGCTGGCGAGGTCGGCGTCGGGTGTCGAGGTCACTGACAACGCGGTACCTGAGGCGGGGTTCGAGAGCGCCATGGCAGTCGAATGGGCAGAAGAGACGATGCAGAGACTGATTTTGGAAGCAGCTCGGTGTTGGTAAGTGGTGAGAGACGAGGCGCGCTAGTGGTAGCAAACACGAGGGCATGGCGAAGAAGGGAAAGTGCGCTTGGACACCTTGTTCACCTTCACCACGGGATACGAGCGTGGACTTTTGGACATCAGGCAAAAGCCGGAAGACATGCATATAACCAGATCGAGTTGAGAAGGGAGTCGTTTCTATTTACAGTCTGGGTTGAGTCGAATGTTATCAATGCGGAGGAGTGAAAGACTTCACCACCGTAAATGTTCCGAAATTTTTCCGAGAGGGGAGAGTGTAACCACGAGCCGTATCCGACCGAACCCCTCTTCAGCGCTTCTTTATTAAGAAGACTATAGATCCGAGAAGAAGAAATGGGTATAACAAAGCAGCCGAATTCAGGTAATAAAGCTTCTTTGTACCGTATCGGACCTCTTGCACATGGAGACGCCGTGAAATATTCTCCAACTCTTCCCTGGATCGAGTCAGAGCGTGAGTTTGCTCTTTCATCTTTTTAGTTTGCTCTTTTATCTTTTGAGTGTGCTCTTTAATCTCTTTGGTCTCTTCAATCAACTTCCGTTGCTCTTCCATGAGTCTCTGGTGCCGGTTGCGCATAGCCAGGATCAACGGAATAGGCATGTTCCAAGGTTGCATTTCTTTGGTGTTGAAACGTTGAGCGGATTCTTGTGAGTCAGTAATGCCTAAGACCAGAGGTGAAGTACTCACTAGTAACGTTGGTTAAGTATAAGGTAAGGAGTGGGAAACACTTTCTAGAAGTAGCCTTTTATAGGTATGAGCGATTTGCGACAAAGGGATTTGTTACAGAATGTGATTTTGCACGAATTTCTAGTCTCTCTTGATTGCGCTGCTGCCTACGAATTATTCAGGGTGCGTGACCTGTTAACCATGGTACACAACCACCGAAGTTGCATCAAGACCCTTTGCGAACCTCAAGCACGGAAACGACCACGGAAAAGTCACGCCATGAAAACTTTGTATAGATACTGCGTGTATTTCTTAGACATTAGAAACTACCAAATTATTAGGTATTATCCACAACAATTACTTCCTCCCCCTATTACTGTCCCAAGGAAGGCTTAGTATCCAAGCTGACCCCTAACAGCACCAGCAACAAACTGCGCAGTGTGCGAGTCAGTGAAGAAGCCCTTGGGGTTGGCTACAATCTGCTTGACGTGGAAGCCATCAGCCTGGTCCTTCTGGGTAGTCGGGTTGATGACGCCAACGGTGAAGGGACCCTTGAGGCAGCCAACGGAAGTACGGCGCTCATCGGGACCGGTAGGGTTGGGGAAGGCCTGTGAGATGTGCGTTAGTAATCGTCTCAAGTATGCAGAATGCAAGAGGAAAAGGAGGTAAGCTTACAAGTCTGGGTGGTCCAGCCTTGCCCTTGACAGCCTCGTGGATGTGCGTCGCAGTGAGCGCAGGGGACTGGTAGTCTCCAGTTACACCACTGAGGGTGATGTTGTAGCAGATGGTGTTCTCAGCAATGTTGATGCCGTATTTGAAGAGGCCCTTGGCGCCGGGCTGACCGGGAGCAGGTGCGCCGGTGTTGGCGATGACCTGGTCGGGGGTGGCCTTGACGACGTATTCGGCGTCGAAGTAGAAGAGCTTCTCGTTCTTCTTCCAGCCATTGTCCTTAGCGTTCCATTTGGCGTCCCAGTCCTTCTTGCAGTCGGTCTTGTAGTCGTGCTTGCCGGCAGTGGGAGCGGCGAAGGCAAGGGGAGCGGAGATGAGAGCGAGGAGGGCGGGGGTGGTGAAATGCATGTTGGATGTTGTGTGAGTAGCGGAAGCTGTAGAATAGTATGTGGATGTAGTGAGGAGGATGTGAGATGCTGATGAGAAACAACTGAAGCTATCCTGTGCGGTCCTTTATACACATACGGCTCTCCACTTCACCATCAGAGCTCAACTTCATTTCCTTCTTGCCCTGGCCCGATGACATCGGTGGACGACGCACTGCAAGCATGGATCGGTGGTAAAGACTCTTGGAGATGGACACTGGTGTCTTGGTGAAATCTTCAACGTGAGTTTTGCCAAGTCAACAGTATGATTTGAGATCATTTCCGCCATGGCCGAGCCCGTACATGCGATGTAAGGCGTGACCAGCGGTATGGGTAGTGGTCTTGGTATCTCCATTTTGCTGACAGGATACCAGACGGAAGGAGTGAACCCCGATGCGAGGCTGCCGTCTGCATGGATCTGGCCAACGAGAGTTGAGCCCATTAGAAACCTAGCATGTGCGCCCAATGAGCACAGCGCTCGAACGAGCCGTAGAAGACGCCGTCCACCGTCTTGGTAACGGAAGATCCCATACTTTTGCAAGGCGAGCTTGCATCCATCAAGCCCACGATCGCCCCCAAGATATCGCCTAGCTATCTTGGTGCGGGTAGAGTAAGATCCGTAGTCTTACCCCAGCTCCTGATCGGGCTTACTCCTTCACCAAGTCTTCCTTTTTGAGCCATGATCTACCTACCCGCGTGGCTGTGCTGACTGAAAAGGACTACGTGCCCAAGGCGCTAGCTCGCGTTGGCCTTAATGTCGACCAAACGTACTCGTAAGGCGCTATCGTTTCCCCAGAGATTTGAAATAGACCTTCGGGTCTCGATTGATGTTGACGTTGGTGTCCGCAGCGGAGAAGTTTAGTGAACTTCTTAGATACTCTTGGCTGCAGCACCGTGGGTGCCCTGGAAGGGTGCCACTCATCACTGAGTTGTCCGATGTGGTGAAGCAACGTTGCTCATTCATCGCAATCTGCTGTAATGCCGTGTATGGGTGGTAAACTGTCAGACTTTAGTTGTGATGTTCAGGAAGAAGAAGCTCCCGGTGCTTCCAGCTGACAGGATGACATCACCAATGTGCCAATGCCAAGACCCACCCGATAGCGGCCTGTTCTCCGCCTTTCCTCCTCACGCTTTCCGCGCACTACCGAATTGACAAGCCGGGGACCGGATCTCTAGCAACACGACGGCCCAAATGCCCAGACAACGCTGCTCAGCCGTACTGGCGTCCTGTTACGTTTTCTTTCAACGATAAGAGCAAAACTTCAAATGATCAATCGGCCTTCGCCAACAAGTGCAAGCATTATCACTACGTATCTTTTGAAGAAACCGACTCGCTTGGGAGGTTCAAGGGCCTCTAGTTTCCTACGTGAGGGCTGAGAGATACAATGAGAAGGATGCTAGCGCTAGATGTGATACACCAAGAGCTTGCTTGGTTGGAGACAAAAAAGAATCTAGAAAAGGACTGCTGGTTTCAGGAAGGGAGCAGTCTAAGTCAATCACAACGCCAATAGTTCACGAAAAGCATGTTAATGTCAACAGAAGATTAATATCAGCCTAAGATTGTAGCTACGTAGACAAACCGAAAACTCTCAGATCGTACCTCTCAGCTCTCTTCATCCTTCCGCACTACTCAAGCGATGTCGACACAAGACAAATGAGATATCAGCAGATCACTAAATGCGCCAAGCTCGAAGACATCGATCGTGCTACCCCTAGAAAGCGACTGCGCGCGTTGGAACTGCAGGTGAAGCGGGTGTCCTTGGTGATGGAGCCACGGAGGCAGGCAAAGAGCTCTGCGACGAAGCTGAAGAGCCAGACACTCAAGGGGGCGAATTCTCTTGGGAACCATCAGGCGTTCCATCGCGACAATATGCCAATTTTCTCTCCTCTGAGGACGCTTACAACAACTCATGCGCCTTTCGGTGGGACAACGCCACGGACGACTTGATCTGGGGTCTCCACGAGGTAATGTTTAGAATGGCGTATGCATCTGCCTCTGGTAAGTACTGAAAGGCCCCATAAGGTCGTCTCACCCTTCCTTCACAATATGGAAATCTGACAGGGGTATACAGATAACGAGACAGGCCCTGCGTTGACGTGGACGTACACAGGCAGTGGTTTAGTGTACAAAGCAGAGTACTTGGCGTTTTGGATCGCCATTGGCTCTATGCTAGTTGGCTTACTTGCTTCGATGAGTCTACTCTGGGGCTACTGGCATCTGAAAAGGGAAATTAGCCTGAGTCCGGTCGAGACGGCCCGAGCACTTGCAGAGACTGTTCTCTTGCCGCCCTCGGGTAGCCATGATATGACTGTTGAACAACTGTTGAAGGAGTTTGGTGATCGAAAGGCTAAACAAACAGTGACCGCGGGAGTGGTGTGACGTTTGTCGGGTGTTGAAACTTGAGCTAGATTTGTATCCAGACAAGGAAATCTGTAGAAGGCTGTGAACAGTCACATCACTGTCGCGCGAATATCTCCGTTGGCACGACGATATCATACATCCCACATCAGTCGCTATCCCCTCTCCTAGGTCGCGTTACTACTGAAGTTCCCAATAAACACAATCAGAACAGCACAGTACGCTGCGGTCGCGGCAAAGAGCTCGGCTCGCTTTGCCTTTGTGAGAAGACCCATCGACGCAGCGAACAACAGTGAGAAGACGATCAAGAGGCCAATGTTGAGGAACGTGCTGGAGCGAGTATTTTTCCACGTTATGCGATACATGATGAAGACAGGTGTAGCCAGCAGAAAGATGATGATGAGTACAACAACCAGGATAGCGACTTTCTCAATTCGGTCCATATGCGTATAGCGCCAGTAAGGATTGGGGAATCCCCTCGGCGAGTTATCAATGAAGAACTAATCGCGAGAGGTCAGCAAGCTTTCCTCGTCCCCAGTGTATGATTAAAACACTCACGGCGACCATTCTCTCAGGCAGTCGGATAATGATTTCATCAATCCAGCTATCAAGCTTTCCAGTCTCATCTTTCGGCTTCAAAGTGATCAGATCGTCCTTCATTTGGACGAAGAATGTCTCTCGCACGTTCGACAGAGGTTTCGTAATCCAATACCAGAAACGCATGTTTGACCAGTCACGATTGCTGGGCCGCTGAAGTTCATTGAGCTGAGATGCTTTTAGCAAGATCCTGTCGTATCTGATGAGACGGTCTTCAATGTTAGCTAAAAGTATGGCTCTATCACTTATGATCGAAGTATCGCTCGGCTGTTCATCTTTATCTTGATCTGGTACGTGAGCTGCATTGTTGCTTGCCTCACCGTTGGAACGAACGGTCGGTGGGCGTTTCCGTTTAGCTTGGTACTCTTGCCAAGCAGCATCTCGATCAGCTATTCGGGAGCTGACACGGAGCTTCTCCGTCGGATCATCAGAGAAGGCATGACGATCATCCAGATTCTTGAGGTCTTCTTCCAGTTCGCGTAACTGATCCTGGAGCTCGAGGATGACGCGGGAGTGGAGGTAGCCAAAACGACGGTAGATCGAGGTACTCGGCTCACCCGAATGGAAAGCTGCTTGCATAGGGTAGCCATGTGCGTGGTAACCATATCCTGGAGGCGCGTAATGACTTTAGCAGATCTATCGCTCGCTGTCGTTCAGAACGTACCAGGAGCTTCCCAAATCTGCTTCAGCATTTCCTGGATCTCCTTCGCTGGGTCTTCATTAGATGCTAAAAAAAGTCGTCAGATGTTTCTAATTCGCGGTCAAAGGCAAACACGCAACTACCTTGTGTCCCAGTCCCCAGTTCGAGAGTATTCATATCAATGGCACTAGAGGGAAATCCAGACTCGGCCATCTCGGAAAAATCAAATGACTAACAGAGGAAAGCCAAGAGTTCAAAATGTGAGAGCAGAAGCAGAGGATGTTATGCTTGACCTGAGTTTCGCTGAGGTGATCGCTCCGATAAATAGAGTGGCGTAATGGTGTGACAACCTGCAGATGCGCAATGCAGACATGGCCCCGGGGCGAAAATTCCTTTCGCTAAGCCATGCGTGCTCACCATCAGTCGAACCATTCGTGCTCTCGAGACGATACCGGAGCCGTGACACATGTGATGCGGTGAATCCTTGACCTGGATTCGTCCCTGTAGACATTTCCTGATCCTCGATCATTGTTACAACCATCGGATGGACCATGTCTGGAGCCGAGCTTACTCCAGGCTATTGTTAGTGCGCATGATGCTGAATCAACCAGCTGAAACCGGCGCGACATATGATTACGGTCAGCCCCATATGAGGTCCGGATAAAGTCCTTTTGCATGTGCGTTCAGCCACCGTGGGGGCTATCCGCGCACGCATACGCACATAAGAAATTTCGTAGAAGAGCAGCGATTCGGGTGACCGCAGTCAATTTGGAGGCGGTACACTGTCAGGAATACAAAGCAGTGCTATTGTTTCATGAAGAAGCGTCGAGGCAGGGTACACTAACACAGATCATGATGTAGACATTAGCCATGGCCACTATGGTGCTGTGCATCCAATGCTGAAGACATCTAGCTCGCATATCTCCCAGTAGAGAATCATTAGAGAACGCGATAGAAGACGAAGAACGAACACGCTCATGACCGCTGTAAATGCAATACAAAACAACTCGCTCGAACGCTTCGCTACAAAAGACAGACAGGAAACAACAAATTAAGCCTCCGAGATGCAATCGAGGAACGACAGTATGCATGGTCGTGAGATGGGGACGCGTGAAAAAGAGAGCTGAAAAACGCGAGCGGGTGTCCTCAAACGAATCTAGTCGTGATAACTCCCCGCTGAGAAAAAAAAAACGTGATGATGGAAGGTACGAACAAGCGTACAGATATACGATGAGCCAAGTTGGCGCTGATATTAACAGCACCTGCCACTCTTGCTCTTCTGCGCCCGATTGATGTCTTCTTCCCAATCTTGCTGATGTCCAGCGACGTTGGGTGTAGTAGGGAAGCCCAGCCAGCTTCGCCTCTTGTCACCAGTGCCTAAGCGGAAGCTTCCATTACCCGTTCCAGGGTAATCGAAGTATCCAGCGACATTCCCGTTGTTGTCCATGGCAGGGGTGACACCAGCCATGGCGTATTGCCGTTGCTCTTCCTCGAGCTTCTTCTGCTGCTGTTCCACCAGCTTGCGAGTGATGACGCGAAAGACTTCGTCTACACCCTCGCCATCTTTGGCGCTGATCTCGTGGCAACAGTCCCAACCGAGGTCTTGTCCCCAGAAGCCGCTCGACCGGTTGCTCTGTGGCGACGCCATACCGCTGTGGAAGGCTGCCGGTACAGAGCCCCAGCCGCTTGCTGCAGCACTGTGTGGTTGTCCGTTCTGTGTGGGGTGGAGGTTCTCGGCGACGTATTCGATGCAGCGCTCGAAGGGCACTTTTCGCTTGGTGGGGTCTTCGGCTACGACGTCTGACTTTGTTCCTACAACGTGGAGGATCACGTCCTCTCCGAGATTTGTCTTGAGTTCCTTGAACCAGCGGCCCATCTCCTCGAACGAATATGGATCGGTGATGTCGTAACATAGTACTGCAGCATTTGCGCCTAGAAGAAAACGTTAGTTCTGCGCTGAAGGTTTGCTGATAGTAGACGATCCGAACTCGGCTGCCGAATGTGGGGTATCCAGATAGCGGAAAGAGACCCGATGTGTATCGCGACAGAAAATACTAGTTGGTCTGACGAAAAGGACGATAGTAACGTACCCCTATAATACAGCTTGGATATGGACCGGAAGCGCTCCTGGCCCGCGGTATCCCATATTTGTAACCGAACCACTGTGGAGGTGTCGATATCCACAACCCTCTTTGTCAAGAAGGAAGCACCCACGGTGGACTGTGTCGTGGGAGGCGTAAAAGCGTTTTTGACATATCGGTGGACGAGAGAAGTTTTTCCAACTCCTTGGCTACCGAGGACCACGATCTTTGCTTCCAGGCTGTTGGACATGTCGCCGTATTACGCCAAATCTATTTGTATACGTCGGTGTTGGCGGTGCAGGGATGGGGCGGCAGGCGGTGTTGTGGGGTCGGCTCAGATATGCGCGGTCGCGGTGCCTCGGAGCAAGAAAGAAAGGAAATGCGTGGGAGGCGGCGGGAGAACAAGTTGCATGGCGAGCAGTGAGAAAGAGTCGCCGGCAGATGTGAGAAGAGGCAGAGGATTGACGTAGAGGGTATCTGAGAATATTAGGCAGGAGGTGAGTGCCCGAATGACAGCCCAGCTGCGTTTGGCGCTTGCACCGATTCTCTTGGCTAAGGGAGCCATGTGACAGGCGCCTCAAGCCAATGTGAATCAGATCTGAGAAGGGTGCGTCCCAGATGGGAATATGAATGCCCATCGTGATCGCAGCCCTGGGGACTGATAATCATCCAGGGGATGACGCGCCATGTTGATGCTGTGTGTCGGGCAGTCAACAATGCACGTCATGCCCAGCCAGCTGTCTCTTCCCCGCGTTTCGGAGCAGCACGGAGTCTTCCACGCGACCGACGAGAACGTTAATACCTACCCCAACTAAGCTCCCTCGACGAACGACAGTCCCTGGCCGACACATATATCCTCAAGAAAACCGCCTGCGAAGGACCGAGACGGGATGCCTAATGCGACAAGCCCGGAATCGATCTCGCCTCGATCTCATGAGCTAGGGTGCTAACTCAGGTGCGTCTCCGCGACCAGCATCCGAAGCCCGCGGGGATGAATGTACCGAGCTATTACCCCAAACATGCTGCCGTCACCAACCTGGCCCTTCCGCTCGTCCAAGCCCTCTAGTGTCTGGAAATAACCTAGACCGGCTCCATATATTTTCTGGCCTATCTTCGCGTCTTGATTACCTGCCCTTCAACATTTCGCGCTCGACACACCGCCGCCACGATGAACCACGACAGCAACAACACCCAGAAAGTGAAGCTCACCGGCGAGCAGGTCGCCCAGCACAACAACGCCGAATCATGCTGGGTCATCATCCACGGCCGCGCCTACGATGTCACCGAGTTTCTGCCTGAGCATCCCGGAGGCCAGAAGATTGTCCTAAAGTATGCTGGCAAGGATGGCACTGAGGCATTTGAGCCAATCCACCCGCCCGACACGCTCGACAAGTATCTCGACAAGTCCAAGCACTTGGGCGAGGTGGACATGAACACCGTCAAGGAAGAAGCGAAGGAGATCGATCCTGATGAGGAAGCGAGGCAGGAGCGCATTGCGCGCATGCCAATCCTGGAGCAATGCTACAACCTGATGGACTTTGAGGCTGTTGCGCGCAAAGTCATGAAGAAGACAGCATGGGCATACTACTCCAGTGGTGCCGACGATGAAATCGTAGGACTATCTCACCGACTGCCATTATTTGAGCTGACTTTTGGCAGACACTACGCGAAAACCACAGCGCATTCCACAAGATCTGGTTCCGACCACGCGTACTCATCGACGTCGAGAAGGTCGACATGTCCACCACAATGCTCGGCACCAAAGTCGACATCCCCTTCTATGTCACCGCGACAGCGCTGGGCAAGCTCGGTAACCCGGAGGGAGAGGTCGTCCTTACGCGCGGCGCACACAAGCACAACGTTGTCCAGATGATACCAACACTAGCGTCATGCTCGTTCGACGAGATCATGGACGAAGCAAAAGACGGTCAGGTCCAATGGCTGCAGCTATACGTAAACAAGGACAGGGAGGTCACAAAGCGTATTGTGCAGCACGCCGAGAAGCGCGGCTGCAAGGGTCTCTTCATTACCGTCGACGCACCGCAGCTCGGTCGTCGCGAGAAAGACATGCGGAGCAAGTTCGACGATGTCGGCAGCAACGTCCAGAGCACCGGCGGCGACAATGTGGATCGTAGTCAAGGCGCCGCACGAGCCATCTCGTCCTTCATTGACCCGAGCCTTAGCTGGAAAGATATCCCGTGGTTCAGGAGCATTACCAAGATGCCAATCATTCTCAAGGGTGTACAGTGTGTTGAGGATGTTATTCGCGCTGTCGAGGTTGGCTGTGATGGTGTTGTCCTTTCCAACCACGGTGGTCGTCAACTCGATTTCGCTCGCTCGGGTGTCGAAGTACTCGCTGAGGTTATGCCGGTTCTTCGCGCACGCGGCTGGCAAGATCGCATCGAAGTGTACATCGATGGCGGTATTCGACGTGCGACAGACATTATCAAGGCTGTCGCACTCGGCGCCAAGGGTGTAGGCATCGGTAGGCCTTTCCTTTACGCCATGTCTGCATACGGTTTGCCAGGTGTCGACCGTGCTATGCAGCTACTGAAGGATGAGATGGAGATGAACATGCGCTTGATTGGCGCTTCAAGCATTGCGGACCTGAACCCTTCGATGCTCGACACAAGAGGGCTCAGCATGCACACTGCTACCGTGCCTCATGACACTTTGGGCATGAATGTCTACGACCCGCTCATCGGCCCTCAAGAGAGTGTTGTGAAGGAGAAGTCTAAGTTATAGAGGAGCTTGTGATTGTATTGTATATATATCTAGGCGCAACACATTTCTTCAAATATGGTCAATCGATCCTTACAGCGAGATGCCGTCTTTGAACCAAGTCAAAACATATTTGGACTATCCATCCCTCCAATATGTGCCATTATTCACAGCTCTGCGCTATCAAGTATGCCCATGTGGCATCCTTTGTCCGCATCGTGACTACGCGTAGACGCGTTCGGCGAGTGGGGAAGGAGCGCCCGGTGGACCTTCCGATCGTCAAGCGTCCTTGAACCACGGGTTGCTCCTTCCACTTCAATCGCAGCACGCCTCATCCATTCACATTATCGCACCTTATTATTTCACATATCCCCGCCTTTGAATCGCCTTCGCATCATCGCTTTTACTTTTTGATTATATCTTGATATTATTCCATGGGCGCTCCTGACGTTGCAGCGCAGCCCGGCGCTGGCTGGGACGAGGCGCAATGTACAGCAGCACTCGCGCAACTGGAGCAGCTCCAGGCGCAGGTGAGGATCGCATGCCACCTTCTCTGGATAAGTTATGTTAATATGCGATAGATCAGCGACATGCGCCTAGCCATCCCCCGCATCATCGAGCCCTTCCACCGCCCTCGCAGTTCCGCGACGTATAAACTCTACGCTGACGGCGTACTCGGTTCACAGAAGAACCTCGATTCCCTCAAGAGCCAGTGGAAGTCACCAGAATTACAGAGCACGTTCGAACACGTCAAGCAGAGCCTCGGCGCAAATGCGGATTTGTCGGAAAGCGTCTCGATACCTTCTCATGGCTGGACGGAAAGAGCACGGAAGGCGAAGGAGTCGACGAAAAATCAGGGAGGGGACAATAAAGAGGATACCGGTGCTATCGTCACTGACGAGGATATCGAGAGGATTGTGGTCGAGTTCAGGAAGGCGCATCCGAATCTCAAGGTGGAGACAAATGATGAGGATCGCAGCATCCAGACACGCTTCGTATCCGGCTCCGTCATGTTGAAATTCCGCGTTGGCATCGAGCGCGACACGAACGGACGGCACAAACTCAACGCAGAGTGTTTGGGGACTACGGAGCCCTTTTTAGCTATCACAAGATGTATTGCATCACGGTCGAACTCAGATGATTTGAAGTATCTTTTGGTATGTACATGGGATTGTGTGGCATGAGCATGTTTTGGGTGGATGCTAATTATTACAGGATATGATTGCTGCGTACAAGACTGTGAAAGGAACGTCGTGTGCCAAATGCGGAAAACTTCTGGATGACTCGGCGTTGACGCCTACCGCGAGACGAAGTAAACAAGTTGCCGTCGGAAACGAAAGTCCAGATACGGTCTGGGTGGCACTCCACGAGGCTTGCATTGAGTAAATCCAGATGGCACTCACGTCGATCTAGTGCGAGCTCATCTCACATAGGGGGGCGGGATGTGAAAGAATGGCTCCCCCTGGCCAAACTCGTTGTCGACATCACCACCCCATCTTCGCGGCAGATACTGCATGTCATGATGCCACTGGCCGAACACGTTTCTCATCGCCTGGGGGTAACAGTTCCATTCGCTGTTTCTGTATGGCTCTGGTTGCCAAATCGCATCTGTCCACATATCCAGGCTTGGCTCTGTGTACTGTCGAGTCCGGAAGTCGTAGCACTTGTCTTTACCTCGTCCACCGAGAATGCTGTCTTGGGTCCACGGAGCGAATTTCGAGCTATTAAAGCCGAAAGGATGACGTCCGAATCCGGGCTGATGGCCATATCCCGCCCATTGATTTTTGTGTGGACGATTGGACACGCAATCCGTCTTGCGAGCCCCAAACGCAACGTACATGTCTGGGCCCTCGTTTTTGAATATATCCTTGAGGCGTCCGCGAAATGAGCCATTCCTTCCGTCCTTTGGCCATATAAATGCCTTTGATGGTTTGACATTATGGAGCTTCCGGCCATCTTGGTACCATCCTCGCCAGTACGGTTCACGAACGTATCGAGCTGCTTGTGGTTTCGATCCGCACTTCCGCCCGGTTTCCGTGAAGTAGGGAGGTCTCGGCAGAATATCAGGCATGTTGAAGATGTCTTAGTAAAGGGACTGTTTCCTTCGAGGAAAGTATAGTACCTTTAGCGATGGACAACCGCCTTTGTAGAGATGATACTGTCAGTCGTTTGCTAGCGAAGATTGCAGATACAAGATAATTATACACAGTATGGCAGAGACAGAGCGTGTGTATAGTCGTTTGCGTGCCGCTACTACCTAGCATACAAAGTTTTATATCATTCGGTCATGCACCCGCTCGCATTTGGCTCATCTTTGAACTGCTGGGTGTGGCCATGCGCCTGCTGTGCCAACTTTTCATCAAGCTTCTAAACCCTACTCTCACCAAATGGATGTGAAGCATCTACGTGACGGAGATCGTAATTCAATCTGTTGATGCTTTGAGAAGACGAGATGATACTAGTCCTTTCACACGACGCGGTACCTGAAAGACAGGGATCGCGAGGGTCCGAGCTCTTAAGCTTGAACAACGCGATCTCGTTTCTCCAGGTTTGTTTTCGGGACCATCAACAACACCGCCCAACACACCACCATGTCGCTCTTCGGCAATCTTGGAGGCTCGCAGCCCGCCTCTACTGGCGCATCCGGTGGAGGACTGTTTGGAACCGCACCCGGCGGATCAGGCGGTACTGGATCAAGCTTGTTTGGCAACCTGGGCGGAGGCACTTCGAATGCGCAATCTGGTACGACACAGGCACCAAGCTCTGGAGGCTTAGGAGGCGGACTTTTCAGTGGATTGGGCGGAGCAAAACCCGCTACGACCACGACATCCTCACTGTTCGCTGGCGCCGGATCGACTTCGCAGCCGCAAACACAAACGCAACCCAGCAGCCTTGGGCTGTTCAACAACACGGCGTCGCAATCAACAACCAACAACGCGCAACAAACGAGCGGATTCGGTCAATCGTCTCTCTTCGGCGCTACCTCGAACCAGCAGCAACCCCAACAGCAGCAGCAGCAGCAACAGCAACAGGGCACGTCACTGGCCCAGGCAAACGCTGGCACCGGTCGCTCAGCCCATTTCGATAATCTGCTCGAGCGAGGGCGAAAGCGCAATGCTGGCGAGAATGGCACGACCAACTTCGACGAGCTGCCGTCCCTGCAGTTGGGCCTTGGGGACATCGCACGCAAGGTGCGCAACCTGGGCGCTGGCGGTCCCTCAGCCGACCAGGTTCAGGACCGCTCCCAAGATCGCGCTGCGTAAGTTGAACACAACTCGTGACATGTAATCTTATGCTGACTGCTTCCAGACACTACCTACTCTCCGCCTCAGGCGTGAAGATGGGTAGCACCCTCCGCGACCTCAACCAATTCTCTTCGCAGGCCGGACTCGCTGCACCTGGTCAGGCACAGAACCTCTTCGATAACGACGTTGACGGCTACATTTCCAACTTGCACTCGCAATCAACCCTGGCACTTATTCAGGAAGGACTCGAGCAATCTAAGCGCGACTTCGACACGTTCCTCGAGGACAATGTTCAGATTGAATGGGACAAGCAGAGGCAAAGGATCTACGAACACTTTGGGCTTGGTCGACAGAGCGAAGACATGGCAGCATCCCAGAGCGGCGCATTCGGCAGCACAGCTCGCGGAGCTTTTGGACGCGCAACAGGACGCAAGGGTCGTTCTATGGGTCCCAATGGTGCATCTGTCAACGGAAGATCGACCTTTGGAGCATCTGCTGCTGGACCGCCTGTTCTGGGTGCTTCCCAGAGCGTTCTTGGTGGGCGCGATTCTTCCGACAAGTCAGTCATGGGCGGACAAGCTGCTCCGCAGGATCGATACGCTCGTGACAAGCAAGAGAAGTTTATGGAAGAGGTCAAGAAGCTCAACGAGTCCAGGCTGCGGGAGAGTACATTCTCGGTACTTCATGCGTTCTCTGATGTAGAGATGGCTGCCGGTACAGAATACTCGGAGCAGTTCACACGCGCCTACGAAACGCTCATCTCCATCACCGGCGAGAAGACCGAACTCGAGGCATCCAACCCTGGCTCGAACCAACCGAAAGAGCGAAGTTTCGCCAGAGACTACCTGGACGAACAATCAAACTCTGCTGCTAGCGTTCGCATGCGCAAGCGCATACTCGACGGGTCTCGAAAGTACCTTGAAAGCAGGTTCCTGGAGCAGGTGGAAGACGTCCTACGGAGAAACCCCGCGGAGGCGCTTGTTGGTGGTGTTCCCTCAATGCTCAACAAGATCCGAGGCTTCGTGAGAGCAAAGGCTGCATTCAAGGAGCTTGGCGCAGACACTGAGCTATTCCAACGGATAGGCGAAGCCGGTGAAGAGTTTCCCTGGATCATCATATTCTTCCTCCTGAAGGGTGGTCTGCTTGCCGAGGCTGCTGAATATGTACGAGAGAAGAGGAACTTCTTCCAGAACACCGACCGAAACTTCCAGGCGGCGATATCCCAATACGCCAGCGATCCGGACCGAAGACTGAACCCCGATACGCAACAGAAGGTCGCTCACACACATGCCCAGAGGACCCGCTTGAAGACGCCAGAGGACCCTTACCGACTGGCTTGCTACAAGATCGTTGGTCGATGTGATATGAGCAAGCGCAACCTGGAGCCGATCAGAGAGAACATGGACGACTGGGTATGGCTGCAGTTCAACCTGGCTCGCGAAGGCAACCGCGCTGAGGAGAACGCCGGCGAGATCTTTGGCTTGGAAGAATTGAGAACAGTTATCAAAGACATCGGCCAGCGCCACTTCATGAACGACGACGCTGAATCCTCGGGCGGCTATGGAGTTTACTTCTATCTCGCCACCCTGGCTGGTCTGTTCGAGCCAGCTATCAACTACTTGTACACCCACAACTACGTCTCGGCGGTTCATTTCGCAGTCGCTCTAGACTACTACGGCCTCATCCGCGTGTCGGACTGGACGACTGCAGGTGGAGAGATTATGACCTTCACTACTCGACAACAACCACAGCTCAACTTTGGACGCATCGTCGGCCACTACACAAGCGACTTCCGTGCTGCACGAGCTGATGCTGCGGCCGACTACTTGGTGCTGATCTGCATGAATGCGGATCTACCAGGCGAAGCAGGCCGACAACAGGCAGAACTCTGCCATGAAGCTCTTCGCGAACTTGTTCTTGAGACGCGCGAGTTCTCTACCTTGTTGGGTGACGTCAAATCCAACGGCGAGACGACACCAGGTCTCATCCAGGAACGCGTGCCTTTGCTCAAGCTGGACGGCGAGATGGGCTTGTTGAACACCATCACCAGCGAAGCCGCGAGGATGGCAGACGACAACGGACGCATCAACGACGCCATTCTACTCTGCCATCTTGCTGGCGAGTACGACAGTGTCGTAACGATCCTGAACCGCGCGCTGGCTGAGGCACTCTCTGTAGAACTCGGTCAAGAGCCTCTCCGTCTGGAGCCGTTGAAGCCGCGTCTGACAGCTGCGGAGTCACAACAGCAGCAACAGCAACGAACTGATCTGACTTCGTCGAGCTTGAGCATGCTGGGAACAGACGATCCTGTCGAGCTCGCGCAGAAGGTTCTTGCGTTGTATGACGCGAACAGCCTATGGTGGAGGAAGGTGTCGCAGATGAACCGCGACACAGTTGGAATACTATTTCAGCTCAACAACGCGAAGAAGATCATTGAAGCCGGCGACTTCATGGCCGCACTCGGCGTAAGTTATCACATCACTGTCTCTCACAGTCAGTCACTAACATTCCGCAGCAAATCGAAAACCTCCGCATCCTTCCCCTGTCCGCCAACGGCAATGTCAGCGACATCCGTGCCACCGCCAACAGCTTCAACTCATACCCACAAGAGATCTCACGCAACATTGGCAACGTACTTCTCTGGTGCATTGGCTGCTGCTCGAGACATCGTGAGCGTCTTCTGTCCGGACAGTTCGAGGACAAGATGCGCAAGGTTCTCGCCGATCAATTGCTTCAAAAGGCGAAGGACCTTATGGTCTTTGCTGGTTTGATCAAGTACAAGCTGCCACCGAGGGTGTTCGAGACGCTGGCAAGGGAGGGTCAGGAGGTTGGTGCTTTCTAGAGTTGAGATGGTAATGATAGATGTCAATTAGTTGGAGTCTTTGGATTTGGCAAGGCTGTAATAGCATGTGCTTGGAAGCGCTTGGGTTCATGAGTAAAAGGTGATTGAGCATCTGCACAGCGATTGGGCATGTTTGGCTTGACATAGAGTGATACCAATAAATAATTGTAATTCGCGGCCAATCGGACCTCTTCGTGATCGTGATGCTGGGACGCCTTCGCCGGAAGAGGCCGCGTGGGGTGATGGCTAAGAAGAACATGTCACAGTAGTCGTACGGTGACCGTGGCGCAGGCAATGTCTCGCCATCTTGGCCATTGTTGGCATGCAGCTACCGCCGATTCAAGCAACGAAAAGGTTGTCCGATGCCAGGAACGTGCCGGTGGCCGGTGTTGGAGTTCGCCAGACGATCCTTCGAGGCTCGGGCTGATCGGCGGAGTGGTGTGACCCCACTTGACGGACCGGGGAGCTCTTTTCTTTTGGAGCTCCCACGTCATATGCGCGCGACGCCGCGACCCATGCTCCGACTCCCATCACCTTATCGCCAGTTTGAGTAATACCATCAACTGTTGCCTATGATACATAAACACCACGTAGAGGTCATCTAATCACCAACTAATCGTATTACCTCTGCTACTCACAACCACCCAGGACTCGGCAAAGCTACCCCTCCAACCACCGTTGAGACCTGAATCTTCCCAACACGTAGGGACCCGCTTCTTCTCGGCGTCTTAACTTTTCCAACTAGACAGGTGAATCCACATTGACCTCATACTGACCCACGGCCAAATATCTCTTCGGACCTTCGCATCCAGCTGCGACTACCTCCAGCCTCCACTTACTACCTCAACTTCAACCTACACCTCCCACCCCGCCTAATACCCCAATCAACAACACCTAGACTCACAACATGGCGCCCACCGAGATCCCGCCGCCCCTCGATGGCAAGAAGAGGCGCATTGGAGTCATGACGAGCGGAGGTGACGCGCCCGGCATGAACGGAGCGGTACGCGCTGTCGTGCGTATGGCGATTCACAACAACTGCGAGGCCTTCGCTATATACGAGGGTTACGACGGTCTGGTCAAGGGCGGAGACATGATCAAGGAGATGCACTGGGAAGACGTCAGAGGCTTCCTCTCAGAAGGTGGTACCCTCATTGGCACAGCCCGATGCATGGAGTTCATGCAGCGCGAAGGCCGCCGGACGGCCGCGAAGAACATGATCATCAAGGGCATCGATGCGCTGATTATCTGCGGTGGTGACGGATCTCTCACAGGTGCTGACAAGTTCCGCGCGGAGTGGCCGGAGCTGCTGAAGGAGCTGGTGGAAGAGAAGCAGCTCACACAGGAGCAGGTCGAGCCCTTCAAGCACCTGAACATTGTCGGTCTCGTCGGCTCCATTGACAACGACCTTTCCATGACCGATGCCACCATTGGCTGCTACACCTCGCTCGGACGTATCTGCGAAGCCATTGACTCGGTCGACACCACCGCCGTCAGCCATCAGCGTGCTTTCGTTATCGAGGTTATGGGTCGACACTGTGGTTGGCTCGCACTCAGTGCCGGTGTCGCAACAGGCGCCGACTTCGTCTTCACACCCGAGAACCCACCGAGCGAAGGCTGGCAGGAGCAGATGTGCAAACAGATCAAGAAGCAGAGACAAATGGGCAAGCGGAAGACCATTGTCGTGGTTGCCGAGGGCGCCATCGATCGCAACCTGAACAAGATCACTTCAGAACAGGTCAAGGACATTCTGGCGAAGGAGGCAAAGCTCGACACACGAGTGACAACTCTTGGACACGTCCAGCGTGGAGGTACGCCCTGCGCCTACGACCGTATGCTTGCGACACTCCAAGGTGTTGAAGCTGTCAAGGCGGTGTTGGAGGCTACTCCCGACACACCCAGCCCGGTCATCTGTATGCAAGAGAACAAGATTGTCCGACGGCCGCTCCTCGAGGCTGTTGCACAAACCAAGGAAGTCGCTGTAGCCATCGAGAACAAGAACTTCTCAAGGGCTATGCAGCTCCGTGACACCGAGTTCGAGCAACAATACCAAGCCTACCAAATCACCACAGCACAAGATCAGCCAGACCTACTATTACCAGAGAACAAGCGCATGCGCGTTGGTATCATCCACGTAGGTGCCCCAGCCGGAGGTATGAACGCAGCGACCCGTGCTGCGGTGGCACACTGCATTGCCCGTGGCCACACACCAGTCGCGCTCCACAATGGTTTCCCTGGCATAATCCGCCACCACTCTGATGAGCCAGTGGGCGCGGTGCGCGACATCAAGTGGATCGACGCTGAGACCTGGGCCTCCAAGGGTGGATCTGAGATCGGAACGAACCGTGGGCTCCCTAGTGAGGATCTCGAGACTGTTGCGTTCGTCTTCAAGAAGTTCAACATCCAGTCCCTGTTCGTTGTTGGTGGTTTCGAAGCATTCACAGCTGTCTCGGAGCTGAGGAAAGCACGCGAGTACTACAAGTCTTTCAAGATTCCTATGGTAAGTGCATCTCCTGATAACGTTATTTCAATTCCAAGATGAGTAGTATGCTAACTCGACTTTAGGTCATTATTCCTGCCACCATCTCGAACAACGTCCCCGGAACAGAGTACTCCATCGGTTCAGATACCTGCCTGAACGCCCTCATTCAATACTCCGATGCCTGCCGTCAATCGGCATCAGCATCTCGTCGCCGTGTCTTCGTTATCGAGACTCAAGGTGGTGAATCAGGCTACATCGCAACTGTCGCTGGTCTCAGTATCGGAGCTATGGGCGTATACACTCCCGAAGAAGGCATCAGCCTCAAGATGCTCGACCGCGACATTGACCACCTCCGCGAGGTCTTCAAGAAGGACAAGGGTATCAGCAGATCTGGTAAGGTAATCCTAGTCAACGAGAAGGCATCCAAGACCTACAACGTGCAAATCATCGCCCAAATGATCGCGGAAGCCGGTCAAGGCAAATTCGAGTCCCGTCACGGAGTACCCGGCCACTTCCAACAAGGCACTATCCCCTCCCCCATGGACCGCGTCCGAGCCGTCAGATTCGCAATCAAGGCCATGCAACATCTGGAGAACTACGCCGGCATGGACCCCGACGAGATCGAAGACGACTCCATGTCCATCAGCGTCATCGGTATCAAGGGCAGCAAGCTCCTGTTTTCGCCCATGGAGCAAGTGGAGAAGAGAGAGACGGAGTGGCACCGTCGCCGCCCCAAGCATGAGTTCTGGATGGCGCTCAAGGAGACGGTTGATACGTTGAGTGGCAGGCCTCAGGCGCCTGTTAACCCGGACGATATCGCTACGTTGGCTGGACGGCCGAGGGCTACGAGCAAGGCTTATGGGTATTAAGGTGTGGGGCCGAGGGTTTTAGGGATTGTGGCGACGGAGTTATGATTATGAAGTATTTGTAGATAGATGGATATGGCTTTCCCATGATAATGACTTTGGAATGACAAACGATTAACACTCATCACCAGTACCATGGAACGGTTCGCTTAAACAATGGTTTGCCGGGGTTCGTAGGGATGGTCGAATCCATACCTAGGTACTCAACCATGGTAGCCAAGTATGACTCTACTGTGAAGACAGTACTAGGGAACATCTTTTTCCTCCAAGGCTTCTGCATTCACGATCCAAGACCACGGACATTCACCAAATCGCGGCTGAGCTGAACTTCCATTCGCACACTTGAACCGGAATTGACGCCGAACTATTTCAGCACACCACCCCCTAACTACTCTAGCTGCGGTAAGCTCCCAACTGCAGCAGTACGAGTCACGATGAGCGAATTCCAGTACGGGCTCAAGGATAAGTTCCTCACCAAGGAGGAACTCTACGAATTTCGTTTCCTCACAACTGTACTGGCCTGGACGAATCCTCTTAAGAAGAAGGCCACGGTCAGTACGAATACTACCGATTCCGGGCATTCAAATAACAAGCTATACCCGTTCGCAGAGAAGCTTACCAACTTGTTGGTCCGTGATGTGGAAGTTGTCGCCGTGACAGCATCAGACGCAGGAGAGATTCTGTTCCAAACAGTGTGCGATGACAGCGGCGTATTGCTCACAGAAGATGACACTGCCTCTGAAGCGGAAGAAGAGAGCGAGCCAGATCCTGCAGCGGCTGTTGGGTATGTGCAGAGCCTCTGCAATGAACAGCGAAGCAAGACGTTGGACGAGCAAGAGCATCACCCTGCCCTACAAGTCCATATTCCATTGACTACTGCCGATGATATGGGAGACTCAATCGGCTGTTGGTTGCTTTCCAAGACAGAGAGACATCTGGAAGGAGTGACGCATCCCCGGACAACTGTCAGTTTCTCTCAGCATGCAGCCAATCTCGTGCACTTGATCAAGGCAACCTACGAACAAACATCAAAGGGTACAGCTGCATTGGCCAGAGACCAGTTACGTAACTACGTGCTCTTGACCTCGACCGCCAAGATAGCTTCGCGCATCCAGAAAGGCAGCAAAGACCGCAACTTTTACGACTATCTAAGCAAGCCTGGCAGTGACCTTGATGACTTCATGCTGCAGGAAGGTTACCACTTCAGGTCATTGCTTCTGGGTGACGCCCGCGATGTTCTCTACTCAAACTTTACCGAAATCCAGCGGAAAGTGATCGTTGCAACGATCAAGTTTCTGGAACGTCGGTCATCCGCCAATGCAGACAAACTGCCCTGCCGTACTCAAGAGGCACTGGAGAATACCCGAAAAATCATCAAACCACTCACCCAGTTCAAGGACCTCCTGAACACCGGCGAATCGATTGTCTACAACCAACATACTGCTAGTCTTTTGCAGGACATTCTTAGTGCTGTGCTCGACAATTTAGTTGCCTGCTTCGAGTGGCTCGCAGCTGCATTGCGAGAATCACAATTGTTCAAGATCAGCAATTACGACGCACTTCCAGGAAGTCCCGCAAGCGACGAGATTGCACTCGCAGGTCACTATCTCGATCATCTTTCGAAACAAGCAGGTGACTGGCTTGATGTTTTGACATGGTTCAAGAAGACGCTCCGCAAGTACTTGTATACAAACCTAGGGCTTTTGCGAAAGGTTCATATGATAAAGAATGCAACGAAGACCGGCGACATTGCTCAAGATACCGAAGGCCTCCCTGGATCCTCGACCCCACTTGAAAAGCAACAAACGATCGACCCCGAGTTCGAGCAGCTCGACTCTCTTGCCGAGAGGCAGCAGTGGGAGCACGCAGCCATGGCATGGCTGGATCTGATATGTTTACACTGGACAGCGATCCTGGATCTCCAGAGTGAAGGCAGACAGGCACCCCGCAACAAAGTCCTCAGGACTTACTGGCAGCAAGCGAAGTTCCAACACTTTGAAACTCGTCAAGAGCACCCGGACAGGAGATTGATCATAAAGGGTCATCTGGAGAACTTCACATTGCTATCTGGAGAGAAGCTCACAACGGACGAATGCCAAAAGATCAGAACATGGCTGCTAAGAAATGGCACTGGCTACTCCGCCAAGTTTGAGAACGAAAAAGCAGAAGCTACAAACTTCACCGGTACCTACCACTGCGAAACAGTCCTACTGAGTCTTGCCTTACTAGCCAAGAAGCGGGCTGATATCCTAGACGTCGATATCAATTGCGCGTCTGCACCACTAAGCAAGGCTCACCTGCAGCTCCCTGGTAAAACAACTACGGATGCACTAAAGGGTAAGATGAGCGCCCTACCAGTATCGCAGAAGTGCTGTCCTGCTTGTTATGCGCTGGTCGAATACTTCATTGAGAATGTAAACCCAGCTCTGGTATACCCCGGCAAGCATGAGGTATGGTCAGCGGCAGCACTTCCACCGTGGATTCCAAGGGAAGCGGGTCAGGTAGTTCTGAGCGCTGCCCGGAAGGCACTACGATGTCGGTTTGACAGCATACTGCGAGGCTGAGCTTGAGTCTTGTATAAAGCGCGATGGGCGTGTTGTATCGTAGAGGTAGTATAGACTAGCAAGAATTAATACGATTGTAATAGCTTGGGTCTTGTTTGCTAGAGTGTTGGTTGTGGTGTCACAATATTGTAGGTGTCACGGTACTGGAAGCTATCGCAGTACTGGAGTTGTCGCAGTAGTGTAGCTGTCGCAGTATTGTAAGCTGTCGCACTTTTGCAGGTGTCGGAGTAATGTAGTTGTCGCAGTGTTGTAGTTGCTGGCAGTGTCTGGCAAGAAGCTGACTAATATGACGTACCCCTCCAACACGAGCATAACCTTTCCGATCCGTCCCGACATATGAACTTAACCCACCCAAACAACAGTCAAGATGAGCGAGTCCAAGGAAATGGTCGTTATACTCACGGGAGCTTCTCGAGGTATGTATTGTCCATGGCTTAGCTTGCTATTCTGGTCAAGCATGCATTACACTTCCGTAGTCTGCAACCCTCCCAGACGTGTGACAAAACCCGTACACGACACTCATCTTCAACATCAACAAGCGTTTTCCCACCGAGAACTTCCTCACTAACCCACCCTCACAGGCATCGGCCAAGCGATAGCCCACCACCTCCTCTCCCGCAACCACAAAGTCGTCCTCGTCTCACGGACTGAATCTGCCCTGTCCGCCCTCCAATCCCAATATGGCAACGAGAAAGTAGCTGTACTCGCAGGAGATATGGCGGATGCATCACTGCCGCAGAAAGCGGTCGACCTGGCGAATGAGCGATGGGGACGCATTGATTCGCTGATTGTAAACCACGGCACGTTGGATCCAGTGAAGAAGGTCGCCGACAGTAGTGCTGAGGAGTGGAGGAAGGGGTTTGATGTTAATGTTTTTAGTGCGGTTGGCATGGTAAGTCGAAGTCTCGTTCTGTTCTGTTCATTTCTCCTGCTATCGACGATACTTACTCGGATTTTCAACATCAACATTACTTATCCTGGTCTCATGCAATAGACTAACTCCCTGCTCTATCTAGGTACAAGCCGCCCTTCCCTCCCTGCGCAAAACCTCCGGCACAATCCTCCTTACCTCTTCTGGCGCTGCAACATCCGCCTACCAAGGCTGGGGTTGCTACGGCGCGGGTAAAGCCGTCTTGAACCACCTTGCTCTCACGCTCTCCGTCGAAGAGCCTTCCATTACTACCATCTCGATCCGTCCTGGCGTTGTAGACACAGAGATGCAGCGAGAGATCCGCGAAGTGCACCACGAGCGCATGAGCGAGAAGGACCGGACCAAGTTCAGTGGATTGAAGAAAGAAGGTGGATTGTTGAAGCCCGAGCAGCCGGGGTATGTTATGGCGAGGTTGGCTGTGGCGAAGGGGGAGGATGTTAAGGGGTTCAATGGACAGTTTTTGAGCTGGAATGATGAGAGTTTGGGAGCTTTTCAGCAGGATTAGTTGGTGACTTTTCGTTAGTTACATAGTGATTATCGTCACAATCAGTACACTTCTTCTAGCCTCAGCCAGACTCATCTTCCTCTTCCTCTTCCTCTCGATCTTCATACCGAAAGTGCTTGGCCGCTCTCGGAAACAAGGTCCCCTCCCTTTCTATATGCTCGATAATCTCCCTTTTCCACTCCAACTTAGGCGTCCACACGCTAACAATGTGATCAAGACTGAACACCCATCTCAGCATATCTGTTTGCTCAAGTGCCCTTGTATAATGCCAGTATAGATGCACTTCCGCTCCTGCAGCTTGGAAAGCAGTCCAAAGAGGAACTAGGATGCGGAATAGCAAGTCCCATTGCTTCAGTCGGATCTCGGTCTGGATGAATGTGATGTTGAGTTTGAAGTCTTTCTTCCGGCGAATACCTTCAGTGAGTTGCGTGAAAGCTTTGCTGAGTTTTTTTTCATCGATCGTCCAGGGTAGCCACACTTCAGATCGCTCCTGTGTAAGATATAGATCCATTGCCCTCAGATGCTCTGCGGGTAGTACACCAAGTTTAAACGCATCTTCGTGCAGTATGGTATGCATTTGTTCAGGACATCTGACCAGGAAAGCGTGTTCATGGTGCGCAGAAATGCGGTAGTACGCCTCCAGGGCCTCTCGGGCCGTGTCCAGGTCGACGTATGCAGGGTTTATGACGATGGGCTTGGTGTCACGCGGAGTACGGCCAATCTTGGGATGCATGTGAGCTGTCGTCCATCTAAAACCGTGTCCGATAGTAGGACTCGGAGACATATAGCATGATGCCAGTCGGTGATAGTTGTCATCCCAGATGTAGTCGTATATCAAATCACGCAGTTCCCGTGGTAGGCAGGCTTGCATCTTAGTAGCGAGGCAAAGACAAGATATCTGCGCATGTGTTTGAGCGACTTGATCGAATGAGCTGCCGCCGATTGATTAGTAAATTGATAAGAACACGACATGGTGTTGACATCGCGTACCCTCCTCTGGACAAGCCCTGGGCGCGCATTGCTTCCCTTTTCAGCCCTTGTAGCCTCCCGTTCTCGCTTTCGTACTCCCACTTGCTGTCTGCGCGTTATTACCGACATATGCTCCGCACTGAACTTACTGACGATGTATGCTTGCTCATAGCCGCTACGATTCTTCTCCTTCCCTTTTCCCTCTTTCCTATGTCGCTGAGCGCCTGGAGATAGCTTTCTATCATCTCGTAGCGCATGACATGCTGGGATAACCGCCTTTCTGCAGCGGCCAGTTCTATCTGCAAGCCAGCCTCGCGCCTTTGTAAAAAAGCTTGTCGTTGTGTAGCCATGACGTCGGTTACGTGGTTGTAACGTAACATCGTGCAAAACACCGAAGTTTGAGTTGCGACACCTGAGAAGCTGGAACGCTAGTCCTAAAAGGGCGAGGTTCCGTTGCTAGTACACGAAAGACCTCGGGAGCGTATTTCCAAAGGTAATTACACAAACGCCCAATCCCAGAGGTGCAGCATCGCCCGGGGTGGTTGTTTTGATAACGGGACCTCGCAAAAGATGCTCTTTTGACCGCGGCATCGGGGCATATGCGGTGGCATCAGCCGCATGATAGTCAGCACTAGCTCGCTGGCTAGTTCCAAGGTTATACGAGGCGCATTATCTTGCAGACGTAATCAATCTGAACCATGTACACTGCAGATAGGGAAAGATCATGGGCGTTGAGTGAGAACAGAGAAATGTGCATCAAAATTAACTACATAAAATGGTTCCTCATAGCTTCGACTTAGATACGATCATAGAGTTGCCAATGTTCAACCACTTGACAGCATCTGTGACGAGCTCATCCACAATCTCCCTCGCGTTCTTCCTCTCGTTAACAACGGCAGCGACCTTGCCCATTAGGAACGGCCGCGCGTTGTCCATAGTCTCGTCGTCGAGGTCGTCGCCCATCTTCTCGAGATCATGCTCGACAGGCAATATGCCCTTGGCAGTAAGATCCTTGATCTCTTGTTGCCTGTTCTCCTCCCAGTTCTGGACGTATGGGTTGGTGCGGATGCGGAGTGGGCGTCCGGTGAAGATGATGGTGCGGATGTTGTCGTCCCAGCCAGCTGTGCGGACGGCTTCTTGGTGGGCCTTGGGCGCACCGGCTTCCTCGGAGAGAACGAAGCGTGTTCCGACCCAGACACCGGTGGCACCGAATGTGAGCATCGCAGCGAGCGACTGGCCGTTGTAGATACCGCCGGCAGCTACGATTTGTACCTGCTCGCCGGTCAAAGGCGACTTGTGGCCCTCGACCATCTTGACCGCTGCTGGGATGAAGATGGATGTGGGAACGTCGCCAGTGTGTCCTCCGCCCTCGCCTCCTTGTGCGCAGATGATGTCGACGCCTATATCGAGGCACTTCTTGATGTGCTTGGGGTGGCCGATCATGTTCATGTAAAGGATTCCGTGCTTGTGTAGCTTCTCGACGACGGCCTTGGGTGGGACACCGACGGCGGAGACGAATAGTTTGGCGCCGGAGTCGATGATGATGTCGACGAGCTCGTTCAGCTTGCCCTTGGTGTAGTCGTAGCTATATGCCGTTAGTCGCGTGCCTTCTGGCATGTCATGGATCGCCCTGTACGTACTTGGTCTTGCGCGCGCTGCCTCCAACCTGGGGAAGGAGCAGGTCGATGCCGAATGGCGCGTTCTTGTCGTTCAGGTATCCCTTCAACTCGGCGATCTGCTCGCGGAGCATGTCGGGTGTGTATCCGACACCGCCGATGACACCAAGACCTCCAGCGTTGGTGACGGCGGCGGCGAGCTTGGGTCCAGCAGCCACGTTCATGCCCGCAAGCATGACGGGGTGCTGGATCTTCAGCAGGTCGGTAAGCTTGGTGCGGATTTGCTCTGAGGTTTGTCAGCTGGGCACATGTGAATGAGGCGTGGATGCGTACGTGGAGAAGCCATGATGACGGTATGGAGGTTTGCGGTTGAGAGAGGGAAGATGCGAGGTATTTCAACAGCAAGAAAGGAAGACGAGTGGATCGAGGATTCGGGCGAATTCTTAAGGTTTGAGGAGTCGGGCCCTTTCTTATGGTTGAGGAGTCCTGGTCGACTCTCTGTAAGCCGTGAGCCGAGGCACGACGCATGTCTCACGCGGAGAGCGCTAACCGCTTATCGTCTAGTGGCATCCGGGGAAGGCTGTCGGCATCGCGCGCCTGCCTCTGTCTGTCCCACCGCGTCACATGCTAACATGTTCACTAATGCATCCAGATGTTTAGCCACGCTCAGGGCGGCCCCATCACGGTGTCCACGCCGTGTAGCGCTCTCAGTTGATGCCATTCACAGCAAAGTCTCTAATCGATCGAATTTTCACTCGTCACCCACTCAACGCCAGGAGTGTGATGCACCCTCCGACTCTCGCGTTCCGCGCGAGCCTCCATCGCAAGATGTGCGGAAAGTTTTTTCTTATAAACCAGTCTACCATAAGAAGGAACTTGCCGTCGTTGCTTTGGGGAGCAACATGGGCGACAGAGCGGCCATGATTGAACGTGCATGCAGAGAGATGGAGTCAAGTGGAAAAATAAAGATCGTACGAACCAGTAGTTTGTGGGAGAGCAAAGCCATGTACGTACTCGATCAGGACAACTTCGTCAATGGTGCCTGTCAGGTATGCTATATAATGTCTCTTCTTCCAAACGTCAAATTTACGCAAACAGATAGAAACTAGTCTGTCACCAATCGAACTCTTAGACGCGCTTCAGAAAGTTGAGAATGACATGGGCCGCGTTAAAGTCATCGACAAAGGACCCAGAAATATTGATTTGGATATTTTACTTCATGGAAACGAGAAAAGTTCCAGCGAAAGACTTACGATCCCGCATGCGTTGATGTTCGAGAGGCAGTTCGTTCTACGCCCTCTTGTTGAGTAAGATAATCATCTATCTGGCCAGTGAAACAGTGCTGATCCTCTCTAGACTTTTGCGCAATCAGCGTGAAGATTACCCATTCTCGAATCAAATTAAACGCCATTTCAAAAGACTCCTTAAATCAGAGGTGCCGCTGGTGCCGCTGACGCCACTTGGACCAGATCTATCCCCAATATCGTCTTCTCGAATAGCGAATAACACGAGGATCATGTCTATCCTGAATGTCACACCGGACTCATTCTCCGATGGCGGCCAAAACTACAATATCGATGAAGCAACCCTAGCGAACATCATTCGCGAACACATCTCGGCCGGAGCCACAATCATCGATGTAGGCGGACAGTCAACACGACCCGGTGCCGTCCAGGTCTCCGCGGAAGAAGAGCTAGCACGTGTTCTCCCAGCTGTAAAGCTGATCCGCTCAATGCCAGAGGCAAACAACATCGCAATCAGCGTCGACACATACCGCGGCAGCGTCGCCGAAGCCGCCATCAACGCCGGCGCAAACATGATCAACGACGTCAGTGCAGGTGCCATGGACGACACGATGCTTCCCACCATGGGAAAACTTGGCTGCACAGTATGTCTCATGCACATGCGCGGCACGCCGGAAACCATGACCAGTCCTGAAATGACATCCTACCCCCACGGCATCATAGAGACCGTAGGCCGCGAACTCGTCGAGCGCGTTATTGCTGCGGAACATGCGGGTGTCAGGCGCTGGCGTATCGTTCTCGATCCTGGTATTGGCTTTGCGAAGACAAAGGAACATAATCTTGAACTCCTTCGCCGACAGGATGAGTTGATGAGGTATCCGGGTCTAGAAGGCATTCCTTGGCTTGTGGGCACGAGTCGGAAGAAGTTTATCGGCGATATTACGGGGGTCCAGGACGCGAAAGATAGGGTCTGGGGGACTGCTGTTGGGGTGGCAGCGGCCATCAGGGGTGGTGCGCATATTTTGAGGGTCCATGATGTTAAGGAGATGGCGCAGGTTGCAAAGATGGCGGATGCGCTGTGGCGCACGTGAACATGACGCGACGCGACAGTCTTCCAACGATGTTCGCTCTCGTCCTCATTTAGTGGGAGGTCTCAGGCGTCATTTGTGTTGTTGGTTCCGCTCCACGCGGTAGCGCTCCGGTTGGTTCCGAGTCCTTCATGAGCGTGGTTGTCGACTCGGTTCCACAAAACCTAAACCAAACAAAGAATACGTAGAAGGAAAACCTGTAACCTCGAACAACATCCCACTTCTCTTTACCATCAACAACGAACATGGCGAATCTACGTGAGCTCCATCAAGAACTGCGACGCGTACAGGACCGAGTATTTCAGTAGGTGGTTACCGTACCAAGTCGCTGCCTGTTTTGACTAATTCTCACAGGATCAAACGTCGTCAGAACGAGTGAGCACGTTCATACTAGACGCTGTCAAAGACATGAAGGAAGCTAACGGTCGACTCAAGTGAACTATGGATGGCAAGTAGCTACTCTTGGAGTCACGATGATTGGAACGAGTGGAAAGCGTGAGTTCTTATGATTCCGAGAAGATGCAGTTTCACGGTGAGCGATAGCTTACAGACACAGTCTGAATGAAGAACTGGAAGCATCGTACGAATCACACTCAAAAGCCTGGAACAAACTTTACTATGCCAGAATGCACGACCGGCTACCGCGCGAGATCCGAGATATGATCAATGCTGAATTCTGGGATGAAAACTACTTGACATGCGGAGAAGGCTATGAGGTAGCCATGAAGGCTAATGACGAACCCACACTTCGCCATATATCGTTACCTCATCGTATCCTGCGCATCTCCCACGTCGTCCTACCAGAGTACGTAGGAGATGCAGCTGCAAAAGAGAACGTCCAGATGTGGTACGAGGCCTACGGAGCCATGACCTGCTCCCGCGACTGGCTCGCACTCGGCCGCCGCAACATAAGGGAAGATCTCACAAGAGCTATATGCAAAGATACATTCGGAGTGGGCTTGGATCCTGCCACTGCTCTCCGAAAATTGACCATCGAAGTCTCCGACACCTCTCTCGTGCTAGACCACGAGCAATCCGACTTCAAAGATGCTACCTCACGTCAAGACGCATTCAACCTGCTTCATCGCATCAAGAAGAAGAGAGGGTTCAAGCTCGAGATCAATATTCGCCACGATTGCATCCGTCTCAAGATGTGGCCCGAAATCCTTGGCCTCCTGCAACCCATCGTTAAGGTATTTGAGCAGGAAGGAGCCCACGTTCGTGTTTTGTCTAGTTATGACCCTCACCGCACGAATTGCATGGATGAGAGCCCGGGGGTTGGCACCGAGATGGAACACCTGATCAGGACATACGATCCGGTGACTTGGGAGCAGAGTGTGAAGCAGGAAATGATCGATTATTTCGAGGGGGTGAGACAGTTGCAACTCATCTGAATGGTAATATCTGACAAGTGATTTAGATCGATGATGAGTATCTCAGACCGTACCATCGCTACTATCGTAGTGAAGAAGATAATCCAGGCTCTGATCCTGATGTCGCTGCCTGGAAACGTTATGTTGGGCCCTCTGGTGTGCGCGGAACGGGAGGATGATCAAGCTCGTTTGGGGGGAAAGATGGCAGCTGTCACTGCGTGGATGCCATGTCAATCTAACTCTTTTAAACCACATGCAAATGTACCAGTTTGGCACATGAGGCGTTCAATGATCGTGAGGCCACCCATGAAGCACGCATAAGTGGGGCAAGCCGCGAATTTAGCGCGACTTCTACTTGCGAACATGATGATGCTCTACAATTCACGACGTCCAAATGAGAAAAAACGCTTTTGACTCAGACTGTCATCTTCTCTCCTTTCGCGCGATACCACCACCATGAGAAGTTTATACGACTTGGAGCAAGATGTGCGCGACACGTGTAATAGACTGTTCATGTTCGTATCTCCATCCTCATACACTGCTGCCTGGACTTCAGAGAAACTGACCTGCCTAACTAGCCTGAAACGCGCGAAAGCTGCTGCAGAGAAGAGGGAGCGTACAGCAGCAAAACATGAGTGGCTATCAGCAGCGGAGAAGAAGACGGAAGTGCAGATGTAAGTGGTCGCCAGCTCTACCCAATTTTATTTGTCGCTGACGTTGCTTGATACATAGCGAGATTGATACATCCTGTGAGCAGTTATCAAGAACTTGGAACATGTTATGCTCTGCTAGGATGCAAGAGCGATTGCCTGTCGAGATTCGCGAGATGATATATGCACAGATCTGGAATGTGGAGTATCTCAACTCCACAAGACAGCCAAGTCAGCAGTCTAGCTCTCTTGGTCACACCGATCCAAGGTGCCAGACACATGTTGTTCTGCCCGACTTCATGGGCAAAGAGACAGCACTGGAGATGGTGCAAGCATGGTACGAAGCCGCAGCTACAGTCACACCAGACACCTTCACAATCCCCGATACCCGGGAGTTGATCCAACAAACCGTGTGTGAAGATCGCTTCAAAGTCGGTCTAGATCCAGCAACCGTTCTTCGGACTCTCACCATCGATTTCGACGAGACCACGTCTAGGCTCGCTAGTCCGTATTGTAAGTGGCCAAACGCGGCTACACGGCGGAAGACTTTCGATCTTCTCCACCGGATCAAGAAGAAGACTGGATTTCGACTCAACTTTCGTATATGCACTCCTAAGTTCCGATTGAAGTGTTGGCCCGACTTCCTCGATCTCATGCAACCTATAGTCAAGACATTGGAGAACGAGGGCGCTATCGTCGACGTCCAGGCTATACATTGCAGTCGGGGCCCTCATCCGATGCCGTATGTCTATGTGGACCTCAACAAAATCGTCAGAGGCTATGATCCAAACACGTGGAAGCAGGGTGTTTTCAAATATCTTGATTCGGTAATACTGGCCCTCGCATCATCTCATCTTCATGCAAGTACGGCGCTGACAAGCAGAGTAGATATGTTTCTGTCGCATTAGACATCAGGACAGACATTATCGAGGGGAGGACGAGCCGGATTACAATCCAGACGATGGGCAGGAGGATTATTGGAACTGGGATTTGCTCGAAGACACAGGCTTGCGACCTTCTGATTTTGATAGAGGGTTGTCGAGACAGAATTGTGGTTGCGATGGCTCCGGGAGACGCAGGTCGTTTGAGTCTGGCTTGTAAGTGGTACGCAAACAAAGCTGTAGGCTGCAGGGAAGTCCCAGAAAGGAAGGCGGGGACGGAAACGTTAATGGATAGGTGCGGAGTCTTCTTCGGTAGTTGCAGCTCGCTGCGCTTCAGGGTTGTTGCTGAGACAAGGGATCGGAATGTTCCGAGGCTGCCGCTGTGCCGCAGGCCCGCAGTCGATAAACATGCAGTAATCCCAACTCTTAACTTCTTGACCCCCTCCCCCGAGGGCCGTACGTCTCACACTCCCCACGCTTCCCACAGTGTGAGCTCATCGCCATATACAGCCGCAACAATGGATACAGACCTGGAATCAGCGCTCGACTGTCTGCGCGAGTGAGACGGACTATTCGGCCCCACTTCGCTCTTGTGCTAACGAGCTGGCAGCATCAAGCGGAAGGACCTCGATGCTCAGAAAGAGTATGTGAATTCCAGAAATTCTCCAATCTCTAAAACTGTACTAAAAACTGCGTCAGGGTCAACTCAGTCAAAGATGAAATCGTAGCTACTAATGCAAAGCTCGATGCGTTACAGAAACAACGCAAAGAGATGACGAAAAAGAAGATTGATGCGCTTCTCCGGTAAGTGCATAGAGCTCGGAAACTTGAGATCATCCCCAGCTTAATGTAGTTCTACCCACCAGGAATCTTCCGTCAGCTATCCGGCGGTACTCTGCAGCCTGGAGTCTTCCATTCTTCGAGATGTTCCAACAACGTCTACCCCGCGAGCTCCGAGATATGGTCTATGCGCACATCTGGGACAGTAAAACTCTGGCCGATACAAACAGAAGTATGATACCCATCATGGACTCTCGTTGCCGGAGTTTGCGGCAAGACTGCAAGAAAGCCATGACGACGTTCGTCGAATCGGATGCGATTGACGGCTGCCATCACAACCTGGCACCATACTTTATAAAGCCAGTTTTCGTCGGGCAAGACTCTGCCCTTGAAATGATCGAAGCTTGGTATAGTCGCTTGGCTCGCGGCAACGACTACTATGCAATGGGAATACATGTGACTGACATACCGTCTTTCCTTCATCAAGACAAATTTCATGTTGGTCTGAAGCCTGCAGCTATTTTGCGAAGGCTAGCTGTCGTTTTGAACGCTGACTCAACAATCGCGATCCTCGAAGAAGAATCAGACGGCGAGCATGTTTATAAGCTCCACTTCAAAAGGCTTCTGTCCATCGAGAAGAAAAGGGACTTTACGCTGACTCTTCGGGTCCTCCAAAAATACATTAGGCTCAACGTTTGGCAGCGGATCTTCGACACATTTAGGGATACAGTTGTCAACTTTGAGAAAGAGGGAGGTCGTGTGCGGGTCCAGTTCGTGTACGACAGCTTCTACCCACGTCGAGTACCGAAGTATGATATGCTCCCCGCTCTGAGACATCCAGAATCCAACTGGCGAGAGGATGCAGTACGCTTCTTTGACAATGTAAGATCTTCCCGTCATCCATATCCTACTCACTTCATCTGACCATATGCGTGAACCAGGTTACACGTCTGTGCGACATACACAGGGCTTATCGTATCGAAAACAACGACGATTATGACCCCACTTCACGTCCCGAAGATGGCGATACTCCTTACGGGACGGATGAAGACATCTACAGCGATGAAGGCGATAGCGATGACAGTGTTGAAAGGTATCGCCATGATGGTCGAGGAAATTATCCAGGTGCAGTGTCTTCGCCACGTCAGTACGGAAGTGACCTCATACAATGGAAGAACGACTTGCTAGAGGATCTCGAAATGGAAGAAAGTGAGGCAATCAAAGACATGTACGAATACTGGGAGAGCTTCGACGCGCCCAGCTGGGTGGGTGCCTCCTCTGAGTCTGAGCACTTAGATGGACCTGGGTACGACCCAGATTCAGGTTCCGATTGAGAAGGCCGGAATAGCATCACGTGATTACTTATCTCACTCGGGTTTACTACCCTTACTAGTTAGCTCCTCAGCCATTTCAATACATATGATGCTCCATAAATCTCTCGCAACCATCAGACGTTCGTGAACACTGACATATACCATGTTGTATGGATGATATACTGCGGCCATCTTAATAGTGCAGGGATTCGGATCTTCGGAATGCTAGCCGGTCCGATGCCACTAGAGCGCGAGCGCCTATCCACCGTGCCACCTCATATTCCTAGCAACAAGACTTCAACCCCCAAGGTTCATCCGCATTGATCACGCCACCCAAAAACAGCCATGGAGAGAGCAGCTATGATCGATTGGAAGCTATCGGCTGAGTCCGCAGTGCAGCGGCTTCGCGCGTAGGTCTTTGGGCCCTGTCAGCACCTCATGTCGGATCAGTTCTAACCTAGTTGCAGCATCAAGGGTATGGAATTAGACGCGAACGATACGTACGCAAAGCTCCTAGAGCTTGACTGGTGCACCTTGTGCTAAAACCTCCCAGAATTCGTACAGCTACGCGAACTATCTCAGCATTGAGAAGGCAGATCAAAGCATTAAAAATCGAAGAAGCAAGAGCGCGACAACGTAAGAGAGACGTTCGGCGCGAGTAAGTCTTGATCTCTCTGAACTCGAGCAAAGACCTCATACAAGACTCCAACACAGACACCTTCCGTTAGCTCTCTCGGCGTTCACCGCCTCATGGAGTCGCCCCTTCTTTGAGCAAATGCAACGGCGTTTGCCTCGTGAAGTTCGCGACATTGTATACGCATACGTCTGGGACGACAAGACACTGAAAGATACTCGTATAACATATCATCCTAAGTGGAATTGCACTGGGGGCGACATAGATTGCGACACTTTAGTAAAAACGCATCACCCGGGAACAGTGGACAGCTGCCCTAAACATGGACAAATTCCTTACTTTATGAGACCTGGATTCGTAGGGGATGCATCGGCCTTGGAGATTGTCGAATCCTGGTACAAGTCGATCTCAAGAGTAAAACCCGACATATGGGAATTACGAACCACAGACGAACTCGACTACGTTATCCGTGGCGACGCCTTCTCTGTCGGTTTGGATACTACAACTGTTGTGCGCAAGTTGACACTCAGGCTTACTACCGACGGATTCCTAAGGAACAAGGGCAAGGACACCAGCGAATCGAAACGAACTGTCGACGCGCTGCTCCAGATAAAGAATAAGGCGAATTTCAAACTAAGACTGCGGTTGGAGCAGTCATACCTCCAACTGAATCCCTGGTTCACCGTCTTCGACATCTTCCGACCCATGATTGAGAAATTTGAGGAAGAAGGCGCGGACGTAAGGCTGCTTCTTGTCTACGCCCAAGATCTTATACCGAAATTGGTGTTCAACATGCTCCCCGCGTTGAAAAATCCCGAATCCAACTGGAGAGAGGAAGCCGCTCGTCACTTCGATAGTGTAAGCACACTAATTCTACATCGCTCGCTGCCTCACACATAGTGACTTACGAATATATAGGATTCCCGCGTACGCGAGCACCACAAACACTACCGCATCGAAAACGACGCAGACTACGACCCGCGGGAACTTAAGAGCAGGGACTACAGCGAGGATGACTGGGAGTCAGACGATTACCTAGGCTATGAAGAAACTGACTCTGACCGCGATGAATATGGCAAATCGGTTTCTCCGGAACCTCCATGGACTCCTTATGAGCCGCCACGGTATTATGGAACTATGTTTAGAGAGGATCAGATTGAAGAGGGGTATGAGCTGGATAGCGCGAGTGAGGGGGATGACTAGAAGGCAGGAGGCTTGTCAATTTGTTAGAATGGGCAGCATTGCTCGTAAAGCTTTAGTATCTTACAAGAGCTGCGTTTACTATATATATATACCTTCTGAAGATACGAGGAAATAGACATTATCTAGCCTGATTGTGATCACCGGCAGGTGATAGCCTGCTAAATACTGATAGATACAACATCGTAACAATTATAACGCATGTCAGCTAACGAAGTAGCGCAGAGATTCCCGACGTCATGTCGTCGGAACGCTAGCTGTTCCTACGCCACTAGAGCGCCTTTCCACTTCGTGTATCCAGCCACCGTGCGTCAACTTCCACATTGCGCTGACCCTGATCAGGCTGTCTAAGTCCAGCCACGGAGACGGCAATGGCCGATGATCCAAAGCCACTGGAGGAGCTCAGCCCACGGACGCGCATCCGACGTGAAGACGAAAGATTGCGTCAAAAGTAAGCTCTAAAAGCTCAGTAGATCGTGACATTGATCTGATATGGCGTCTGCCAAATAGATACCGTCCCTTGGTGAAAGCGATATGCCGTGTCTGCGCAACATGGAACCTTGCTTTTTGCGAACAAATGCAAGCGCGCCTCCCCTTGGAACTGCGCAACATGGTGTACAAGCATATATGGGACGCGCCTACACTTCAATCAACACAAGGTTCGATGGCCTACCTGGTCCACCGCCGGTGTAGAGGCGCACGTAGAGGCAAGGAAGAAGAATGCCAAAAGGTGGCCTCGACGTACGAGCCAGGCACAAGATACACCTGCTACCTGCATCCCTGCTACATGCATACCTGGACCCCTTTCTTCGTCAGGCCGGGATACGTGGGCCAGGAAACAGCTCGAGAGGTTGTGGAGGCGTGGTACAAAATCATCGGTACATGGTGGCCTAAGGTGTGGAATATAGGGGACCTTATTGAGCTTCAGCACATTATACGCAGGGATGTGTTTTTCGTTGGCCTAGATCCGTCAAAGTTCCTTCGCACTCTGACGCTTGACCTCCATACTGAGAATCTCTTCACGAGTCGTGACGGCGAGTCGACTCAGGATTGCATCGACTCGCTCCTTAGCATCAAGCGCAAAACCGACTTCAAATTGATCATACAATTGAGGCAGAGGAACATCAGCTTCAACTCATGGTCTACAGCTTTCGATGCGCTCTGGCATGTGGTCACTGTGTTTGAGGCCGAGGGCGCACACGTCGAAGCTACTTTTACCTACGACAAGGAAAGTCTCTGTCCGAAGATTACCTGGGACTTACTTTCCGCGCTGAAGAGTGGTAATGATGACTGGCGCGTAGAAGCAGAACGTTATCTGAACTCCGTAAGTGCTCATCTTCATCACTGTCATCATCTTCACACACACACACACACACACACACACACACACACTAACACGACTCTTCAATCCAAACAGGACAGCCGGCTTCGCTCACGACACAAGGTCTACCATCAAGCTAGCAACATAGCGGACGTCGAACATTCCGACGAGTCAGAGTACGATCCTAATGATGAAGTCGAGCCCGAGAAAGACGATCTACGCGATAACAGCGACTTCTACATGGACAGTTTCATCAACAGTCTTCCAGATTTGGGTCGGGGAGACCCTTTTTATGGGACCTATCTTGAGCCGAGTGACTTCAAGCCTCCTCCTCCTCCCAAAATACGCCGGCCGGTGTGGGAAAACTATATACGGTGGAACGAATAGGGGCCTTGTGCGGAATAAACGGTGGTCATGGTGAGGGCTTCTAAGTCGAACGCATATTCTGGAAGATGGACTCATGACATAAACACTACATATATACAACAAGGCATCAACACCCGTCAACACCTATAAACCTCCCCTTCTTAAATCCTCCACATCTACAACTTACTCCCACCCCCCATCAGTTCCGCACCAGCCCCACTAATAGCCAGCTTACCCGTCTCCTTAACCTTAGTCTGGAACAGCACGGTATTACCCACCTTCCACATCTCGGTAATAAGTGTCTGACCAGGCAGCACAACACCCGCAAACCTGACCTTGATGTTCTTGAACGGACCATACGTCTGCAGAACGTGCTTGCCTGAGATACCAAAGCTGCACAGGCCGTGCAGAATGGGTGTGGGGAAGCCGCCAGCTTTGCTGAACTGGGGGTCGATGTGTAGGGGGTTGAGGTCGCCGGAGAGACGGTAGATAGCAGCTTGCTCCTCGGTTGTGCGTTCCTCGACGACGGTGTCGGGGGCGCGCTCCGGTGCCTTGTGGATCTTCGTTGCGGCGCCGCGGTCAGCACCCTTCTTCTGGCCGCCGAAGTTGCCAGAGCCGCGGATGAAGACTGTGCTTTCGTTGTAGAAGATTTCCTCGCCCGTCTTTGCGTCCTTGGTTACGCTTCCGTATACGACGAGCCCTGCGGCGCCCTTGTCTACGACCTCGACTAGCTTGGGTACGGCGACGAGCTTGGCTTCGGTGGGGATGGGGAACTTTCGGATTTCGAGGAATTGCTCGCCGTGGAGGAGCATGCGCGGGTCGAAGTTGGGGACGATTTCGTCGAAGGAGAAGGGGGGTTCGGCGTTGAAGGGGGGCACGACACCGAAGGTGGGGATGACTTGGAAGTTCTCGTCGCCTTCGTAGACGAAGGGCAGGTCGGTGCGCTTGGCGCCAATTCCGAGATCTGGGGATAGTGTTAGTTGTAGTTACTCATACCGAATGAAGCTGACTTACTGTAAAGAATGACATCCCTCTCGGTGTACTCGAAGGGTGTGCCTTCAGCCTTAGCGGCCAAGGCCTTCTTCTGAGCCTCGAGGACCTCCTCGTTGCTCTTGGTGGGCTTCTTCTCCTTCTTGCTCTTCTTGCTCGTGTTCTCCATGTTGGCCATGATAGACTTGAGACCGCTAGCGTTGTCGAAGGGGTGGTCGGCACGGCCGTCGTCGAAGTTGGTAATGCGTTCCCATTGGGAGAGAACAGCCTCGGGAGTGAGCTTGACGTCCACGGGGAAACCGTGTCCGCCAGAGCGTTGCCACCTGGTCGCCGCAAACCAGCCAGAACCCATCTCGTATAGGCCACCTGTTGGCTCGGGAGCCTTGTCGGAAACGAGAAGAATGACGAGAGGAGCGTTATAATCGGGCTTGAGGGCCTGTACAACCTCTTCAGGAAAGATGCTGCGGGTCATCTGAGTGCCGGCGTTGGGAGCAACGGTGTTGACGAAGATGTTGTTCTTCTTGCCCTCAAGAGCGAGGGACTTCGAGAAACCGAGGATACCGCACTTCGCTGAAGCGTAGTTTGCCTGGCCGAAGTTGCCGTAGATACCACTGGTAGAGGTGGTGTTGAGGATGCGGCCGTACTTCTGCTTGAGCATGTAAGGCCAGGCGGCCTTAGTGCAGGAGTAGGTACCGAACAGGTGAACCTTGTGGATGATGTCCCACTGCTCGTCGGTCATGTTGGCAAACGCCTTGTCGCGCAAGATACCAGCGTTGTTGATCAGGATGTCGATGCGGCCATATGTCTCAATGGCGGTCTTGACGACAGACTCGCCGTCCTGAACATCGCCCTTGTTGCCGACAGCCTCTCCACCGAGCTTCTGAATCTCCTGGACGGTGTTGTCGGGGTTCACAAGATCGTTCACGACAACCTTGGCACCACGCTTCGCCAACTGCAAGCAGTAGATGCGACCGAGACCAGCACCTCCACCAGTGACAAGAGCGACCTTGCCCTTGAAGTCAAGAGGCTCGCCCTTGGGGTTGGGCGGCAGCTGGTTGGCATGCTCGAGGAGCTCAAGCGCGTTCGCCGGGCCTTGTGGGTGTTCAGCCTTGGAGAAGTCGACAATATCCTTCCACTTGGCTGGAACAGCTTCGGGTGTGAGGGTCTCGTCGGCCTTGAACAGAGCACCAGAGGCTCGCTCCCATCGTAGCTTGGCGACGTGACCCGCGCCGGCCTCGAAGATAGCGCCAGTCTCAGTGGACGACTTGTGTGTAAGGACAGCGACGAGCGGGACAATCCACTCAGGCTTCATCTTCTCCAAAACATCCGGAGGCATGACGGTCTCGGTCATTCGGCTGGCGGCGATCGGGGCGACGACGTTGCAGAGGATGTTGTACTTCAAGCCCTCCTTTGCGAGTGTCTCGGTGAAACCGACAAGAGCGAGCTTGGCAGCTGTGGAAGTTAGTAGACATTCATCTCTTCACAAAACGCATGTGCATACCAGAGTAGTTTGTCTGTCCGAAAGATCCGAAAAGACCGGCAGCAGACGCAGTGCTGATCACCCTTCCGTACTTCTGTTTCCTGAAGTATGGCCACGCGGCATGCGCGCACTTGTAAGCTCCAAGGACGTGGACCCGGTAGATCAGATCCCAGTCTGCCTGCTTCATGTTCTTGAAGCTGACATCGCGCAAGATACCCGCATTGTTTATGAGGATATCAATGCGACCGAATGTGTCGATAGCAGTCTTGATGATGGACTCTCCGTTCTCGACCGAATCGTAGTTGGCGACCGCCTTTCCGCCAGCGGAGCGGATGGTGTCAACGACCTTGTCTGCGGCCTGTCGGGTGAATTAGCTATGAAGGAGGATCTGTGAATGGGATGACATACCGCTGAGCCCGCGCCCTCGCCCTTGAAGCTGCCACCCAAGTCGTTCACAACGACGTTCGCGCCGCGACTGCCGTAGAAGACAGCGTACTCGCGACCGAGACCACCACCCGCGCCCGTGACGACAACGGTCTGGCCGTCATATCGCAGCTCCTGCGCAGCCATGATGTGTTTTCTGTGCTGTTCGAAGAGGCTACCCCTTCGTTGTTTCGCGGAAAGAAGTTGCGCTTGAGGAATCTCCTATGCAAGCAAGCAACAAAGGTATTTGTAAAGTCGAATGGGTATCAGCAAAGATCCCACGATAGAAAGGTGTATGATTTGGAAAGTGTGAGGATGAGAGGATAGGTGGCTGGATGCGTGGAGGATGGCTCAAAAGTAAGGTCGTTCGCGATCTGACCCGGTCGTGTCTCATGAAAGCAGCCGAGCTGTTGATGATGACGAGTTACCTCGGTCCCGACGGCAGTTGGTCATGTGTGGGGATTGCGCACCGTGCACCTCACGCTTTCACATGTCCGCGTCTTGCTCCCCATTATCAGCTGGACGAGTCCGGGGTATCACATGATAGTGATTAGAAAGTGCGCAATCTCACACTCGCATATCCAGAGCGTGCAGTCTTGGCTGGAGAAGTTCGATGAGATGATGATTCTTGAGCGCATGTGGGGCTGCGAAATGCGCCGCGTGAGGCCCGAACACGTATCGTACGCGTCCTAAATATCGCGATTTCGTGGTGCATTGGAAACGGAACAGATGCGATGGCGGATGTGTCTTTCCATCACAGCTGTACCATGCACTGAAAGTGACGGCTCCTTCTTCTTGGTCATGTCACCAAAAGATGGGCGTCCTACCCGAACAATGCATCGAATGAAGCACTAGCAACAGTTGTATATCCAGTACAGAGGAGCTCGTAGACTTCTTCGTGCTGCGTGATGGCGTTCTGATCAACTTCCATCTACTAAACGTCGCTGAATCAAATAATGTAGAGCCTGCCCAGGTGCTGTTGAACCTTGGTCTTATTCGAGGCTTGTTATTCAAGCGCAGCAAGCCCGTGGTCAAATACCCACACGCCAGGCCCAAACCTTATCACCCGACTAAGCACAGTCGACATCATCGATCCTTTGCAAACACGATTCTCCTCCAGGATCATTGCAACCCACTCAACATCTGCACTATGCCGAAGGCAACGCGGATCCAGACCCTCATCGTCACCGCTTGTTGCCGGCCATTTGCTCGCTCGCTCAAAGTCAAGGCCGAGGGACTCCACAGCGCTTTCGTACATGAGCGTCCTGGGTACCATTCTTGCTACGCTGGCTCCCATCATGCGCGGTTCGGCCCGTTGACGGACTTGACCGCCGTAGGTATTCGCGTACCTACCTTACCGAGCGTTGAGATCTTCTGTAGTGCACCTATTACATGCCGTGTTTTATTACTGTCATTGAGTAGAGGCGTAAGGCGTCGAATTAGCGGAGTCAAAGACTTGTAGACACTGAGCAGGGGAATGTGCGCCGGACGCTACCATGACCGACATCACACCGACTACCACATGACGGATATTGTATAGTGAGGCAGACGACAATATTCTGCTCAGTTTGTGGCCGGAAATAAATTTCGCATCTCTTTGAATTGCGTTTTTCGGTCGACACAGGTGCTCAAGAGTTTCTCGTAGGAACAAGCCGCGAATTCTTCCGGTGTAGGTGAAATTGTTGAAAAGTTTCTGCTTGTGGTGCCTATATGATGCACTACTTTCTAATGCATCGGAGTCGATGACATAGCCGAATACGGAACGGGAAAAGCTCGCGAGGAGGCGTTATAGGAGTAGTAATCATCGTCGACATACCAGCCTCAAGAATCATATGGATGTAGATTTTCGATGTGCGATTGTGGGCACGAAAACCCCCACAGATACGGGTGGGTGTAACCCGTGCGTCTCATCTTCCTTGCTTGATCCGGGTCGGATGAACTTTTCTCTTGTCACGAAACAAATGCCTGTTGATTTCTGGTCGAAATCGACATCTGAAGGCTACGTTTTTGCTAGAACGCCTCTGCTATCAGCGTTATCCAGTTCTGGCGCCCCTGAGTGATCAAATGACAACGAGTGTCGCGTCAACAAACCGTATACATCTCGACAGGCCAAAAGTCGTGTGGGGGGCTTGGTCCGTCTCCGACGACTGTGCGTCTTTGCATACATGTGGAGTTTCCATCGCATCCATCGCATCCATCGAATGTGCGTGGGCTGTGATGCGGAGGTGTTGATTGGCTGTTTCCCTTACGAACCCATCGGCGCCGTGTGAAGTTGTCGTCCTTACGTTAAAGAAAGTCGGAGATATTGCGCGGCATGCTCTCTGCCTAAACATGTAGCTGGCCGAGAGTAGGCTACACTAAGCCTATAGTTATCAACCGGCAGCTGTCATGTTAAGATCCATGGATTAATGAACGCACAGGGCAGCAGGGTTGCAACACCTGGCCTGTTAATCATCGAAGATTCTGATAGCCGTGGCGACAATGGGAACCCCTAGGCGCTGCGTCCAGTCATAACGTATACGTCCAACAGCCACAAGAATGACGTTGTGGCTTGGCTTTGATGGGCCTGTATCCCGAGGCCATGTCAGCGGTGTCGTTTTTCGAGAAGGCTGTCAGCGGGGCCATCCGTCCGGGCATGCACCACGTGCCCTCCAACGACCGAATCTATACACTAGCGCAAGCAATGCTTGCCTTCACGGCGAATCGCTTCTAGTGTAGCGGAATTGCTTCCGGTGGCATTTTTGTCTAACATGAGTAGCAAAGATGTCCTAGTGAAGAAAATCCAGGTAGGTGGAGGTGGGCCTCTCCCTGTCTCACCTGACGCTGAACACTTACCGCATATGCCGATGTGTCAAGAGTTGCAACGAGCCAGATACGAAATTTGATGATGCTTCGCAGCAGTATGACTGTGAAGGTCTTCGGATGAGTCCTTTGTACGGGAGACGTGGACCCCTGATTGCCAGTCCGCAGTGGCGACACGCCTTGTTTTGATCCGACTCTTAGCGAGTAGGATGTTGAATGGAAGCAGTGAAACGATCTGCTCATCTTTCCGCCTTCCAAAACGGATATTGCTCCCGCCGATGCAGTAGCCTCTCTAGCTACATATGTCACCGGATCGTGGGGACTATCCTGATGCTCAGAAGCAAGCTGGAGAGATAGCGCCTGGTTTTATGGAGAGCGAATGTGATCAACCTTGGTCATTCGTGATTCGAGACTTGCGGCCACTTCGTCAGCCTGCTTTTAGTGACGTTTCCTCTCGCCACGATATCGGATAATTTTGCGCCTTTGCCGAGCTTGTTGCCAGCTCACAGCGATACGCAGATCGCAAAGTCTACAGCGTCGGGCTATCGTCGTGCTGTTTCCATGAGGTCCGCATCATCGCCATCATACACCACAACTCGTCTTGGGCCGCCCGTTCCATCGTTTGTTATTGCCTGCGTATCCCGCCGTGTTCTTCGAGACGTGAGTGACAATGAGCGAAGATACAGAAACAGTTAGCGTCCACGGCCGAGAGTTCCAAAGAACATCCCTCGACGAGGGTGTCTACTACGCCCCGGTGGCCTTCGACGACCGCGAAGAGAGCAGACTGACAGCTCAGCACGAAATTGTGTCCCGTATCTTCGGCGATGGACTGTTCTCCCCTCGAATACCAGTTGGGGAGCCCGAAGCGATATTGGAGTGCGGCTACGGCGGTGGAGACTGGGCTGTCCAATGCGCAGATGAGTTTGAGGATTGTGAGGTGCGTACTTGACCCCATGACAGCCATATAAGATGAGATTGATACTTCCAATGTGGCTCGTATCGATCGTAGCGTGTTAACAGTCTCAGGTAACTGCTCTTGATATCTTCCCCATGTGAGTTAAGCCTGTACATAGGGCATGCGGGTACGAAAACTGAGCAGTCGTCCCATGTCTAGGCAGATGGACCGACCCGAGAACCTAGACCTGGTCGCTCATAACCTCAACGATCCTCTTCGTGATCCCGAAATATTCAAAGCGAATCACTACGATCTCATCCACTCGCGATTCGTGTTTCCAGGCATTAAGAGCGGCAGATGGAATGGATACATCAGAGATATGAGGTTATTGCTACGGCCGGGAGGTTGGGTGCAGATAATGGAGTATCTGCCGATTATCCAATCGCACAATGGACGTCTTACGGACCAGAATGCTGTGCGAAGATGGTGGCAGGAATACCAGGGCGCCATGGCGGACATGGACCGTGACCCGCGGATAGGTCGACGGTTGAAGCGGCTGTTGCTCGACAACAGATATCGAGACGTCGACGTCGACATAGTGCAGCTTCATATAGGTGACTGGTCGAAAAGTGAGTCTCCCGTTGTGTTCCAACGTTGAATGTTGTCCGATCGTGGGAGGGAATGGATCTTTCACTGCGGTTGGCCATCACCCAGTACTCCGAAACATCCTACTGAAGAGCAGTACTGACAGTCGATATACAGATGAGACCCAAGCTAGCATTGGTAGAGACTCTGTCGAAGTACGTATGCGTCCCAGTTGTAAAAGGTGGGTATGTGCTGACTACGCGTCATCCGTCCAGATGATTGGTGACCTCCTTGAGTCACTTGGGCTGTGGCCGTTCACATCGAAACTGGATTGGACAGCTGCGCAGTTCGAAGACCTTATGCGGGAAGTTCGTGCAGAGCTCCAGAATGTGGAGCTGAACCTATACATTGAGCTGTAATGATGACCCGTCCTGTTTTATGGAGTATGTCTAATCCGCTTCTAGGTATGTTGCCAGGGGCCGGAAGAGCACTCGGTGATATCGTGTGCGTTGCCTCGCATCAATGTGGGCTACATAGCGTATAGTAGATGCCGCAGGACGTATGATAGTGCAGCTTGTGCACCCACGAGGTGTAGAGGGTCGGTCGACATAGGCGGTAGAGAGAGATTCTTCCTGTAGTAGTCAGACTTGTATGCTCAGATTCGGGTAGTGAATGCGACTGTACCTCATCCAGTAGCTGTCAACAGGCTACTCTCAAACTAGCCGGGCTGATGTGCACTTCAAACGTCCTCCAAACGTTCACAGTTCCAGGTTAGAATTCGTGGTGAGGGTTCCAGTCGTGCCTTCGGTTCCTTCAAGCTTCTCAACTCAAGGCAAACCAGAAGCACATTCGTCACTGCCTCCGGCCAAGAGACGGCGCCGATTGCAGGAGCTATTCCTTTGGTCGACGCAGCGGTGCGGCCGTGCTATGCCATCACGGATCTGTCGAGTTCATGACAAGGAGACCGGCGCGTGATTGTGGCATCGTGGAAGCTGTCTCCATTGCAAATAGTCAGCTCCAGACCGCGATGAGGGACTGCTGGTCAAACAGAAGATGGGGCGAATCGGTAGATGGTATGCAGCAGGGGAGCACAGCATCGGCACGGGTGCTGCGATACATGCACAGATGGAATGAGGATGAGAATTTGAAAAGGTAAAGAGGGTCAAACACACGAGGGAAGGTGGGGCGACTGAACAGGGACCAGGCTATGGGACGCTAGAGGCCCCGAAGAGTGAGGGTTCGTGGTGAGGAAGGAACCACCATCAACACCACCTACGTCAACCCTCGAGATTGCGTCTTTGCTCCCACAGATCGAGAAGGAAGGGGGGTAAACACAGCCGTCCGATGCAAATGGGATCTAATCGGTACCTCTCCTTGCCTGCAGCCCAGTTCCCCGACAGTCTGGTACCGAGATACGCGCTCTAATGGGGCGCTTTCCTGGCTAGACGCCAACGCCTTTGCGACTTCGCGACGAGACAGCCGAATGCCGCTTCATCGGCATCGAGTCCCCTCAATTGTGTCAGGCTTCGGCTTGCCGAAGTTTCCGCTACATGAAGTCTCTGCTTTCTCGCTACAAACTCTATACGGTGTTGTTCCCATCTCAGCACTACCGCTATCGACGTTGGACTATCGAGTGCTTTGGTCCAATATGGTTAGACGCATCCACCAGCGATAGCCTGCGCAAGACGCGTGCACCGGGGAAGCGGGCACGGTCAAGGAACCAACGGCTTCGAGGCGAGACACCTCCATGTCAGTATTGGCGTGCACAAAGGTTGTCTCGTCAAAATGTCGATCCGCATTCAGTACACGATCTAAGCATCCTAGCGACAGATCGAAAATGTACCAGGAAAAACAAATCCTCGGCCTTCAGCTCCAGAAGAAGCATATAAAGACAACACATGATCGGGCCATCTTCCGATGAGACAGGCCAACACTTACTTGCGCCATTCTTCTAATGCACCCCTTCCACGAAGTGTGCGAGCAAGAACTTCGACATTGGGATGTGCCCTTCGTACCTCAGCAGACTGTACACATGAACCAGTGTGAACGACATGCGGCATACAATAATCTCGCTCATCTCGCCGAACTCTGGTTCTCACTGCGATCCCGGGTTTTGTGCATCGAGACCTCGGCTGGAGGAACATTAAGCACGCTCGGCGGCAACCGACCGACACACCAGAACGTTGTGAAGCAACAACGACGTCACCATACATCCCCAGATCTAGTCTGCCCCAGACCCACCAGCCACGTGTGATCTCAAAGCATTCATTGATGGTCGCAACGGTGCCTTAGGATGACAATCCGGCGCGTAAATTAGCGATGACATATCGAGCATCACCGATCGAAAGCTGTCAGTGTATCCCTGACAGACATCAACACAAAGACCACGGTCAATGCAAGTTCATGTCGAGAATGCGACGTGCTTGTTATTGGCCCAGGTTTCAATCTCCGGTTCATCGACACCAGCCTCGGATCGAAAATGCACACCTGTTTAGCCTGATCCCAGACCGTCCACACCCATAAAGCGTATAGTTCCCGCGACCGGCATCATTTCCACGAACAACCGGGCTCGCGTCCCCAATTTCCCCGCGTACCAGCTGCAATTCATCATGAAATATTTGCCGACCTGGTTTAGCCCCATGCGTCGGCGGAAAGGAATGGCTAGTGCTTTGGAGAATTCCCGCCCGCGTCCGCCTGTTTAGCGATATAAGTACCTGTGTATTTCTCGGCGCAGATGCTGTCACCGGTAACCAGGCTATCTCACAATGGTGTCTTCTTGGTCAATTCGATTGCTCGTCGCTAGTTTAGCGATTACTGGCGGAGTCGCAGGGGGCTGGCGCGATGGGAAGTTCAAGACGTTGGTGACGTTTGGCGATAGTTACACGGATGAGAACCGATTGGGATACTTCATCAACAACAATGGTTCTGCACCACCTGTGGCATGGCAACAGCCTGTGGTAAGTCAATCGTCAAGCATAATTGCCTATCAACTTGTGCTAAAAACACCAGGGTCTAGCAACAGCCTCGGGTGGCCTCTCCTGGGCGCGATACGCCAGCATCTATTCCAAAACCAACCTCTACAACTACGCCGTCTCAGGCGCCGTATGCTCCAACGAAATAACACCCCGCTACTTCTCCGCCATCGACGCCCCCTTCCCCGACATCGCGGGTTACGAACTCCCCGCCTTCATCGCCGACTCCACGGCCACCACATCCAACGGCACGCAATTCTTCACCGGCAAGCCCTCCTCCACCGTCTACGCAATCTGGATCGGCACCAACGACCTCGGCAACGGCGCCTTCCTAACCGACAGCCAAGTTCCAAACAAAACCGTAGCCGACTACATGGACTGCGTATACACGCAAATCGACCGCCTGTACGAAAACGGCGGCCGGTATTTTGTTGTTATGAATCTTGCGCCGCTGAACCTGCTCCCTCAGTACCAACGACCCGGCGAAGGCGGCCTCCAATCAACGCAATACTACCCCGACACCCCCGGAAAAAACCTCACAGAAGTCCACGGCCGCATGCAAAACACCGTCGCAGCTCTCAACCAAGTCTACGCCTACCGCACGCCCTTTGCCGCGGAGATCGAGGAGCGCTGGGAAGATGCCAAGGTCGCTTCCTTTGACGTCAACGCGCTCATGACGGATATCTACTATAACCCGTCTAGCTATTTGAATGGAACGGGCGCGCCGTTGAATGTCCAAGGAGTGGAGAGTCTGTGTGATGAGCAGGGAAGTAATTGTACGAGCACGGATAGTCCGGATAGTTTCATGTGGTTTGATCCGTTGCATCCGAGTGAGCAGACGAGTAGGGTTGTGGCGAGGGAGTTTGTGGGGGTGTTGGGCGGGAAGAGTCGGTGGGCTAGTTATTGGGGGTGTTAGGAGGGTGTTGTGGAAGCTGTAAAGCGTGGAGGGAAGACATGAGCAACGTACGCAATATTGAAATGATAATATACGATCTATGCTTATCTTACAAACGTAGTCTTTTGTTGTAGCCCTTCTTTTCAAAACGCGAATACGCCAACCCGCTATGCTATGCCATGCCTATCAAAACAACATCCCACCCAACCCCCTCCCGCTATGCTATTCAAACAACAATCCATCCCCATCCACCATCCCATCCAACACAGATACCCCAAACTCGCTCTCAACAAAACTTAGATACTCCGACACCACCTCTCCAACCCCTTATCCCCACCCTTAACCCCCCTCAATACCTCCCCCACCTCCTCCAAACTAACATCGCACCTAACCATCCCAAACGCACCCACAGCCCCTCCCGTCAAAACCGGCATGCACAACCCCAACTCCACCAGCCCCTCCCACTCCCTCCGCGCCACATCCTTGCCCCACACTTTACTCGCACCACTGCTACTGCTCAGCCCGCCTGCCGCCGATTGAATGCGCGCGCGGCTGGCGAGGGTGACGTATTCGTCGTAGGCCATGTTGAAGTTGCACGTGTCGGAGTCGTGGATGATGTCTAGACGCGCGGCGGCGATGAGGAGGGAGAGGGAGAGCTGGGAGAGGGAGGGGATGAGGGTGAGTTTTGAGTCTGGGGACGAGAGGGTGGTGGTGGGTTGGAAGGGCGTGGTTGGGGAGAGGGTGGCGGTGGGGAGGAGGAAGGTGGTTAGGATTTTGGGGACGGATTTCGAGAGGTAGAAGGTTGGGGCTAGGTGCGTGGTTAGGAAGGTGGGGGTCGAGAAGAGTTTCTGCGGGGAAGGTTAGCTGGGTTGTGGATGGATACTATGGAGGGTGGATGGGCTTACGGAGATGTTTTTGTTCCATTGGGATAGTGCGTCTTCTTTCGTGTCGCCCTTCTTCCCCTTCCTGGCTGGCGTAGTCTTGGTGCCACCTTCTAGTATACCTCGTTCCTCGACGCTCAGTTGCTCGGGCTGTATTAACAAACACGCTTTGCATGTTTCTTGGAACGCGGTAAATGTCGTTGCCAGTCTGAGATGCACGTAGCGGTGGCTGAAACGACTCTTGACACGCTTCTCGAGACTGTTAGTCACGTCGATGCGTGTTGTCAGTCCTAAGACCGCGATAGGCGCTTTTCGTGACTGCGCGATGTCGAAGAGATTGTAAAGCAACGTCTGACGAGGATGTTGAGCGAAGAGGTCAAACTCGTCCATGACGAAAACGACGGCTTTGGCGACTTCGTCAGTTACCTCACCAGTCTGTTCGGATGGGTGGGACAACAGAGCGAGCAGGGTCGCTAGCGTATCAGCGTAGTTCTTTCCTGGGCCGCTACCATCCTCCTCGATGTCCATCTCTCTCCCTAACTGGCGCCAGATTTCACGGAGTGCAATCTTGTCGTCTGTGTGGACAAAGCCGTTGAGCCGAACAACGTGGTATTGGCCGCCGTTATCTTTGGAGACTTCAGAAAGGACTTTGTTGACGAGTGCCGTCTTTCCACTACCCCGGGCCCCGATTACGAGCATCGAGTTGCCCTCGCCAGCGGTGATAGTGTGCTCGACAAGTTGGTGCACAGACTTGTACTCTTCGTCTAAGCCCACCAAGGGGGATGGGCGTTTACCGGTAATACGTTCCATGACGATCGTCTTCAGTAGATCAAGTTCGCGGCCCGGTGCAATGTCGCTGTAGATGGCCGATAGAGCGAGCTTCTCCTTCTCCTTTTGCGCTGATGTAGGCTTGTTAAAGGGACTGGGTTCTGTGGGATCCAGCAAACTGTCCAAAATGCTGTTCCCATCTACCTCCATATCATCCTCGTCATGGCCATTGACCTGCTCCTCCGCATTCGACCAGCGCTCCTCGTCGTTGTTGGCGATGTGATCGGTGCGGTTGAAGCGTCTTCGCGCACTAGCAGTAAGCTTCCTGTTGCTTGTGGGAGAGCCATCGCCGAGTTCGTCCTCGCTTTCCGGTATGGTCGTTTGCTCTGCTGCTGGTTTTCGTCGCTTGGTGGACTTGGAAGGCGTAGCTACGACTACCTCTTCCGACTCGGGTTCTGTCGCTGCTGCCTTCTTTCGTGTACTGGTAGCCGGCTTTCGTACGGAGCGTGGCTTCGAGGTCTTAGCGGCTTTGGTTTCGTTCTGCAGCTCATCCGTCTCATCCTCCTCGGGGATAGGACTAGGGTCTCTCTTCTTGCGCGCACTCGCTCGTGGGGCAGCTGGTTTGCGCGCCGACGCAGCTGGCTTCCGTACAGCCTTTGCAACTTTTGCAGGTGCGATGACATCCGTCGATGCCTCTTTCAAAGCGGCCCGACTTGCAACTTCCGCCTTTGTAGGTCGCCCCTTTCCTCGCTTCGGTGGTGTGTTTGTTTGCGTCTCCTCCTTGTCCTGCGCCGCGATTGGCGTGTTCTCTTTGAGCGCTTTCTGCGAAGGTTTGCGGACCCGCGTTGGTCGTGAGGATATTTCGACGTTCAATGCGCCCTCGATGTCATCGTAGATGTCAATCTCTTCTTCTGCCGCACGCTTTGTCGCAGTGCCATTTGTTGCGCCCTTCAGCGCCCGGCCTTTACGCACTGGCGCTGGCTTCTTTTCCACGTTCTGTTCAGAATCGCCGTTCGTATTCGTCGTGGTTCGGGCTGCAAGCCTGCCAGAGGCTTTCCTGGTAGACGGCTTTGTTGACGGGCTCGATTCTGTGCGCTTCGGGGTGTCGAGCTTTCTCCGCTTAGAAGATCGTGGCGATTCGTCCATGGCGGTACTTGGGACGTTCTATTATCGTATTTGTATAGTTGATGGCTGTTGGTTATTGGGAATGCATCGTGATGGTCGTATGCGCCAAACGTTTCGAGATGGTGAAAGCGCTGGTCAAGGCGCGTCAATCCACAAGTCGCGTCGCGCTACAATTCCGCTTCCCGCCCGGGCGCCCCTGCATCATACCAGGAGTCATCCACCCTCGCTTCTCCATGTGGAAGACGAGCACCAAACACCACACCAGCTGAGCGCCAGTACTAACCGTACAATCCGTATGGAACATTAGACTGAGTCATCATGGCTCCGCAGTCGGGCTCTTGTCGTGACTTTCGCGCTTTCCGACGGGCCCAGGGCCTCAGAGCCCCACTCGACCGTACATCGAGCGCGCCCTACAAGTGATTCCCAAGCTAACGCCGTCACTACTTATCTCAACATACAATGGCGACTGTAAATAAGTATGAGTCTGCTGCCATCGATTCAACATCAAATTCGAGCACTCAATGGCTTCAACTCATAGCACCCAGGTCGACTTGACCACTTACCCACAGCAGCCTTCGGCCGCAACAACGGACATCGAAATACTACGCCAACACGAAGATGACAACCAACGTCTTAACGACGACAATGGCTTCTCTCTTCCGCCTACCGATGGTGGTAAGGATGCCTGGCTCTGTCTGTTCGCTTGCTTCATGCTTGAAGCCATGATCTGGGGGTTCCCTTCCTGCTACGGCGTCTTTCAAGAGTATTATGCTACTAGTGAGGAGTTCTCCGGTCAAAGCAACATCGCCGTGGTTGGCGCTTGCGCAATGGTATGTTCTATGGATCTTTGTTGGTTCCCATTCTGACATTACTCTAGGGCATCATGTACATGGACATCGCGTTCTGGTTCGCCGTGCTCAAATACTTTCCCAAATTCCGCATCTGGGCCACACCAGTCGGTCTAGTTGTCGTTTGCCTCGCTTTGGGTCTTGGATCGCTGTCGACAAGCGTAACGCACCTCATAATCACTCAAGGCATCTTGTACGCACTCGGCGGCGGCCTCGCCTGGACTCCAATCCTCTTCAACATAGAAGAGTGGTGGGTACGCAGAAGAGGCTTTGCCTATGGAGCCACCATGGCTGGTCTAGGATTGAGCGGGGCCATCCTTCCTCTTATACTCGAATGGCTTCTACACTCATACGGATTTCGGACGACTCTCCGAGTATGTGCGCTCAGCTTCGTGGCCCTGAACTTTCCAATAGTCTTCTTCTTCAAGCCTCGACTTCCACCATCGCAAACATCGCAGTCTAGAGGGTTTGATCTGTCGTTCTGGACATGTTCGAATTATCTCATCCTGCAATCCGGCAACATCATCCAAAGTCTTGGCTTCTTCCTACCAGCAATCTATCTACCCACGTTTGCTCGGTCCATTGGCGCAGGCAGCATCGAAAGTACCGTCACTATCATCCTCGTCAACGCCGCTGCGTTCGTCGGATGTCTATGCATGGGTATCGCTACCGACAAGTACCATGTCACGACCTGTCTTATGGTCTCCGCACTGGGGTCAACGGTCGGCATATTTCTCCTATGGGGGTTCTCTACATCACTAGCGCCATTGTACATGTTCTGCATTGTGTACGGTGCCTTTGCTGGCTGTCAATCGAGCGCCTGGAGTGCAATTGTCGCAGACACTCAAAAGAAGCGCAGAGGCGCGGATTCTGGCTTCGTATGGGCATGTCTATCGGCTGGAAAAGGAGTAGGCAACTTGTGCAGTGGTCCGCTCTCAGAAGCATTGCTACATGCTGGTGATTGGAGTGCAGGCTTTGCTTATGGTAGCGGATATGGCGCGTTGATCGCCTTCACAGGTGTGACTGCACTGTTGAGCGGCTGGGGATATGCTGCGAGGAGGATTGGATGGATATGATCCGATGCCTCTGGATGCCTGACGTAGTTCATTGCCGAGGTGTGCGTCCCGCACGGCAGTACGTCACACATCACGCCGTTACTACATTTCAAACACCAAGCAGGTCTCCCGATGCTCAAGTAGACGATGTGCCCGTTCCTGTTACAGAGCAACCATGGTCGGCATCTGGTTGCGCCAATCAGCTAGCGACATGCCCTCTTGGCGTCGAGGTACGCGTACGCCTGAAACAGACCCACCACTACCATCAACATGCGATCGGCCCTCCCGCTCGCATCTCGACCTCTCCCTCGAAACATGTTGGCTTTCTACCCAATCTATCCATGGCCATCGCAGCCTTGCTTTTACGCAAATTACCGACTTGGTCCTTGTCATCCACCTGTTTACAGCTTTGTTTTATAGCGCGCACAACGATTCCATTGGAGAAGGTCATGAAACTCCACAGCGATCGGCATGAAATCCCCATACTACAATTTACGAATCAGGCCATGCAGACGCGCTTCCTGGCTAGACCTGCAGAGATTGACCTACCAAGCCCGCGCCGCCGCGTCTTCGCAATGTCTTGATCGATCTTATCTGTAACTAGCTGCTAGCAGGTAGGCGCACAGACGCCTGCTCATAGTGATTCTCCAGCAACTTCAAACGACTGGGCAATCTGGGGGCGGCGGGCCCGCGGGATGCTGGTTTGAGATGAATTGAGTGGTTGATCATGGGTAGATCATGGCCTGGAAATCTCCGAAACGAAACAAGAAGATATATATCTAGGGCTCTCTGGCCTCAGTTTGTAGGATCATCAACACAGTTCTTCACAGATCAGTTGTCCAGCACTCTTTCTCTCTTCCCTCTCTTACACTTCGGGCAGGCCTTTCTTTGCTCTACCCAAGTTCACTCTCTCTAGATATCCCAGTGGTATATACATTCTTTTTGGCTGAGCCACTATCTTTACATTTTCAACAACTTCAGCCTCAAACATCCACACCGACTTCCACGCTACTACTTCCATCAAGATGAAGTACTCCGTTCCCGTTGTCCTCGCTCTCTCGAGCAGCGCTGCTGCCTTCCCCCTCGGCGACTACCTCGACGCCATCTTCGGCACCAAGGACACCCGTCAAGCACCTCCTCAAGCTCCACCTGGCTTCCCTTCCATGGGCATGCCACCAATGGGCTCTCCCACCCCAGGCTTCCCTCCCATGGGTCCTCCCATGGGAACTGGTGCACCAACACCTGGTTTCCCACCAATGGGTGCCCCAACCCCAGGCTTCCCCCCAATGGGCCCTCCCTCCGGTCTCCCTCCCATGGGCGCACCAACCCCCGGTTTCCCTCCCATGGGCCCCCCCATGGGCACCGGCGCCCCAACACCCCCCGGCTTCCCCATGCCTATGCCCACCGGCGGCTTCCCAGGCGGTCCAGGCGGCCCAGGCGGCTCCAGCAACATGCCACCCTCATGGCCCGTCCGCGCGCGCGCCGCCCGCAACCTAGCCATCGACTACCAGCTCGCCCCGCGCCAAGGCGGCGACCTGCCCCTCCCTTCCTTCTCGCTCGCAGACCCCGAGAACGGCGGCGCACCTACTCCTACTGAGTCCCCCTCCGGCGGAGGCGAAGAAGCTCCAGGTGGATTCCCCGGCCTACCCACTCCCACTCCTGGTGCCCCCGAGGGCCCCGGCGGCGGTTTCCCTGCGCCCACAGGCGGATTCCCGGGTTTGCCTACTGGTGCGCCTGAGGGACCCGGTGGACCAGGTGGACCAGGTGGTTTCCCAACTGACCTTCCTTCTTTCCCTATGCCGACTGGTATGCCCGGTGGATCGGGTGGTTTCCCCGGTCTGCCTGGTACTGGCATGCCTGGTCTGCCTACTACCATGGAGACGATGACGCGTGGACCTAAGCCAACTGGTATGCCTGAACTTCCTGGTCAGGAGGATGGTCAGCAGGGTCCTGGTGGTGACAACGGGTCTGGTGGCTGGTGGAGCTGGCTTGGTGGATTGTTTGGCGGTGGTAAGGGAGACGGCGAGGGTGCTGGAGCTGGTGAGGGTGAGGGTGCTGGAAGTGGAATTGGTGCTTAGATGCCCGATACCCCCTTGACATTTGGATGATCGGAGGAAGGAAAGGTGGGATGAAGACGTCTTGATGGCGCGATTGGTTTCGATTCTTGTCAAAATACTTTACACATTCACTTTACTACAAAGAACTCATACATGCCAATACGGCAGAATGACAAACAAACAAATTATCTCAGCACAAGCATTTCTTCCACACCATGTTCTCAAGTGTCTTCGATGAATTCAACCAAGTATCAAAGGTGAAGATAAGATGCAATTATCTATATCAACAACATACATACCACAATGTTAAAGAACGTAAATCATCAAAATTGACCGCCGCCGTTGAGGGCAGCAATCGGGTATCTCAGAAAGGCAGGCCATGCCTACATCACCATCCTCCTTCTCCTCCACTAACTATGCTTCTCGAACTTTTTAGGGTTCCCGCACCATAATCTTTACTTTTTGCGTGACGGTCGTCGGGTTGAATTGACGCCTCCCAGATGCATATGCATATGCTTTGTAATGCTTTCACTTTTCTTGAAAGCACCTATTAGAACCGAATTTGCGCCGAGATATGAAGAGTCGGAGAATTTTGCGCTTGTTGAAGTGCAAGAGTCCTGTTGAAAAAGGGACTCTGTTGCGTATGTTGTTGAAGACCGAAGTGAAAGTGGAGATTGTCCGAGGGAAGCTCCTCAAGAGTTGGGTCTTAATGTGTTGAATACAGTGAGACCGGGTGTCGTTGTGGAATCCAAGCAAGCCTAGTTGGACATTGCAAGGCTCCTCATGCCGTTCGTGACCTCGACAGCGGCTGCCTTGGCGGCGTCAATGAGGCTTGGGTTCTCTTCTTTGCGAGGTCCGACTTTCTCGCCATTCGTGCCGTTCACGTTGCTTTCGCCGTTGACTGGCTTCTTCGCTTCCTCTCCGTTTGTGCCAGGCACGTCAACGTTGTTGGGGTCGACCAGGGGCTTGTCCATGTCCTTGACTTCTAGTCCGTCGAAGATGGGGAAGATGCCGCGAGTGGCGTGGAAGTCATTATGTACTGTAGGATGTTAGTTGACAGAGCTGGATGGTTAAGCGAATATACTCACCGATGTTCAGGAGGTACCATGTGTCTACAACATCCTGGATCACATAACGTGAAGGACTGACACCAGCATGGCAGTTGGCCCACTGCTGTCCGAGGCGGTAGAATTCGTCCTTCCAGGCGAGGAAGCTGACTGTTTCGACAATGGTTGGCTGCACAATCTCCTTGCCTGGGAAGACACCCCAAGTAACAGCATTTGGTCCTTCGTTGGGAGCATTCGTCTTCAAGTCGCCATCCTTGTTGACCGCATAGTATGTGAACTCAGGGTCGCGCTCGAGACGTGTGATGATCTCCGAAATGTGCTCTGGAGAGACAAACACTTCTAGGTATGCCTTCTGGTAGACGTAACCATTGCGTGGACCCCAACCAAAGACAGGGTCCGAAGACTTGGCTCCGTTGACAGCGGGCTGGGAGTTGATGGTCAGGAAACCGCGACGGTTCAGATCGATGAGATCATCAGTGATGGATCCAGCTTCAGTCGTGATGGGCTGTTCACTCCACGGCAACGAGTCGAGCTTTCCCTCCATGTAGCGTACGAAGAGTTCGGACAGATCCCTAATCGACATTGGTGTGCCCCATAGCTTGATGTTCTGCTCATTGGTTCCCTTCAGACCGATGCCATATGAGTCCAATTCACCGAACGCAGGCGAGCGAGAATCTCCCCAGCGACCGTTGGGGAACTCGTCCCAGTCTTGTGTGCGTGCGATATACGATCGGTTGCGGTTGCGCCAGAAGATGGGTCGCACGTTCTCGTCGCGTCGGTTGAGGGCCAGGGAAGGCCGCCACGGAAGGGGCTTCTCTAGCGGTGACTCGGGGTCTGGTAGGAGGTCTAGTTCTTCGAGGACCATGCGGGTGGCTTGTGCGAGATTCATGGTGTAGCTATAAGGGAATTAGTCGGCAATCTTTCAGTCTCGAGCACCTACTTACAAGTGCAGATGTATGATACCAGCATCGATCAGCCGCCGGCACATGTCTGCGACCAGAGTCTTGCCAACTTCACGGACTTCGACGTCGTCGTTCTTGACAGGCTCCAATGCCTCAGTCCAGTTCTTGGGGATGTTGCACTTGGTCCATTGAGCTCGGCGTAAAAATGCCGCGTATGTGTGGATCGGCATAATGCCAGGAATGATGGGAACGTCGATGCCCTTGGCACGAACCTTCCTGACCCACTCGAGGAAGAGATCGGTATCGTAGAACATCTGTGTGACAATGAAGGTTCCTCCGGCATCAACCTTCTCTTTGAGATGGTCGATGAGCTCATCGACGTTGTCATTATCGTCGCTCCCTTCGGAGTATCCGGCCACACCAATGTCGAAATGGTTTCCGTACTTCTCCTTGATGTATACGACGAGATCCTTGGCATAGCGGAAGCCACCTGCTGTCGCCTCCCACTTTTCTCTCTCACGCGGCGGGTCTCCCCTCAGGGCGAGGATGTTGGTGCAGCCGGCATTGTATGCGTCGCGGAGGGCGTCGTCGAGCTTGGACTTTTCCATGTCGGTGCATGTGAGGTGCATGCAGGTTTCGAGGCCGTAGACGGATTGTGCGACCTTGACCATCTCGCAGGTCAGCTTGGAGTGGCGGCCACCGGCGCCCCAGGTGAGATCGATGAACTGTGGACCGAAGCCATGCATGCGGTCCATGCGGTCGTAGAGGTTTTGGACTCCCTATATGAAATCAGCTTCTTGCTCCTTGTGCCATGGACATCAGGGTGCGGCGTACCTGCGCTGTCTTGGGCGGGAAGAATTCGAAGGAGAAGGTTGGCTTTCCCTCCTCCCGCGCCTGGGCGAGTTTCTGAGAGATGTGCATGATGGAGAGGTGTAGGACTGCTAGAAAAAGAAGAGGAAGGAGAATGTAGAGTCTGCGTCAATTCTCCCGACGTTAGTGAAATGTATATGAGAGATATGCACCCCGCGGTGGAATTCGGGCAATGTGCAAGGATGCTGCGTACTGCGGTGTTGACACGAGCTATCCAAAGTATCGTTTGCGGGCCCAGCGATCTGCGAGTGTCCGCGACATGTACCACTGCTGTCTTGCGGTCGGTCAGTGGGCGAGAGGTGAGTGATGCGTTGATGTACAGTTTTCCTTAGCGGACCTCAGGTCGACGTTGAAGCGGTTAGCGCAGTACGGAGGCACAATCGGAGCCCTCCAGCCCTGCCAAGCGTGGCCCATCTTCGGCGGTCTGCCATGGCTGCTCTGGCACCACTGGACGATCCGATGGCTATACGTAACATGTGCATGCGGTGGGCGCGCGTCGTCACAGGAGATGCAGAGAGCGCTTGGGCAGGCCGCAAGACGCGCATATTATAATGTGGCATTGCAGGTGGTGATGGATGTGGCATGGGAGCCCCACAAACGTGTCCCGTCCCACACGAGCTCCCCTCCACCGCTGGTGGCCGAATTGTCCCTTCCCCGGGTTTACCCTATGCGGTAACCCCGGATCATCATCGTTGCGCAAGAGTGTGTTTAGGAAGCTGCCAGACGCTCTACAAGTAACATTCTTCATACACACATACACAGACCGCAGCTATGCCGCCCATCACGCGCCCCCGCCGCATCGTCGGCGTCTCGCTGAAAATGTACTTCGACCTGCCCAGCACCCTGTCCTACGTCCGCGGCGTCTTGCAGCTTGACGGCGACGCCTGGAACTCGCGCATCGATCTCTTCGTCATCCCCGACTTCGTCTCGCTCACCGAATCTGCCCGCATCCTCGAGTCCTCGTCTATCATGCTTGGCGCCCAAGATACCATGTGGGAGGACAAGGGCGCATACACCGGTGAGGTCAGCCCACTGGTGCTGCGCCAGGCAGGTGCGCGCATAGTAGAGATTGGACATGCGGAGCGGAGGGCCATATTCGGCGAGACAGGCGAGACGGTCGCGAAGAAAGCCGGTGCAGCAGCGAGGAACGGCCTCATACCGCTTGTGTGCATTGGCGAGAAGACGCACCACAGCGTCGCATCAGCAGCTGTCGGTGCAGCTATACAAGAGTGCAAACCCCAGGTCATGTCAGTGCTGGCTGCGGTCCCAGACGACACTGAGGTAATCCTGGCCTACGAGCCTGTCTGGGCCATTGGCGCAAAGGAGCCCGCCGACCCCGACCACGTTGTCAATGTTACGAAAGAGCTTAGGAAGCTGGCTGCTGGCAGAGCGGGCACCACAAGAATCGTCTACGGAGGGAGTGCTGGCCCTGGCACCTTTGCGAAGATTGCCGAAGGCGTCGATGGCTTGTTCCTGGGTCGTTTCGCGCATGACATTAAGAATCTCAAGAAGGTAATCGAAGAAGTTGGCGGAGCTTGAGGTCGCTATGGATGACCATACGGCCGTTGAAGCTCTCATTCTTTTTCGCATGAATCATCCAGCGGGGGATCGGAGTCGGGGAAGGAGGAACAAGGCGAACAAACCAGCCGGGTGAGATTACTTATCTTCTCATCACCACCGTCCATCTCGTCATGTGCGCAGGTATAAGAGAATGACGTGCCGGCTTGGTACCTTGTCTCAAACTGATCCATCTCATCTTCTCTGAGAGCGCGTGCAATGCACCTTCCTATTCTATCAGCACTTCTGTTGACGTTGCATCATGTTGACTGGCGCGGAATACATGTCCATTCGCAAAGACAGTATCCAACTAATGACTGCTGAACGCAATCTGCTCGATTCGATCATCGGTATGCTTCGCGATCATGGCGAACAAGTTTATGACAGTCGTTCGGCACTAGGCAGAAGCGACGCGCACCTGGCCATGCTGAGCAAGTACGGGGTACCCAGGAGCAGAAGGTGCGAACGACGACGAGGAGACTTTCTGCCATCGAACATCCGAATGTACCGACGATCTGTATCTCCTTGCACCTTCTCACCAGCTTTCGGCACTTCACACTGGAAAGCACCGAAGACCGAAACCCTCCGAAGGCTACCCACATGAACTTTCAACGCCGCATGATCCACACTCCGCATAGGACTCTTGGTCGCAATCTCGTGTCACGTTCTTCGGATGCCGATTTCGGATGCCGGTAGCCCATACGCAGTGGAAGCATGTCCCGCAGAGCAGATGCATGCTTTCACGATGGATAAGGCGATGCAGATTCTATGGACAACTTTGTGCTGGACCGGAAGCGTCGTTCCCTGTGATCGCAAAAAGCCCGAATCCCTTCTGATCAGAGGGGTCACGGCATACGCCGCTAGAATCCTGGGTCGCGGTCTTACTGGGATCCTGATGGCTCGGATCCACGGAAGATGCGGTCTGCCTTTTGGACACCTGGCAAACTTGCCTATTACCGACTAAGAGGTTGCGAGCGCGTTAATCGGAACGAATTTTGGGAATCGTCGTGCGACCTGCGGTGTGCGGTCAACCAGGTTTTCATTTCGAGTGCGACTGGAGCCTGCGTGAAACAATGCAACTCCCCGGAACACTTGATGCGATATGCCAGCCTCGATTCACTCCAACCACGAGCCCAGTGTTTGTACATCTATCTATTCCCGGGGCTTGGTTTCAAAAAACCACCAGTCTTCCCGCATCGTAGGCTGGATTGGGTTAGGCGGGCTTGCTCGCGGAATCAATCCGCCGCCTACCCGTTTCGTGGTCGGATGAGCGCAAGCTACTCGCCAAATGCCCTACGCTCGATACCAGTCACCAGATTCCGAAGCCACCATGCACACCTCGGTAGTGGAACGCGGGGGCTGGCTCTGGGCCCTCCCTTGCAGTTTGACACCAACTGCGGAACTGATTTATCGACCATAAGATGCACATGCAACCACAACAGCTTCGCCGCACGAGGCCGGACTGCATATGTTCTGGACTGAGTCGAAGCAGTTGGTCGTTCTCGTCACACAGATCTGCAACTGCCTCAATTGCAACGTTGCACACGATCGCACTTTGGAGCCACACCATCAGTAATCGATGTCGCCTACGCGACTCGTTTGCGAGACGTCAAAAGGAACTCTCATGCGCGGCTTCAGAGATGCCGTGGCGACATGACGTTTGGGAATAACGCCTGCACCACTCATCCGGATCTAGCGTTCCTAGTACGCTTTCCCCGCAAAGTCAACCCCAATAAGTGACGGCCCGACGATCATTTAGCTCCAAAGTCTAGGCTCCGCACACATCCCCAGCTTTCGCGTGCTTCATCTCCACTCGACTCCGCAGAACCGATCTTATTTCCTGCAGCTGCAGATCCCTTACTGGTTGTCACTGAGTCGGATCACGATCACGTTACAACGTTCAATGCGTACCATTTGCATTGCGACCGTTTTGGGCACTAGGGTCGCCGAGGTCTTGCCAATACGGCGAGGCTAAGAGTGTGATCAATTGTGTTTCACGAAGAAGCATGCTTATCGTAGAGTCCTCGATGGGAATCTACATCTCCAATCGCCCATTCAGACGCTCGTTATCATGCACTCTTGGATAAGCCCCGACGGTGTTATAGGCAGAAGGTCTGGGGTGTGCAATGTGACTGCGCGGAACGCCACTGTTGTTTCTGGGGATGCGTCGCCAGGGAAGCCACGTCCGCAGCTAAGGATGAACTCCTCATGACTCCGGCGAATCAAGACCTGGCCGTCCTTCGAGCTCTGGTCTGGGCAGATCTGCCCTCCCGCCAATTCGACTACGTGCATCAGGTCCAACGCGGAGCCGCAGCGGTTGGTCCTCAAACTCTTGTTCTACCGGGGTGGCCTGGCTGCACCTGCCACCTACTTGGTGATGATCCCTTGCTTTCGTCCGCGGCTACGCTTTCTCGGAATTGGAATCCGTGCCTCAAGGTTTGCGGAGCACCATCGTTACGTTACCTACACTCTTAATGAAGATTGTCTGCCCACCTATATCAATCCTATCCTCCATCTTCTAGCCTCCTATGTCACGTTACGAGAACTCTACAGCAACTACCACTTCCTCCACTGGCCATCATCACGAAACATCCTCCTCTAATACTAACTCTAACGGAAGCGGTCTATTCGATAACCACATCGCCTGTATGACTTCCAACCACGACCACAAGTACGCAACAAACGACGCCCATCTCGGTGCGACTACGGCTCGGGACGCGGAGACTCTATCAGCTGGATCAACCGCGAGAAACGAGTCGACGACACGAATGATGGACAACCCCAACGCTTTGGAGAAGGACTTTTCTCGGCAAGATGGTAAGACACTTTTGCGACGCGTACTTCTGAATTCAGCTGACGCTCTCTAGCTTACGGCAATGGATATGGAGGACACGCACACCTCGATGCTTCGGCCGACTCTGGTACTGCGCTGCATCAAATCCGAACAGCAGGTAGCATCTCCATCTCGCCAGAGCTTTTCGAGAAGCTGTACTTGTCACCTCCGAACAAAGTAAAGGGAGATCTGCGCAAGACGTTCGGTAACCCAACACCTCTGTAAGTTCTCATTACACATTTCGAGTTCGTGGTTGCTGACATTGCATAGCGCTTTGATCGGTTTCTTGTTGTCGCTGCATCCATTGAGCATGACCCTTATGGGATGGCGAGGCGCTGGTGGGAGTGGATCTGCAAGCATCGGGTGGTATTACTTCTGCGGTGGTCTGCTCATGATCCTCGGTGGCCTCGGTGAAGTATGTTTGTCCTGAAACTTGTAACAGCAAACACTAACCGCTACCACAGTGGATTCTCGGCAACACCTTCCCCTTCGTTGTCTTCTGCTCTTTCGGTGCCTTCTGGCTCGGTTTCGCCGCAACTCTCCAACCTTTCTACAACTCATACGCCGCATACGCAGATCCAAGTGTCGAAGGCAGCACAGGTCTCGAGTCTGTGGGCTTCAATGTCGGCCTTGGTACGTTGCCTACAATATGTTTCGGAATTGCACCTCTAACGGTTGATACAGCATACTTCCTCGTCATGATGGGCATTCTATGCCTCGTCTACCTCGTCTGCTCCATCCGCACGAACCTCATCTTCTTCCTCATCTTCTTCACACTTGTACCCGCCTTTGGTCTCCTTGCCGGAAGCTACTTCCAGCTTGCCAATGGCCAAGCTGCTCTTGCTGTCAAGCTCGCTGAAGCTGCTGGAGCTTTCACCTTCGTCACGTGTATGTGCGGATGGTACATCTTCTTCGCCATTATGCTGGCTAGTGTCGACTTCCCATTCGATCTACCTCGTAAGTTGACTATGTCTTGGTCAAGTTCAGTTCGTCTGCTAACACGAAACAGTTGTCGATCTATCCAGCGTGGTGAAGGGCGCCAGCGAGAAGCGCAAGATTGACCATATGGAGTAGACAAGACCTCGATGGTGTATGGTCGGAATGCGGAGCATTGGATATGGGAGTGGCAGACAAGTGGAGACATCAAGAGTGGGTCAGATACCAGACGAAAGGCACGCTACACGCGTCAGACAGTCGAGACGGTGATACTGTCAGTGGCCGATCAGAGTGTGAAGCTACGCTTTCCCTTCCATCATGTGCCAATGCTACGGGTAATATTTATAAGTTACGCACGAAATAGTAATTATGCAATTCACGAAATCATATCTCTCCACATGTACTAACTCATCTTCATGTCCAATGCATCGTCACGATCCAAGAAATGGTCGCGTGTCCATCGCATGACGAATCCCACCAGCTGGCGTCGGGCTCGCCCGAGGCATTTCGATCCTGCAAATCTCACGACGACTAAACGATCATTTCAGCCATAGGATTAGGGAACTCGAGACACAATTTCCGCGAAAGCATAACATCGCAGCCTCGTTCTGGTCGACACGCCGTGTCGCATGAAGCCCCATGTCACAGAGTTGACAGGTCTGACACGCCCGACCCCAATTTACGGGTCCGCCAACCAGCTCCTTCAAGCGAACAGATGGTACGTGCATATATACATATAACCAAATCGACGAACAACATATAGGTCTTTTGCCAACAAAATATCTGATATCCAACGACCTACCAAACTTGCATCCAACTTCCCCTCCTCCCACGCTCCGCACCACACGTCACCACCATGATTTACCCGGTGGAAGCAGCCCCCATGCATGCCACACGGCACACCACATCCACATCCACCAGCACATCAGCCCGTCCGCGGAGGCGAAGTACATCATCAAGTCGCTCGTCCGCATCCCAGAACTTCTCGCGCCCCCATTTACAACCCACTGTACCGCGGAAATCTGCTCCAGCCACGCTTCCCCTACGAGCCCTCACAGACTCCTCCGCTCCAATTGCCCAAACCATCATTATAAAACCAAAATCACATCATATCCCTTCTACTACATCAAGATCAAGATCGAGAAAACCTCCACACAAAATGGCAACCTACTTCCTCACTGGCGCGAACCGCGGTATTGGATTGGAATTCGTGCGGCAGTTGGCTGCCAAGGGCGACAACACCATCATCGCGGGCGTACGCTCGAAAACAGGTGACAACGCCGAATTAGAAGCGATGAGCAAGACCAACCCCAAAATCCACATCATCGAATGCGACGTCTCCTCGCTGGACTCCCTCTCCAGCATCGAGTTCCGCGTCGCAGAAATCCTCTCCAAGAGCGGCGCATCACTCGACTACCTCTTCAACGTCGCCGGCATAAACGCCACATCCAGCGACACGAGTCTGACGCTCGATCCGAAAAGCATGTCAGAGCACATGCAAACCAACGTGCTGGGCCCGGCGAAAATCGTCTCCTCGCTGCAAAAATACCTCGCCCGCGGCGCTACGGTGCTGAACATGTCGTCCGGGCTCGGCAGTCTGACTGTTGCGACGGATATAACAAAGTGCTGTACTTATAGTATGAGTAAAGCGGCGTTGAACATGTTGACGGTGCACCAGGCGAAGGATTTGAAGAAGCTGGGGGTTAAAGTCATTTGTATGGATCCTGGGTGGGTGAAGACGAGGATGGGGGGCGAGGGCGCGATGATTGAGGCGAGTGTTAGTGTGGGGAGTATGTTGGAGGTTGTGGGCGGGTTGAAGGAGGCGGATAGTGGGAGGTTTTTTAGGTATGATGGTGTGCCTGTTGCGTGGTAGGTTGGGATGGGGAATATGTGTTGGAAAGTGGTAGAGGGGGAATAGCTGGAGGGGGATATGTAGATAGCATGTTGGACATGATAGTCTGAGATAATTGTGGATGGTATCTAAAGCGACAGTGAACTACATACTTCATGCCTTGAACTCCGTCTGTAAAGCGTCTTTCATCTCTACTCCGCCACAGGGCACAAATCGTAGTTACCAGCGACGTTGTTACCCCACCATTGCGGGAACGGAATAGCCGGCCCACCAGCTCCAAACACAGCAAACGACAAGATGAACAAGCAAGTCAAACTCGCGCCATCAAATGCACCCGCAATGAGGTACGAGTAGTCCTTGAAGATGCGGGGACGGTAGTTCCTCAGGTAGAACTGCGTGAAGAAACCCACAATCGTCCAGCTGAGAAGCACGCACGTCTGACTCTGGTTGTAAGGAATGTATCCCGCGTACTGGATGAACTGAGGGAAGTTGATCTCGCGGAGGGAGAAGTTACCGATCTTAGGCACGAAACGAACGAAGATGCGGTGGGCGAGGACGATAGCGGCGCCGATAAGGAGACCAAAGGGGACGATGGAGTAGGCTTTTCCTTGCTTGTAGAGGTAGGCAGCGAGCGCCCAGGTGGAGGCGTTGGTGTTGTAAGATTGGATGTTTGCACCCGACCACGACGCGTTACCGTCGGTGTCGGCGAGGAGGTGCTTGTTTCCTGTTACGATGGAGATCATGACGGCGTAGTTGATGAAGCCGCCGAGGACGGTGCCGTATATTTGTGTCATGAACATCACGCGGGGCGGGATCTTGAGGTATTCGCCTAGTTTCAGATCCATGCTGAGTTGCACGGCGCTGTTGATGACGTTGTGAGACCACGCGGCGAAGTACATGTTACCGATGGGGCGACCGGGGAGGATCAGTCCGGCAATGACCTTGGACAGGTTGTTGGTTGCGATACCGTTACCGAAGCGGGCGTAGAGGAGGGTGCTGAAGGGCGAGATGATCGTACCCATCACCAGTGCGATAACGTAGGCCCAAACGGGGAGAGTGACGTTCTCCTTGATCACGACGACGAGACCGAGCACGAAACTGACGACGAGTACGGCTAGGTACCACCACTGTGGTGCGTCCTTGTAGTGCTTGGCCATGTGCGCGTGATGAGGATCGTCGAACTTGCCCTTTTTGGCATCCTTGAATGCTCGGACTGTGTCGCCGCCCCAGAAGAGCACGATGTGGGCAATGAGGGCGCCAATCGCGGCATTAGCCATGAACATGGCGTAAGCGAAGGTGCCAGTAATCCTCGGTAGACCGTATTGCAGGAGAGCCTTCTCGTCCAGTATGCCATCGATGAAGACGCTTTCGCTTGGGTACTGCTTGCCCTCCTGTGTCAAGAGACGTGTTGACATGAAAGGGAGGTCCTTCGAACCCCAAGCATTGCCGTAGTAAATGCCGAGCATGATGAAAAAGCAGAACACGAATCCGGCAGCTTGATGGAGTTGGAGCTTGAGCGGAAGCGAGGACTGGAAGGAAGTGATCTGTAATAGCGATTAGTGCCTGCAAAGTATGAGTGTTTCGGAGCGCCTTCTTACGTATTGCCAGTCAAGCGAAATGCTGAACCAACCAAGACCCTCGTTGTTTGAGGCACCACCGAAGAGGTTGGTAAGCGTAGCCGCCGTGTTTCCAGTCGCATGCATGGCAGCCAGACAGGGGATCGAGATAGAGTTCAACCAGGGGAAGATGTATGCAGGGAAGAACTCGTAGACGAACATGCAGGAGAAGGCAATCCAGAACCATCGGAGAGGCTTTGAATCCTTGACGCTCTGCCAGTGGAGACCTTGGAGAACCTTGACTGTAGGAAGACTGCTCCAGTAGACCGAGTCAACGTGCCATACGCAGATGGGGCGCATGATACCGCAGATACCGTATCCAAAGAGTCCAATAGAAATGGTGCTGAAGATGACTGTGACAGGGCTCAAAGGCATGTCGTAGAAGAGGTCAGATGCAGCGAAGACCTGACTGGCGGGAGCAGCAATCGATGCGGAAGTCGCGGTGATGGATGTGATGGCATGCTCCTTCAAGTTCCACTCGCCGTGGTTGAAGAAGGACATGATTGTAATCCACATGGGCGCCTTGCCGACTCCGCCCTTCTCCCTCCACCGAGCCTCGAACTTGTCTCCGCGGGGCAGTAGCTTGACCCATCCCCTGCCGAGGAAGTAGGCCATGAGGACGATGAAGGTTCCTTGGATGGTGACGAGAGTGGGTTTGAACTGGTTTCGTCAGCATTCAACGTACGCAGTCTGTGGTGATGTTGACATACCTGGTAGATCTGGTACACGACGGCTTGGAATCCGGATAGAACGGTGGCCAGGAACAGACTTCGGAAAGTCAACGCAGGCACAAAGTCGTCTCGCATAGGCAGTAGGTAGGCTGCTGCGTCGGCGCCAGTAACGATGACATGGTCCTCACCGTCGCCGTCCTTGTCGTGCCCATCGCCGTCGTACTCAGGAAGAGCGGCCTTGATCTCAGGGTCCAAAGGGCCTTTGATGTCGATGTCTCCGTCGTGGGCAGCATGCTTCTTCTCGCTGAAGTCGTTGATAGCCTTGTGGCTGGGGAGATTGACGACCTTGCCCTCGACGGCGTCGGGGCGGCCCATAACCATCACGTCACCAAGAGGAGCTGCCATGGTTGCGCGCGGTAATGGTTTGGTTCATTGTCCGAGCGGGGAGTACTGTTACTCAAATATACAACTGCTCACGTGTTCTAGTGCAAACGCGTTATCGTGGCCTTCACCTGTGTGATTGCGGCGAGGTTGCGCGCAATAGCACGTCAGATAAGGCCCCTGTTGCAGGAGCGATAGGACTGCCACTCCTAGGTTTGAAAGGGCAGGTGTCCCATGTCAGGAAGCGGCCGAATACAGAAGGGTATCTAAAGATCATGCAAGGCGATGTTGGTGGCACGGCAGGTAACCTAACTGTGCAACCCGTGGGTCCTATCACTTCTTCCCTTCGTATTCTAGAACACCCGGCATATCAGAAACGAAGCCTGCAACCGTATATTGGGCAGGAAACTGCGGGGATAACGAGGTCGTGCCATCCCGTGTCGGAGATGCCGTTCCAAAGGGGATGGCCTGGCACCCTGTTGCAACGGCAGGCTGATAGCGACCGATACCTAGGTAAACAACGGAATGGTGTCGCCACCAGGTTGAATGGCATCATCCGCAGACACGATATCGAATGCGCCCGGAAGAAGCATTCGCCGTGCTTATGACCGCGCGACAAGCCAATCGCGGGCAGACCTGGTGTCGCCGAACAATTGCAATGCAATTTAGGGAAGTTTCCTCGGCGTTCGTGCGACAGACGATCCTGTCTCGTGCGATTGGGGCGCTCGTCGTTTGGCGTTGTCCTCGAGAATGCGACGATAAGCGTTGCCAAGTGGGGGTGGCGCCCGCTAGGTCGTGCTTGTCCATCACAAGATGAAGCCTTGGTGGATTGAAGCACGCAGATGTGGACGGCGTTCCCGCGAGCAGCGGCGTCGTGGACCAGAATGCGGCAGTCAGGCCCGCAGTGTCGCCGTGGTGCGCGAAGATAAGCTGCCGAGTCCCGGGATTCCGTTAGGCTGGTTTCCGGTCGATGCAACGCCCACCTCTATCATTCTTCCACGAACAATAAGACATCTCAATGGAGCGTAAGAAAAACGATGTTTGTCGTGTAGGAAAGCGCGCAGCAGTGTACTTAAGATGTAGTACTAGGATGGTCTTTAGTGCTGACATCCAGGCAGCCATCTTGGCATTCTTCCACGCTGACTCAGATCTGCAGGCAAGCGCTCTGCATACAAGTCATGCAATATAGCAACAAGCCATCAACATAGCCAGTATAGTCCAGTTTCCAAATGGCGCATGTATCCAGGAACCCATCGCTCGGGACGTGTGCAGCAAGGTCGTGATTGTCAATTAACCTCAAGCTCGTCTAGCTCATCAGTCCACTCTCAAACGCTGAGGTCTTTTTCTCTACGAAGCATCCATTATGTCTCGAAGTCTCATCAGAATCAAGGCGCTGTATCCTTCAGTCACAATGTCTTCAACTCGAAATGTATCAGCTCCTACAGCAAGGCTCACAGTCTAGATCAATCTCAAACACGTTCCCAGTACCTTTCGAGGAATGATCGAGCTTCTTGCGTCGCACCACGTACACCAGGAAAATCTCTTCAAGAGTCGCTTCTCTCCACTGCCACGGCCTTTAATTATTCATACTCAGTATATTTGAGCTGAGAAACATCTCCGTTGAGATGTAAAGTACACTAGTCTCCATCAATTGTACGCAGCCCGGTCGTTGATTCAACGCTCTATCATTCGTGTCACTTCAAAAAGATAATAGCGAGTTATTCGGGAGGCTACTTGCTATGCAGGATTCTCTGCTGTTGCTTTCCAGCGCAATTCTGGCGGATGGCGATTTTAATAAGACATACAAGCACATAACTATTTCACTCAGCTGTCTCAAATCTTGAAAGAACATGTGCGTCATCGGCTAGTAACATCTACACCATTCACTACGTCTCCAGGCAAAACATACATACCCACAATGCTCTAGTCACTTCTCACGCCTACCCTATAGTCCGAGACTTTCTATCAAAACGTTTTTGACAAAATCCCTCCTGCGTAGCCGTTCGTCCATCCGGACCTCCTCAACTCCAACACCACCATGTCCTCCACGCACGAGCGTTCCATCCCCGGCCTGTCCGCCCTCTCCCCCACCGTAAACCCAGAACAATGCTACAGCGCCCTCTCCTTCTGCCTGCCCACCTCCCTCGCCTTCGCCAAACGCCTAACCTGGGAGCAAACCCCATGGATCCCCCACACATCCAACCACAGATCCGTGAACCCGATCGACGAAGCCGACACCCATCGCATCGCCACCTACCTCTCCCTACATGGCCACTCAGTCACAGCTCGAGATGTACAATGCGCGTTGCTGTTCGGAAGCACAACACCAGGTCAAGACAAGATGACAGAGGGAATGGGGTCGTGTCCGCACCTCTTCGTTATCTTCCCCCACGCTACAAAGGTCCCGTGTATCGACCCCGAGTTCCTCAAAGTCTGGCACGACGACATAGTGAAACCGGCGTTCGACCGCGCGTGGAAAGACTCCGGTCTTGCACACGTCTCCGGGTCGTCGCTCGACACACCCACACGCGTTTTACCTCCCACCGGCGTCCGCACGTCGCGCGACGCCTTTCCCGCTTCCGGATTCCTTGAGCGCCTACGTCATGCGAAGAGCGGCGCTGTGCGAGACTACTGGCCTAGCTGGAAAGACGACTCGTGGTACCTTGGTCTCGAAGGCAAACACACTGGTACACGGACTACAATTTACGATGCTGCTTGGGATGCTATAAAGGGCATGTTGAAGGACCATCCGCAGTTATCTTCGTACCAGCATCCTGTGTACCAGCATCCCATCTTGTTAGCGGTGTCGAGGGGAGTGGTGCATGTGAATCCTAGGTTGAGCACGAAAGACAAGTACAGGTATGTGGCGCAGGAGTGGGATCGGCTTGTTGATTCGCGGTTCGTGAAACAAGGGAGTTTTCAGGTGGTTTTCGAGACGGTGTTGGGTAATACGCCGGAGCCGGAGGAGTATTCTGAGGGGGAGGAGATGTTGAGGGATGAGGAGCTGCTAGATGAGGGGGAAATCAAGAAGATCAGGGATAAGGAGGAGATGTTGAAGAAAGAGGACATCCTAGCGATTGAGAAGATGGAGGCGGATGAGCCGGTCGTGACAGTTGGGCCGGTGGAGGCGACTTTGGCTGTCGAAGAGAAAAGCGAAGGCATCAAGAGGAAGGAAGACTTCAGAATACCTACGAGTGAGGACGAGTATGGCAATAAGCGGAGGAGGACGGAATAGCCTGGTTCGGCCTCTTTGTCAAAGAAACGCTGCAGCCGAAGAAGTGAACGCGGTCAGAAGAGAAGCGAAAGAGTGAGAACGTAAAATGTAGGTAAAAAGTTCATCAAAGCTATCCAAGCTTACCATACAACGCCAACCAATGCAATACTCCGGCTACGCACTACCAAAATGCGATAGCGATGATGAGGTGTTTCCTCACTCATGTCAGATGATACCAGCGATCCTATTTACGCTGTTCGTCGATCCTAGCCCTAGCCCCAGCATCGTCCTCAACCTTCTTCTATCTCGGCTTCGGTCGCCGGAAAGGATGTGCCTAAGTATTGAACACCCAATCATCCAAGCTAATCATGTCAGGCGTGCTGAAAATAAGGTAGAAATACTTCAATGTCTCCGCCGTCCAGAAACTCTCCATCTTGTTCTCAATATTGTCGTCGCGTGTGTAGGGTACGTCTACCACACCAGGAACGGATTTGTAGGCCCGGCCTGGAGCCTTCGGCGCTACGAACGTGACGTCTCGGACTTGTCCGTTGGCATATGGCGTTCGAGTTGCGGCAACAATGCTGGTGAACATGTCCCACGCGTCATCGAGATACTGCCGGTCACCCGTGATGCGGTACATGATGAAGACGGATTCGATGGCTTCGGGTCTGAGCAGATACCGCTTGTCGCGGATGTTAGTGAAGCCAGGTGGGATCTTGTACTTTTCCACTGCATCGTTGAAAGTTTCGACATATTTGCTGCTGTAGTGATACAGGGCACCCTCTTCCCAAGCTGTATGGTTCCAGGGACAGGTTTTTCGGGAGTCGCAGGCGACCATATCGAATGTCTCGGGCATGATACCAGTTTGTGTGGCGGCGTAGGCGTATATACATCCCTTGGTAAGCTTCGCGCCGAGATCCACGTGGTCAGGGTCAGAGAACAGGCGACCTGCTAGACCGAACATGCCACCAATGAAGCATGTAAGATGTTGCATAGTTGGGTCGAGTTTGGCTTCTTCGCCGTGTGTGAAGACATCGCCGCACAAGAGTAGGTCTTCTCCGTGGAACTTGTCAGGCACCATGGGGCGGAACAGCATGTATGCGTCAATCATCTCCGCAGAGTCGCGGTACAATTTCTCGTACGCAGGTTCCACCCCGCCCAGCAACGCATGCATCTTGGGGAAGTATTCGTACGTGCTGTCAGCAAGCGCGCCGATGGAGAAAAAGCGAGATTGATTGAATTCTTCTTTCGCAGCATTCACCATAGTTGGCCATAGGCCAGGAAGCCTCGTGCTATCCTGCGCGCGATCCATCATTATGGTGACTCTCGCAACAGCGTCGTAGTACTTTGGCTCTGACGTAACCTGCGCCAGCCGCGTGAACTCCATGGTTAAGCTGCCGAGACAGGCAAAGCAGATGTTGCTCTCGGCGGAGAAGGCCAGCCTGGGTACCTTCTTGACGCCCTCCACATTCAGCCAGCCCAAGGGTGTATTATTCGTTGTGTCGAACGCTCGATACAGCATCTCTCCGAGTTGTATCGCCTTCTTAAGCAAAATAGGCTTCCCGCTCATGTCGTATGCGCTCAGCAGCCCGCCGAGGTATCTGATGGTCGTTTCGAAGACGCTTACGGTGGTCAGATTGGTCTTGCCAAAATCTATGGCCGCGACAGCCTCCACGGCCTCTTCGAACTCTTCTTTGAGCCCCATGATCCACAACGTGTCTAACGAATCGACGAGTGTGGCACCCCAGCCGCCGAACGACTCCTCGCCCTCACCAGTAATTGGCTTAAGCTCATCCTGTGCCCACGCAAACTTCTTGTAATTATTCCAGCTATGTCTGAATTCGTCTCGCACGGCGACTCTACGTTGTTCCCTCTGTTTTCTTTGCGCGCTTGTTTCCGGAAAGTCTTCGGACTGGACGCGCGGGAGTTTGCGAGGAGCGGTAGTCGGCAGCGGTATGTAGGACGTGATCGTGTTCACAAAAGGCGCTTCTCGCCAATCATATGACTGCTCGGATTTGATGCGCGCGAGGCTCGATCCATCGTGCATATACGCTTCGTGCTCTTCGAATGCGACGGCGAGCGCATCGGTGGGCTGCGCGTAGAGCCAGTAATACCCGCCGAACGCGACGGCCGAAAGAAGCGCATATATAAGGGTTCGCTTATGTTGTCTCGACATTGGCCGCTGGTATGGCACCCCGCGGGGCACTTTAATCCTACGCATTGTGAGATAAACGCGTAGACCTGTAGTCTCTCATCGAATATACAATGGGAGAAATGATGTCGTGAGAAGTAAGCAGCCAACACCAAGTGGGTGGCCTGAATAAGAGGGTATGCGATGTAGTCGGATTAAGGTATCATGCAATGATGAGGGAAATGATGCCGGTTGTGGTGATGCCACCAAAAAGTGTGTTGTTCATGAAACCGCCATGGTGAAGCCGGCGCAAGGACACCTCTCCAATGTGGAGGGATGTAACGGAAGTGACCCATCTGCCAAGGCAAGCTCCATTGCCGATCAAACAGAAAGTACAGATCGAAGCACTTCCGGTAACCGTAGCGCCAGAAGCGACTATAGCACGTGTCGGCGAAATATATGAAGGTGCGTACAAGCGACGGTGTACTCTTCGCCGTGAAGCGCATGTGTTCAGTTGTGCCGGCACGCTAGAGACGCGTTGGTGCACACGTGTCCGTGCATCTCCTTGCCCTGCTTGCAGAGCTGTCACCATTGCATTCAATCGACCAAGAGTGTAGATTTTCAAGTAAATTCATTCTTCTGCATGCTAATAAGGGCGAAAGAGCTGGCTGCTGATGCCGGTGGGGTGACACGGAGGCGGTCTCTCTGCTTGGGCTCTATGCGTCATGAGCTCGTCCCGAAACGGCTCTTTGGCACGTGACGTCAGCAGAGGGTCAGGCCAGCGACGACGCACTGATGCCAATTCCACTTCGTTGCTGACACCGAGTCATCTACATTGAGCACTCCGACGCCAAATTCTGTGAGCTTAAACCACAGCATGTCTCTCAAACTAATCGGCCAACCAGGGGTGTGCCAATATCTGCTCATCAACCCCGTCTCCTGCACCATCTCGATTTGGGTCTTCAGAATCTTCTCTTGCTCCGCGCTCAGTCGGTTGAACCACATCATGCCGATAGCATCTCTGAGATTGACACTGGCGTAATACGAGTTTGTACAATTGAAGGTAGTGTTGCCAGCAGAAAAATCGTCGAGCTGAGATCCCCGTCCCGTAGACTTCACCATCCTTCGTGGAGTGAGCGAACGAGACTTTAACGACTCCAAAAACCAAGAAAAAGCGAGCATAAAATCAAGGAATCTCTAAGTATATTTGATCTATCTACCCCTCAAACACGCCAAATGATCGTCCAGCTTCAAGAAGTCCCCGCCATCTTGATACGCCCTGAGGATCCCTGAGTTACGATCGTGTACTTGGCCGACCATGCGGTCAATAGCCTCCGTAGTCTGCTCCTCGAGAGTCTTCTCGTTTGCCTCATTCGCCTCTTGACGAATTTCATGAAGACGTTTGAGCCAATACATCCATCTCCACGGGGTGAAACCAGTCGGTGACCGCTTCCCAAAGTCGGATTCAAGGAAGTGTTGCCCACCCTGCCCGATATGGCTAGGACAGTCATTCCATGAGAGTTCAGAGAGTTGGACAAGAACGTGACCAGCCTCTTTGATCCAGGCACATACAGACGGCATGAGCTGCGTCAGATCGAGAGTCGAGATCGTCTGGTGTGAAGAGAGTTCGTCTGGTTGACCTCCGTCGATGCTGCTCCTTCCTTCAAAGGTAGAGCAGAATAACAGAAGAGCGATCTGACAGATTCGATCTTTGCTAACGCGAGTCGACGCCAGCTTGGCCAGGAAGGATGCGAGATTGAGTCGCTGGGCGTTCTTCAAAGCCGCGCAGTTCTCGATCCAGAATGCGGTCATGTCAGTGGCTAGAAAGGGTAGATCTAAAGATTGGTGTACAACGTCAGTGTGTGTCTCACATAAAGTTTGTACAGGGATATTACTGACCGTTCCACACCGTTCCATCTACTGTTCGCGCGATGTCGATACCGTAGTGCCCAGTAGCAGGCCTGGTCAACGGCCCCAATCCCTGAATTCTCACGATGTCGAGGATTAAGCGGTCCTGTTCGCGCGTATCGTACGCCGTGTGCACAGCAACTTGGTAATACATGTGCCACGCAGAGTGGATGTGGTGCACAAGAGAGTCGATGCCATCTCCTAAGCTGCAGTATCGCTCACTGACAACCCCGGTTCGATTATAGAAGGCTGTTCCGCGGAGTCCGTCGAGTTCCCCACGTGCCCCGTCTTCGCGAACCATTAGGACGTCATGAGCCTCATTGTCTAGGTGGTTGAGTTCGGGAGGGCCCTCCGGTGAGGCGCCCAGTAGAGCATCACGGAGGTGATGCATGTCGAGTTCGCGGTTGTGTTTGTGTCGTTCACTGAATGAGTAGAGTACAGAACGAAGGATAATGGAGATAGGAAAGCGCTCTTGGATATGCCTTTAAATCTCGCTTTCTTGTCACAATTTGGGTGCCTAAAAGAAGTCTCCGAACCTTGAAGATCCTTCTCACCCCAATGCAACAGCGTCACTGATTCACTGTGTATTGTCTCTGATACGCTAATCTCTATTGCAGGTGTCTGCCTTGCCTTACCTGAGTAGGGTTTCCAGCGCATGCCACCCCACATCTGCACTGTGCCGCCGACGGAGAATGGTCTGCGGCCCGCAAGCGCCGCTGCTCTGATATCTTCGCTAGGCTGGTCTCTGTTGCTAGCGTTTGCGCCTTGGGCGTCGAGTAGTATCGGTGTATGGGCAAAGAATGTCTGCACGTTGCTGCCGGTTGAAGTCTGCAATCGGTACGCGGCAAGCGGGTTGCTTGGCATGGGGAAGCAAGGGGCACGCGTGTTTAATCGTTTTGAGACGCGCTAGACACGCGTCGTGCATCCCCTCGCCAACTTTGTGACGCTCGCGCTTCTACACCTGAACACTCCCGCGGGTTTGCACAGCACGCATAGAGACGTGAACACTTCGATTACCATTTCTTTGTTTTCCAGCTATGGCCCGAAGGACCAAACCGAAGTCTAAGCCAAAGGCGCCCCCTATTCATTCTGCCAATTCCCCGCCGGTCCAGCAGGACGATGTCCAGGCCGCGTACCAGACCCTCGTGGAGTAAGACCACCTACGTAAAGGAAACCGCGGAAACTGACATAGGTACAGCATTCGCAGCAAACTCGAGGCCCCAAAGAGGCGTACCGCCAAACAGCAAACGAAAATCCTCAGAGAGTGAGTTTCTCTCCTCGTACGAAACAGAAACTGCGTAGATTAACCACTAAGTTCGCTTTAGAGAATGGCCGGCCGCTGTCACGAAATACAGCGAATTATGGAATCTCCAATTCGCCCGTGAGATAGAGACCCGTCTACCGACCGAACTGAGAGCGATGATCTTCGACTATATTTGGGATAACAAAGCATTCAAGTATCATGAAGAGTCGATGCAATACCGTCTCAACCCTGAGTCTTGCCGCAGCGACGTACCAGAGTTACCGCACTTCATTCAAAGCCGCTTCATGGGTTTGAAAATAGCCCACGAAGTTATGGTGAAGTGGTACGAGGTACAACCCGACCGTAGCGATTCTGGCAGCTATCCCGACATTGATGGCTTTGGTCCAGTTGAATATATCACCATAGCATCAACGGAACGAGTCGTCTGTCAAGATATTTGGGATGTTGGACTTATTCCCGCAGATGTTTTGCAGTCACTGTATGTTTGTCTTTGGGAATCCAATACAGACATCGATGCAGAAGGCGAGACGCTTGTCAAGACCCTGATGAGTATCAGGAAGAAGAGGAATTTCAGTCTCCATATCGAATTGGTTCAACAGGAGGTCAGGTTAAACTTGTGGGTCCCGTGGATCGAACTCCTGAGACCTGTTCTCCAGGCATATGAACGCGAAGGAGGGCATTTGCGTTTCAAATGGGGGCATCCGTTTAACAGGTACGACGACATAGAGTTTGACCTCACCGAGGTGCTCAGAGATACGAGTGGAAGTGAACAGTGGAGGCAAGATGCGAGAGAGTATCTGGACAGTCTGGATGACTATATCCTCAAGGAATATCACGAGGTAGGTGCTTATTTGACCTCCCGATGATGACCTATAAATGAGTCCTCGAACCATGCGATCAACCCCTGAAAACGCAAGTCGGTAGCTAATGCTTTAACCGGTATCTAGGATCCGTGGATCGCATTTTCGGAACGCCATTACCTTATCGAGAATGAGCCAGATTATGACCCCAAGAATTATGCTCATCCTGCGCTCAACACTCCGCCCGGCTTTTATCCTGAATCATCAGAATATAGCGATAGCGAAGATGATAGCGAAGATGATGCTAGTCAAGACGATGCTGGCGAAGACGACCCCAGCGAAGAGGACTCAAGCGCAGACGACGCTAGCGAAGACGATGTCAACGCGGACGATGCTGGCGAACATGACTCTACTGCGCAAGTCTCTACTACGGATTAATCTGTCAAACATCCTGTCGAAGCCATTCAAGTGCAAACGGCATCAGCTCGGACGAAGACGACAAAGACGACAAAGACAAGCCCGTTGTTTTCGATCCCAGCGAAGCCGGTTCCAGCGACGATGAATACAGGGAGAGGAAGCTAGCGGAGTCAATTCTCGGGACGCAAAACATAAGAAAGATAATAGGCCATCAAAGAGACGAGTTTTGCGGAGCAGGTACGTCGGAGTCAGGCCAGCTGTCCAGCTTGATCTTATGATGGAGTGCTCTTCTGATTCAGACGGTTCTGATTCAGACGGTTCTTGCCCGTCAGATCCCTCGAATTGGATCCAGATATGCATCGAGGTGACTATGCATCTTGTTCGTTTAGCCAGGAGCAATGGCATAAGATACCCACCCTTTGTTGAACGCGTGTATAATTCTGTAACTGTACCATAGGAGTATAACAATAATCAAAGTGTCTTCTTTGATGTAGCATCTCACCCCAATGACACAGCCGTTTATTGTTATGAGGATCGCTTCACAGTCTCACGGAGTCAAGAAGAACATATGGGCTTGAAATGCTTGCAGCATTGACCGCAACGCATGCGGGGTATTCTAGCAACCGCCCATTCCCATCACCCATACTCCCATAATCATAACTTCGTAAACGCCCCACCAGATACGCCTAATCACTCGCCTTGTACTTCTCCCGGTACTCATCCAACCTCTTAAGATCCTCCTCTCCACCCAAACTCCTCAAATACTCCACAACATCATCCAGCGTCAAGATGGCCAGCACAGGAATACCGTACTGTTTTCTAACCTCTCCAATCGCACTGGGACCGGCCTTTCCATCGTCATCAGTCGCCGTAGGCATCTTCTCCCGCCTATCAAAAGCGACGATGATGCCCACAAGCTCACCCCCTTCCCTCTTAATAATATCAATAGCCTCTCTAATCGCCGTACCAGCCGTGATGACATCATCCACAATAACGATTTTCTTTCCCTTCAGACTCGCACCAACGATGTTGCCGCCCTCACCATGATCTTTCGCTTCCTTGCGGTTGAAACTGTAGCTCTTCTGTCCGTACTTGGCCATGTCCAGATCTGCGAGCTTGTCGACTGAGGCTGCTGCGAGGGGAATGCCCTTGTAGGCTGGGCCGAAGAGAATGTCCCATTGGAACGAAGGGTCGGAGTCGCCGTGGTTCTTCAGTGTGTGTGCGTAGGCTGAGGAGATGGAGCGGAGGAGGTCGGCGCGGTGGAAGAGGCCGGCATTGAAGAAGTAGGGTGATATGCGCTTGGACTTGAGGGTGAAGGTGCCGAATTTCAGTGCGCCGGCTGAGACGCAGTCTTTGAGGAAGTTTTGCTTGTATTCGGGGAGCGCCATAGCCAGATTTGTTGTTGTTTGTCGTTATCCCGAAGTGGGTGAGGCTGTCTGAACTTTTCTTTCCGAATCTCGTTCCTTTCCGAGCTCGGAAGCAGGGAGGCTTCGAGAAGGTGGGCCGTGCGTCGAGACCGTCATTGCCCAAGTTGCTTCGCCAGAACTTTTCGTGAGCATCACGAACGCCGCCCCACGCTATCCCATACCCGCGCATCTACCACCTGCCTCTTTTCTGCTGTTTCTCCTAGCTGCGTCGGTCTGATAGAGGTTTTTCGGGCGTCTGGGGGATTTTGTTCGTGCGGCTGTTGACAATCAGGCGCAACATTTCTTTACGCCGCCATCACAACCTGACATCTTCAACATGACCATGTATGTATAAACTCTAGTATCCAGCGTCTTTTCAGTCACATCAATGCTAATTCAATGCTAGCTGGGACTCCATAACCGGACGCAAGTCCAAGGAGACCGCACCCGCGCCCGCCTCGCCCCAAAATGCCGACTTCGTAAAAGAAGACACCTTCCAACCCACACCCTTCGACCCCAACACGGCCATTCAAAACCCCTCAGAATTCCTGCTCGACCCCTCACAACTGCACCCCCTCGCCGGCCTCAACCAAGACACACTCGACTACCTAAACCTCGAAGACAGCGTCCTCTCGGACCTGCCCGGCGCACAATCCGCTCTGCCCTCACGCGGCTGGTCCGACGACTTATGTTACGGCACGGGCGTGTCGTATCTGACGGCGCTGACGATAGGAGGAGCGTGGGGACTAGCCGAGGGCCTGCAAAAGAACCCACCCAGCATGCCCCCGCGGTTGCGCATCAACGGCGTGCTCAATGCGATAACACGGCGAGGTCCTTTTCTGGGAAACAGCGCGGGCGTGATTGCTATGGTGTATAATGGTATGAACAGCACGATTGGGTATTACCGCGGCAAGCACGATATGAGCAACAGCGTCGTGGCGGGCGCATTGAGCGGCGCGCTGTTCAAGAGCACAAGAGGGACGAGGCAGATGGCTATTAGCTCGGGTATCTGCGCGACTGTAGCGGGAGGATGGGCGGTACGTTCAATCGGTTCTTGATTCTGCTATAACGAAAGCTAACAGCCCACCAGATAACACGAAAAGTCTTCTTCGAGCCCGACCTAAAACAAGTCGACTAAAGCAAAGATAAAAGGAATTGCGCACAGCAAATACATACCATTCTACCGCTACCCTGACGAGCCCCAACCGCGAAACCAGGCGCAGCAATCCTTTTTCTCACCTTCTACTGCAGTTCGACGTTTGTCCCGCATTTACACGAGTCGATCTTAGCGCATGACCCTCCTCCTCACCACTCTGCGGGCCCTGCCCACCTTGTACAATAAAGCTGGCGTTCATGATACGGGAGGATGAAGATCCTTTTTTTACGAGGGTCTCTTAGAAAAAGGTCTAGGTGTTGGCTCTGGGTTGGATTTGGAACAGCGGCCCGACCCTTCTTGTCGGACGATCTGGGCTGTTGTGCTGTGTACGTGTATATGTGTATGTAGAGATGAAAGTGATGGAATGGGAGAATCAAGTTAAGGATATATTTGAACAAATGTGTTGGAAGTGGAAAGGGCCAGTGTACGTGCTTGTTGGTTTGTCTTTACTACCTGCTGATGTAACTTGATGGTGGGCGACATGAAAGATTGAGTTGAAAGCGAACACTCTATCATTGATATTCATGAGAAGTCGCCTCGTCTGACGTATGAAGTCACAAACGATAGCTATCATGTACCATGCATGCAAGACACACGTCTACAGATGTCATAGCCCGTGAAACCACCCTGAACGCCAAATTGCAACGTCATTGAGCCATCACAAATCCTCTCCGCTTAAGCCTTCTTAGCGAACTCGACACGCAGGATAAGATGCCCGAAACCGACTGAATAATGTTAGCATCTCCCCATATCACAAGCTCTGCGTGCTGAAACTTACATCCATCCATCTTCTCACACGCCTTGGCAGCATCACTCCGATCCGCATAACTAACAAACGCAAAGCCCTTGGCGCGACCCGTCTCCCTATCCTTGGCCAAGAAAACACGAGTAACATGTCCGTACTTGGAGAACATGTCGCGCAGATCCTGTTCCTCGGCGAACTCAGACACGTTGGTAACACGCAGGGTAGCGCTATCGTCGCGGTCGAATTTGCCGCCCATCTTCTCGCCTGCGCCCGCACGGCCACGCAGATGAGGGGGAACGTAGCCGCCAGAGCCAGTCCCCAGACTGCCTCCTGCACCACCGGGCGCATCGTCGGGCATTTCTGCGGGGGCGACGTCGCCTTCGGGGGCCATGGTGTCTTTGAAGGGACATTTTGTGGTGAAATGGTCGCCCTGGCAAATACGGCACTTGATCTTTGCGTTCTTGAGCTCGGCCTTCTTCTTCGCTTCGTCGCCCTTATCTTCGTTGCTGGCTTTCCAGTTGGAGACGGGGCGGAAGGCGATGTTTTCGGCGACCGAGACGGTGTCTGTTTGGGGGCCGGCGGGCTTGCCCTTTTCTTGTCCGAATTTCGCCCATTGCTTTCGTTCGGCGACGCGGGGGTTTACGATTTGCTTTACGACAGTCTTCTTGATGCGCCGTGTTGTCTTGTATTTCTTGCCGTCTTCGCCGATGCGGTAGGAGATTACGGTTTCGGTTCCGTCTTTGTTCTTGATGACTTGTTGGGGTGGGAGGGAGGTGAGGGAGGACTCCTCGTCTTCTTCTTCTGCCCAGTCGGTGCGGCTATAGCAGTACTGTCAGCCTGATGCTCTAGAACCCGGAGAGATGTATGCAGAAGCTCGTGGCTTGATGTGCGGCTTGGAGCGACGTAGGGGCGACATGGTAGGATGATAGGCGTAGAAAGGCCGAAAAAGGTGCGCACAAACTCACCCTGCTGTTTTGGACATATTTGCGGTTGTGGTTGTGTTGTTGGGGGTGTCGGGTCGGTAGGTAGTCGGGGTCCCTTATGATACAGAAAGTGAGAAGTGGCGGCGGCCGGTGGGGCAATTCAATGTGTGCGGTGCGCCGCCAAGATTTCGCGCTAATACTGTGTTGCGACCCATCACTCCCTTTCCCCAACTTCACCCAACCGTGGTACGCTCAATTCGTCATATTGCATGTGCATAAAATCACGCTTCTTTCACCGATGAATGAAAGCAGGTCTTTCACAGGCTGAAGAGACATCGTCAAGGTATTAGTGCAGCTTCAAGTTCATCGCGCATATCAGGATTCAGTCATGGACAGAGTGACTGTTCATGCTGAGGTGAATTATAGTAGCAGTAGTCACAGTAAGTGATACGAACTCTTTAGTTCTACGGTCTGGATCAAGGCACGCTGGTGAGTCACAGCTAGGACTCGGGCAAGCTGGATCGGTAGAACCACACTCGAACTCAAGATGATAACATTCGCGCAATAAGAATAACTCTAACCAACAAGTCCAACTATCCTCCAGCAATTCATGGGTACGCAGCATCCATCACATCATCTCTCTAACCCCGACCAGCCGATGACTCAAGACCCGACTCTTCTATCCTTCAGAGCCCAGATTCCATTGCACCCTGCCTCTTCCAGGACCCTGGAACTGGCCGATTGGCACCGGCTTAGGCTGCTGAATAATATCGCTGTTAGTCCTAGGGATCGTTTGGACGACTGGCTTGGGAGTGTTGGCCGTGGTGTGAAAGACCGTGTCACTGCTGCCTCTAGGGAGCTTGGGCTTTTGGATGTGGTGAGGTGACCAGGGCGTGTTGAAGTCGTTGACGAAGGGGGTTTGGGCAGGTATCGACTGGGCGGGCGGTGAGAATTGGGGTGACTGCTGCATTAGTTGTGGTGAGCCTTGCGCGTAGTCGATGAGGAGGCTAGGTTTTGTGAGTATATAAGGGCCGGAGACCGTAAGAAGGGTGATCTTACTCCTGAGGTTGAGCACTGCCCCTCCGACTTGGCTGCACACTGCTCGCCACACTACCTCCACCCGCTACACTTCCCGGCGCACTCCCGTACATCGCTGCATGATGTGACTGTGGCGTGGCGGGCAACCATCCACTACTCGTGATGCCCTCGGCGTCCATAAGTCGCTGGAGCAGATCTTCGGTGATGACGAGCAGGTGTTCCATGGCACCGAGACGTGAGTCCTCTTTCGCAGAGCAGCAGTGTACGTAGGATCTACTCGAAGGATTGTGCTCGACGATGCAAGCTCCAATTTTTCTTGAGGAAGTCGGAGCGAAACTTATCACGTCTAGACAACGATTCGGTCCATATATCGCGCGCGCGTTCGCTGTAACAGGTCAGTCAATATGTTTCAAGCGTAAGGAACTGCGAAAGGTACAGACCGAGTACTCTTGTCCGCGTGCTTTCCAGAGAGTCCTCCGAGTCTTTGTCCTCCATGCGATGAAGAATCTGACTCGCCGTTCGTTCCAGCGCCAGGCTCTCGTAACTGCCGCTCTTGCCGTGCTTCATTTCTTTGAGCGTCTCGATCATAGCGGTCAGCCGTCAATACCCGAGAGAGGTTCGACTTCTTGGATTTGTTCGACTGTCCCGATGAAGATGCGGTAGAGTCACCCGTATCTGCGCGCCTAATAGGTCCGAACTTGTCGAATGTCGTCAGTTCTCTGGCGAGATTCTTGAGGGAAGATGTTCGAGTGAGATCTGAATTCGAATTCGTACGACTCAGGGCTGGTGAAGTTCCAGCTGATCTTGAACCGTCAAATTGGCGGGTACCCCTGCGCTTTTCGAGCCGAAGTTGATGGAGTCTCTCTTCCTGATGTGCGGCTTCTTTCGTTCGCTGCTCCTGTCTAGCAAGATAGACGTCTCGAACGCTGGTGTATCGGTCTAGACGATGAGGATTCTTGCTATGATATGGGTTAAGCTGAGGTCCTAGTGCAATTCTCTCCGCAAGGGTTGGGGGAAGAGCTGGCTGCGAGTGTCTCCTTGACCGGCTTGAAGTTTGGGTAGAAGTTTGAGATGCGCTCGACGTGCTTGATCTGATCGAGATGGGTCTAGTGCCGGATCCTGTGGAGTTAGCTCTCGCTAGGCCGGGTCGCCCGTATGGGGGATCCAGGATGGTCGTTTCTTGTATGGTTGCGAGCTTTAGGCTCTGCCGATATTGTTCTTGCCAATACCAGGCTGGAGGTGCGCAGGTACCGCAGGTAAATGGGAACGTTGTTACGTTCGCGAATCGGCCCTGCTGAAGTCTGCTGTCAACTCTGATCTCACGACCTTCACCATGAAACTTGGCGCGCACCTAACGTGGAGTGGTCACCTTCGGTGCCGACGAACTTCAGATGAAGATACAGATCTGTAACGGTATATGGGAGAAGCGGAGAAGGTCGAGCTAGCGTATGCCGGGTGGTAACAGGTGTTCAAGGTAGTGTTGCTGGCGGGTGGGCCAAAGGATGAGATGAACACTGAGGTGATAGGTGCTCAGAGAGGATGCTGTTCGATAGCCGAAAGGCTGTGCCTAGGTATTGGTAAGCGCTCAGCAATAGACCAAATTGTGAGTGACGAGGAAGCTGGTATGACGAAGTTGTTGTTTGTTGGGGCAAAGATAGGTCGTCGCTGCCATCAGATCGACGTCTTGCACACTCATCGTTAGCCAAGAAGGAGCGCTGCCTGATGTCACTCGAAATGCAAGAGCGAACATCGATTTACTGCAATCACTTCACATGACCAAGAATACCCAACCGGAGATTACGAAACAATGCGAAGTATAGAAGTAAACGGTATCTAAGCAGACGTGAACAATAACCCCCACTCTGTCCCACCGATGGTATCCTATCCTTTCGTGTCCCGATCTTCCATGCAAATGCCCACACACTAACGCTTCAAGTACAATTATGCTATTCGATACACACTACACCACGCACCCAAACACACCACCACTATGTTACTGAAACCGGGAGGCGTTAGACTGAACCGTGTGAAGAAGAAGCGCAGAACGTGTGAGTGGCTCTGTAGGCTTCCGCGCGTCCACGTTCTGGAACAGAATTCGTGCTTCGGCATCCAGCATCTAACCGGAGAACCTAAACCGCGAAGCTTCCAGTCTACCGAGGCCTTCGCGGGGCGCAACGTTCCGACGGCGGTAACTAGTGGTGAAGTCTTGTAGGATAGTCCTTATCATCCTGACATCGCCAGTTTGAATACGTTGTCGAATGTTATTTAGGAATCGCTCGCTCTCTTGAGGTGTGATACTGCCTTGAGGTAACATGCCAACGGTACTAGCTACCCACTGAGCGACCTGCTCAGGCATAAGCTCGAACAGGTCGAGGAGCACGCCAGAAGAGTCCGCGAAGCAGCCCTCAGGGAAGCTGTACATCATGCCAGTCATGATGCGCTGGACTAGTTGAACGCCAGCACCCATGACAAGTTGCTTGACGCGGTTCCGCAGTTGCTCGGGCACTTCGTGACGCGTGTTGTCGAAGCTAGATGAGGGCGACGAGTTGCGACCGTATCCAAGCAAGTCGCGTAGGAAGTGCAGCACTGCGATGATGGGATCCTCCTTGAGCAGTGTCAGGGAACTGCAGGCTGCAAGGAGAACAGTGTCCATGAGTGGCGACATGATCGATTCTGAGGGAAAGTAGAGTGCCATGTCGGCAGCAAGGCGGAAGTAGTCCTCGATGAGGTCAGGAAGCTCCTCTGGGGGCAGGTCGCTCAGTATCCGTAGGAAGGTCTTCGCTTGCTGCTCGTAGAACTGGTAGACGTCGTTTGCTAGACTTGGGTCGACATCGTCTACACCCTGCGAAAACTCTCGTACTATCGACGCCGTCGCCCATAGGAAGCAACCCTGCCTTGACTTGTCGAAGCCCTCAATCAGCTTAGTCGCGAGATCTGGTAGGAGTGGACGCATGGCTGTACGGTAGGAGAGCACCATGTACCGCCAGCATCGACAGACACGTTCGAGGATGGGTATGCTTGCGTTGAAGTGCGTGATCATGTTAGCGAGAGTAGGGAATATCTCTTGGCAGTACTTGACAGCGGGATGTTCTTGACCGGCTGGAATCTCTGGCCTGACCATCTCGAAGAAGATGGTCAAGAGATTGATCTTGTCGGCGATGAGCTTTTGATCCGCCTCATCCTTTGCTTGTCGCGCAATTTCGATGAGGTGAGCCATGACCGGGTCGAGGTAGAGCTTGAGTGTTGCTAGAAGCTGATCGTTGGGCACCCTAGCGACTACTGACGCGACACCTTCTGTAATCTCTTCCTGACTGCTGATCGGCAATTTGTTGAGGTTCTTCGCATAAAATTGTTGAAGAGGGCCAACAAAGTTGACCAGCAGGCTCGCGCAGTCGTTGCAGAAGAATTTGAATGATAGCGCAGCGGCTCGGATGACGTCCTTGGCAGAATGATCGAAGGCTGCCATAATGTAATCCAGTTGTAACTGAAGCGTATCGGGGTGCTGTGCGGTCCACTCGGTGTATCTTCCCAGAGCCATGACAGCCTGGAAGCGTAGCTTGTGGTGGTCGGGTATGCCTGCGATGAGGGGGATCAGGCGAGGTAGCATTATGTTCTCGTCCGGAGGTACCATGCGGCCCATAGCCCTAACAGCGAACAAAGGCGCTTCCAGCTTCTGCCACTCGGGCACGCTGTTTGCACTGGCCTGAGCGCCATATGTTTGCACCCATTGTTGCATGAGGTCGTAGGGCTTTTGAAGACACTCGACGACGCCCATGACCTCGCAGCAGTCCTTCAGCACATCGCCCATCTGATGACGGAACTCGCGGAACTTTTCTTCCTGGTCGCGATCGCCCTCGAACAGATCCTTCTCGTCGCCAGACTCCGGCTTGGGGAACTCCAGGTGACCAATCATGATGTCTACCAGCTTAGAGTAGATATCCATGCACTGGTTGCGCGCTTCGGCATATTTGTCGATGGTGAGATACTGCTTAAGATCATACCAGAACTTGAACGTGTGAGATATGGCATCCCTCTCCTTGTCCAATGCAGCTGTCGCAAGTATGGCTTGTACCAGGGCGCGGAAGTCAGTCGGCAGGCGAGCGATAAGAATGACCCATGATTCTCCAGCTTCGGCGAATATCCTGGCGATGCCCTTGAACTTTTCTGTATCCTCCTCTTGAGCTGCCTCAGCGAGCTTGGTTTGGAGGTTGATAACCTGAGGGTAGAGGACCATTATCGACTGGAGGGTCTCGTCGACATCTCTGGTCTCGGCGATCAGGGCGCTCAAACACTCAACAGCGGCCTCAAACGGATCATCCAGGGACAGATCCTCGACGATGATCTTGAGAAGGGGAGAGTTTATGATGGCATCCAGTGGTATCTCGCGTATCCAGGAAGTGATGCAGTTTAGTAACTGTGGGTTTTGCGCGGCAGCGGCTATTCAATGTCAGTGGAAGTGGATTGAAAGAAAGGCTGTAGACGTACGGGAAGATGTGCCATATCGTATGAGAAGCTCCAGGGCTTGTTGGGCGTTGTCGTCGATCAACTCGGCCGTCCTCATAGTCAACTCGTGTTCCTGACCACCACATATTAGACTACAACTCTACTATCATATGTCGACGCCGCGGGGAATAGTTGCCGTGGGCTGATGACGGGGCGCGGCTCGTTCGGACGTACTGTGAGAGCGATCTTGCGTCCATGCGTGACTTCTTCGGGGAGAACGCGGAGGAAGTCCAAGACGCAAGGGAGCGTTGCTGGATCTGAGCCGAGGGCGTTGACAACGTCTTTGAGGACATCCTTCCACTCGGTCATCTGTATGGCCAGATTCGCCAGGCACACGCATAGCTGCAGACGTATGGGCTTGGGTCCGGCGTGGAATGTCGCCAGATTCCGCATGATGGATGCTCGGAGCTCTGGCAGCTGTGCGCGAGGCACTTGGTGGAGGTCGTATACGATCTGACATGTTAGAATAGCCCAAGCACGGAGTAGTGACGACTCACCTTTCCCTTGAGTGTGGTGGCAGCAAAAAGCTTGGCAGCGGCATCTGCTGAGTTTGCCTCTAGCATAGCCAGTGTGGTTGTCCATGCCTCTTCCTGTCACATATCAGCCCCTCATGCTCCTGAACGCGTGCCCATGCTACGTACCGACTTCTGGAACTGCTCCAGAAACTGATGTGCCTGCTCTTTCTGCGCGCGATCCGCCTGCGACGACATGGTGTTGTGCGCCGCCAGCACAGGGTCGAAGACCTGCTGTCCGTTGGCAGCCATGGTGAGGGAATTGGGCGTGGTAGTGGGGGGACGGATGCGGATACTGCTCGGAGCAAGGCGGCGGGGCGTGGATTATATTGCGCGCATCAACTGACTTATTACCAGGGTGCAGCAGAAAGAAGGTGCAAGCGGAGAGGAGGCAGGCAGGGCGGCAGTTGTTGTGGTGGTGGTGAGTTTGTCCGGGGACGGGAAGTTGCGTTCGGTCGCATAGTCAAAGCAGCACGAAGATCCCCACGTTGGTGCCAAGGCGTTTGTGACCGCTCAGGTCGCGCCAGAAATGTTCCTGCAACCACAGCTCTCCTCCGAGCCTCTCCCCACATTGCGCCCCGACTCCGCCCTTACGACTACGAGAACTACCGGAGACGCGCATTTAAATCTTCACAATGACTGGACGTGGTGGTCAGTATATCTGCGCTGTTTGAAGACGACTAGCTAACTTGTTCAGGCCGCGGTGGAGGAAAGGGTACGACAGCTCCTACATGCATGCGCCGCGACAGCAGCTAATAACCATGCAGTTCTCCTTCCTCCTATCAACTTCATCTTCAAGCTCCTGCAATCACGGGCGACCATCTCGGTATGGCTGTACGAGAACCTGGGCATGCGCATTGAGGGAAAGCTGAGGGTACGACTGCCTAACTACCTCAATACGACTGCTGCTAATAGTTGTGTAGGGTTTCGACGAATTTATGAACCTCGTAATCGACGACGCCATCGAAGTCACGCTCGCGAAGAAGGACACACCAGAGGAGAGGCGCAACGTCGGCCAGATCCTGTTGAAGGGCGACAACATCTCGCTCATCCAGCAACTCCAATAAGCGCGAACGCCAACGCACCCCCGCACAGTCGCAAAGACACACAATGGACACGGCGCATACGCCAGGCTGGGAGGAAGACAGGGCCATGTAGTGCGGACGATCTCATGCAAAAGTTTGTGGGACGATTTCAAGGCTCCACGCGACGGAGCTCGCCATCACCAGTGATCAAGGCGTCCAGGCGGAAATCAGATGCGTCCATGGGAACCGACTCGTTTGGTGGCAGGAACTGCTCTGTTAACGAGAGGCCAACTTCAACTTGGTTAGTTAGCCCTCCAAATACACAATACCAGTAGTTCTTACCGCGAAAAGGCATGCGCGATACCTGGTGACAGCGCGTCAAGAAATAGTCGTAGAAACCTTTGCCGTGGCCCAGCCGGCCGAACTGCGAGTCGAAAGCCATACCCGGCATGACGATCAGATCAAGGCCGGCACTCAGACCATCAGTCTCTCCATTCGTGATGCCGGTACCACCAAAGCAGTTCGCACGTGACGATATGGAGTCTTTGCTTGGAGTTGGAATACCCCATTTGTCGGGTTCCAAAGATTCAAAGTCTTTCATCGACTGCAGCTCTACCATGTCCATGATGGATTTTGGCTGGCCATCTTTGGGTGCGTCCAATTTATAGGTGTAGGGAATGAAAACCTTCTTGCCCTCATCAAACGCATTGCGCACGATCTCGCTCGTGGATATTTCACCGCCCGGCATAGACAGGTAGACGCTTATTCTGCGCGCCGCCTTGTACTCGGGCATGGACAGTAGGGTCTTGGTTGCATTAGATGCTTGGGAGCATCAGTAGAAGCAGCAACAAGACAAACGCATGACGTACTTTGCGTAGCAGCAGCCGCTTCGGGAAGGCCTTTTAAGATATCCCTAATCTTGGATCGCAATTCCTTCTTGACAGCTGCTAGTGATGCGGCCATAGCGTCTTTTGATTGCAAGCGTAACGGCGTTCCAAGTGTACAAAGATAGCGCCGGTAATCCGGATGTCGTATCTGGTGTTGTGGTACTGAGATGGGCTGCAGCAGAGAGCAACAGATGTCCTGATCGCACCGGCAAATATATAGGGAGTCGTCGCAAAGCAAAAAATGACCGAAACAGCTAAAAGATGCGCTGCGGGTGCGGGCGATGATGTCGGGCTTGCCCACCGGAGGCCGGTGATGATCTGCACGTAGCCGCGTGATCCCTGTCGATTGGACCCAAGCCAGGAGGCGGCGACACTCAAACATTCCCAAACATCCTCCCTCAACAACCACCCACGCCCGCCTCATCTGCCCACCACCCCTACGCCCTCCCGCCTTCGTGCACCCACGCTCGCTTCCGCACACCACCGACCGTCCACACTCGTTCTCTCACGCCGACACCCACACACCGCACGCATCATGTTGTCACGGATAGCCGCCCTACTGCTCTCAGGAGTCGCAGTCCTGCATGCGCAAGCCCAAACTGCTGCCGTTCCTGCAGAGCTCGTCGGCACATGGACAAGCAAGTCAAATTCGACCATGACCGGACCTGTATGCGCTTCTATCGACGTTCGCAGAGGAGACAAGACTAATCACCCGCATAGGACTTCTACGACCCTGTCAACGAGAAATTCACCGAGCCCAAGCACACCGGCATCAGCTACTCCTTTACCGCGGATGGCCATTTTGAATCGGCATACTACCGCGCAATCGCAAATCGTACGTCACCCCAACACTACCCGGATAGACACCATAGGATAGCAGAGCGTTCGCTGACAAGCATGACAGCCACCAATCCCAAATGCCCCCAGGGCATAATCCAATGGCAACACGGAAGCTACGAGAAAACGGCATCGGGCGGCCTCGTCCTCAAGCCCATTAAGGTGGACGGCAGACAACTATACTCCGACCCGTGCCAGTACAAGACCGCCGTCTACACCCGATACAACGCGACCGAGAAGTTCAAGGTATGTCGAGATGCCGAAATCCAAATATGCCGTACTGACCTATCAACAGCAATACGAATACGTCGCCTCGGACCAGTACCACGTAGGCACCCCGCGCATCACGCTCTTCAAGTCCGACGGCGCCCCCATGATGCCTCTCTACCTCGCCATGAAGTCACCCAAGATGCTCCCCACCACGACACTTAACCCCCTCGTTACCCAAACCGCCGCATCCAAGAACTCCAAGCGCGGCGAACTACCCATGAACCACGAAGTCATCTACGCGCGAACAACCGGTGCCGTCAGGGCCGACCAATGGTGGTGGTTCGGCGTTTTCATGACTGCTGGCGGAGGATTCCTTTACTACTTCTTCTAGACGCGACGAAGAAATAACGGCAGTAGTTGGGGCAAAGAAGCCGTCGCGCAAACGCGACGACTTATGGGGTTGGGCGCAATAACGGAGTTTTTTTTTGGCATAATTAAGATCACACGGCAACGCAGCATAATCCTTGTTTCATCTGGATCTTCACAACGACATGATTCTTGCTGGGTGTTTCAAAGAAGGAAGAGAGGCGTTTGGTGGCATCCATCCATCTATCCCATCGGACACGAGTCATCAAAGATATCAAAAACTCATGTTCAGCGAGCAGGCGCGATTTGGGGATCTTTTTTTTTCGGGGCGGCATATGTAGTAGACAAATTCATGGCTTTTTTTTTCGCAAGTTCGCATCCATCATACACGCATTTTCTGTGTCAATGTTCCCTAGGGTGTCTGTCTGTGTGTGTTGGTAGATTGGTAAACCAAACGTTCCTAGCCGATGGGGCCGACGTCAACAAAAACACACACAAACGACTTCTGCTGGTACGCTAATGTCGTCTCTATATGCAAACTTATCTACACTATGCATATCCATCGTCCTGACAACATAACAACAGAGATGACAGGATAACAAGATAACGTATATCCTAACCTCAGACTTCCTCCCACGCTTTCTAAACCTCAAAGTGACGAATGTTCCAGCCTCCGCGATGCTTTCCAAGGTTTCTTGTTCTTTTCTAAGATGATGAGTGTATTGTATGGTAGTGTATTGTATTGTGTTGTGTGGGGTTCGTGATGAGTCGTTATCGCGTTAGGCGTGATGTGTGAGTGTCGCTGGAAAGCAAGTAAATCGGGAAGAAAGGTTTGATGGATGACGAGGAAGTTGCTCGAAGCAGAACGTGTATGTGAGAGCTTGCGTATAGAAGACGTTGCGTTGTCGTGGGTTGGTGTGTATGCTCTGATACCAAAGGATGCACGGCTAGACATTGAGGCGATGGCATGCTTTTGTTGGGCTTGAAAAGTTGGTATGTTTCGATGCGCGTGTGGCGTGTAGGTCCTGTTGTTTCCTAACGGGTAATAAAAGCGTAGAGGGGTTCTCTGCGCCTAACCTTTCGAGACGGGGTTTGTGGTATGCTGATGAAGCTGGCGATATTCGTTCCCTCTGTTCTTGGCCGGCTTCGAATCTTGTGCTTCTGGCGCATTGGATGAGTACCTTCCCAGGTGCTACGCGATCTGCTTTCCGAGTACCTTCTCTTACTCTCATATTCTCGGCTTGATTCCCCCACCCCCATCAATATCTCCCTCTCCTCCATTCCATTCCATCTCATCCCTCCCTCCCTCTCAAAGCCCAAACCTCTCCATGCCCACCCTAAGATCCTCCTCCGTCCCCAAAAGATTCATAGCCCAAGGCGGCCTCTGACTCTTAACCACAAACCTCGTCTCGCCAATCTCCTGCACCCTCCCCTCTCCCCTCTCCCTCCCTTTTACACCCTCCCGTCCAGCCTCAACCTCAACCTCCTCTCTATCCACAGGCTGCACCTTCTTAGTCCTCCTCTTATACGGCGGCCCCCTCCCCATCTCCGCCGCCTTCTCCCACGCCGTCTCGCACCCCTTAGCAATAATACCCGCGCTCGCCCACCCCGTCTTTTTATCCGTTTCGAGCAGTCGCGTGATGAGCCACTCGCGCTGCCGCGGGTCCTGGAATGTGATTCCGGCGAAGAAGAGGGAGAGGGTTGATTCTGTTAGCACGGCGCCGAGGAAAGGGGATAGGTCTGATGTAACGGGTATGCTGACGCTAGCCCATATACGGCCGATGAGCATGCAGTAAGGTGCTGTGACGGAGGCGCAGACTCCGGCGGCCATTTGCGCGGCGGGTGGCATGCCAGGGTGGGATCTCAAAAGGATGATTTTGGAGAGATAGGCGAGGCCCCATAGGATGGATATGTCGTAGCTTCTGTGGAGGATGGCTGGGCCGAAGGGTGTCATGTTTCCACCGTGTTCGTGGGGCCGGCCTCCTGGTACTGGTGGTGGGTAGGTGTCTTCTGGTAATGGAGCAAAGCCTTCGCTTTGTTCTAGTACTCGTAGAACGGATGTGTGGGCGTCCATTATGGTTTCCCATTCTGAGACTGCTTTCTCGTATAGGGTGGGTAGGTCGGCGTGTTGCGGGTTGGGCACGTTGGGCGTGGGGGGTGAGCGTTCGTAGTTTGGGTTTTCGTAGCTGGAGAGGATGGGGCCGGGGCCTGCGGAGGGAGCCATGCCGTAGAAATTGGGCATGGGTGGTGGTTGGCTTCGGGGTGGTCCTGCGGTCGATCCGGAAGGTGGGCCAAAGCCAGGTGGTGGCTGTGGTGGTCCTTGCCCTGTCCATCCTGGCGGTGGAGGTCCTTTCCATCCTGGCGGCGGACCTTGCATCTGAGGTGGAGGCCCTCCAGAACCCGCATGCATTTGTTGTTGACCAGGTGGGCCGCCGGGAGGTGGTCCCATGCTGCCAAAACCGGGCATACCAGGGCGAGGTCGCCATCCACCATCCGCTTCCACTTGTCGAAGTTTGCGAGTGCGGTCTCGAACTGTAAAGTCTGCGATACGACCTAGGAGAAGAATGATGTGATCGTGGGAGCCGTAAAGGGCATCGGTTCGGCCGAGTGGTGCTCTTGGAGGACAGTCGGACCATTTGCGGTAGGGGTTGCTGTTGAATATCAGTGGAAAGTCCTAAATCCAGGCCAGGGTTACTCACATAAGACGATGGCCGCTCACGATACTCTGATAAACATCATGCCTAGCATACGACCAGTAGATATCCTGCAGCGTCTCGTAACTCTGCAAGTCCAGTTTTGCGGGGATGCTTTGCCTCGCGTCGTGTCTCGCGCCATTGTCTTCAAACACCATTCCAAAGTCGTCGTAATTGACCTTCTTCCCTACGATCGTGCTCACGAGACCCTGATCTGGCATCAAAGCGCTGTCTTTGAGCCTTTGGTCGAATTGTCGTTGATCAAACAGCATCTCCGGATTCTGGTGTGGAAATTGACGTTCCATCGCCGTCTGCGCTGCTCGCATTCGTCTGTACTCTCGCGTGAGTGACCGGAAGTCGAGCTCGGTGATCAGACGCTGGGCGCCGACGAGATGTGTTCCCCATTTCACATGATCTGCTGTCCATACTTCGTAGAAGGCTAGGAGCAAGGATGTCGCTAGTGTGTTTGTCGATAGTCGTTTTGTAGGGTTACCGAGAGAGCGAACAAGGCGTTTTAGAGAGTATGCGTAGTGTTTGTAGGACGGCGTTATAGAGGCGCCCTGCAGTCTTGCAATGTGCAGGCTCGCGAGGGCTAGCATGGCGTGTAGAAGACCTTGGTGGCTTAGAGCCTTCAGAGGTAGTGTATGTGTCCAGAGTCCTTGTTGAGCTGGGTGTGTAGTGCTTTCGAAGATGAGGGTAGGGTTTCGAGGATTTCGTTCGTACATCGACAGTGTTGGTCCGGTCTATCAGACATTAGTAAACTCCGCCCAGTTCGGTTGATCACGATCAGACGGGCCCTTCAAACTTACCACATGAATGTAGTGTGCGAAAACCCTTGCAGTCTTAGGATTGCGCAGGGGGCTTGCTGCATACTCCGGTCTATAATGCGACAGTAACCCGTCGTACAAGAACGCATCATATCGTCTGATTCCAAGCTCGTTATAGTTCTCAAGGTGTATGCGACGTATGTTGCTAAATTCCTTGCTCGCAAGCAGAGCCTGCTCATCCTCGACTGTTTCTGCTTCAAACATCTCTTCGTCTGATTGAACGTCCCAGTAGTCGTCGTCTTCGTTTTCGATCGCGGCTTCGTCGAGAACTTGTGTGGGACTGACGTGATCGTCGATATCGAATCCGCCGAGGAGAAGTTGCGGTTGAGGCCGTTGCTTTTGTGATACGGCGGTAGGTTGGTCTGTATACACCACTGGTTAGCAGGGGAACATTCACGAACAAGTACATATGGTAGAGAGAAGCGTGCTGCCCTCCTGGGAAGTACTCAAGAAAACCCAGGATTTAGACATGCACGAATTTATGGATTGACAATGGGTTGGGACACGAAGAGAATAACGATAGTCATTGGGGTATATGAGGTTTTAACTAGACACGAGACATACCGAGGACAGGCTGAGACATATACTTTACATCTGGGGTTATATCATGAATGGGCATCTGCACAGGAGGATAGCTTGCATGACTGAAGTCAGCGTGAGAAACTGCTGCCGGGTAATTGTGAGTTCCAACGTGGCTGAAGCTCGGGAGGCCTCCTTGCGGAGGGTGTACGGGAGCATGCGGATGACCATCGTATCTTTGCATGCCCGGTGGCGCTTCCGTGTAGTGAGGATACTGGTCGCTTCGCGGTGATACACTCGAATAATCCCGATAGGAACCTTCGGCTTGTTGGCTATCAGACCGGTAGGATTGTGGATAGTGTGGCGGGGGCTGAGGGACTGCGGCTTTTATAGCGGGTTCGTGGCTGTAAGGAACCGAGACTGGTGGATATGGCGCGCTCTGGGTATATTGAATGGGCGGTTGAAATGTGCCGTGTGAATCGTGCCTATACTGTGTCTGTGGGCTGGTGTGCATAGACTGAGGGGGCGGGAAATATGAAGCGGTAGGCGTATGACCATGTGGAGGGTGGTTTGGCGAAGAAAGCGGCTGTTGGTGAAGAGGTGATGGCAGAGGTTGTTGATGAGGCTGTTGATAAGACTGATCGTGTGTGTAGCCATGGGTCACTCCAGGGTAAGCTTGTGGGGGTTCCAAAGGCCCTGAAGTTTGGTTCGCGTCCATGTGAGAGAAGTCGAAGCTACCGTGCGGGCGTGGCTGTATTGGACCAAGCATGCCCTCTTGCATGCCGGTAGTTGGCTCGGGCCCTCGATATGATTGATTGCGTGTGCCAGGAAGCATAGAGGTGTGATATTGGATGGTGCTGACAACGCCTGGGTGATTCGGCCAGTCGCCAATCGGTGGTTTGAAGATGACTCGTTGATTGTAGCCCTCGCACTGGCGTTTGGACTTGATGCAGTTGTTGCAAGTAGGTCTCTCTTCACCACACTTTATGCGGCGTTTTCGGCAGGTGAGACATCCGGTTTTGGTCCTCTTTCTCATCTTGGAGTTGGTAGCAGACCCTGAGAGGCCTGTTGGTGACACATCGCCCGGGCCTCCCGAGATTGGGGCGGGCGCCATACTGTCCATGGATTCGAGTAAAGAGATAGAGGTAACAACAAGCGAGTCTGTAGCACTTAGTACGAAGCTACAAGGCCATATAAGGGACGTAAGACTGGGATGACATACCTGAGTAATCTTCGATCCTGAGGAATGGGGGCACAAGATCGGCGGGCTGATGTTGGTCCGCTTGGAAGCGGGTACGGAGCCAAGATCGATTAACCTCGCAGCAGTGCCGATCTGAATGGTTGAATCCTGCGGGGCGCCAGTGACGAGGCAGTCAAGCTTCACGGGCGACTGGGTTAAAGATGAAAGTGATGGTGTCGTCTTGTAGGAATCCAGGGCTCAAAGGCAAGAACAAATCTACTCAGGGAGAGTCGATCATTCAACCCACGGGAGCCATGTGGAGCCAGGGCTTCAATGTTAGTTATAACGAAGTGGGGAGCACGCACCAGGTGTCAGAGGCCGCTGGGAAGGCCAAAAGGGGAGCGAGCGGCAAGCCCGCCGCTGTTCGTGGGTACGGAAGGCTGTACGTAAAATGATAGCGCGTCCACAGTACCTACATCAGGCATGGAATGGCCATAGGAGCAAAGGTGTTCTAGACTAGAATGGGAACTATACTTTTCTGGGGAGCGACAAGGTACATGGGGGTTGGATCAGGGTGGGCAACTGGAGTCGGATGCAGAAACAGCGGGTGCGGACACGGACTTGGAGTGTTCAGAGCAGGGCAAGAAGTCAAGTTCGATTCGGCAGCTGTCGTGCGAGGTCTCGTCGGAGTGCGTGCCAATGGACCGGGGGTATTGAAGGGCTTGCGCTAGGAGAGTGGGAGAAGAAAATTGGCGGCTGATCAACGGATCTGATGCCGGGTAGGCTAATGAGGGGGGTATGATGTTTTGCGTTGGACGTGGGTTCCCAGCCAATCTGCCCGATATAGACACACGACTGGCGAAGCGATGGGGGTGCTTTGGTTGCGAGCGTTGAGAGATGGACGGCGGGACGTCGGCCTGAGGAGCTAGCCTGCAATCACTTGGTGCGCTGCCGAGTTCGGAAGCGGCCACGATGCTTTGCCGAGGATCCTCACCCTTCTCGCTCCCACCCACTGCACGTCGGCAAAGCAACCTCTTTGACACTTTGCTCCACCCTGAAGCGTGCTTTGCCTGCTAGCCGCTTGGGCAGCTGTCATCAGCCTCAGTCGCGTGGAGGTTGCGTTCGTGTGCGGAGCCTGAGTGGAACGTGGGACTCGGGCGACAGCTGGCCATGCTTCTGTTCCCACGACACAAACCTTATTCCGCGCAAAAGACATTCCGTGTGCGACGCGTCTTCACGTACATATCATCCCAATCCATCACAGTGACTGGCCCAGCTGGAGCGGACGTGTACTCGCCCAGTTCAACAGCTGTGGACATTGCCAATGGCCTAGCTAGCCGCTATTGCTGCCAGGCCTCCAGGAATCGCGCAGTTGCCACGGTGGTCTGCTCTGATTGCCTCTGATACATGGCTCTATCACTACCAGAAGCGGCATGGTGCTGATCGACTGATGGCGTCGTCTCACGCGCGCCGGCCAACGAGCTTAAGCATCCGCCAATTAACCTATACCATCAACCACCCTACCGGACCTTCTGTCTGGTTTCGCGCGTTTGATTCACCGAGCACCCCGGACATATTTCGACGTCACTGGCACAACTGCTGCTAGAGTGGCCGGCATGCAAAGCATCTTCGCGCTGGTGGCGGCCCAGGGCAAGCTGAGCGGAATACTAAGCTCCGCAATCAAGAGCCATTGCCGCGGGGGCCCGCGCTTCTATTATGATTTTCGTCCAGGAATCGCGAACCCGACAGCTGGGCATCGTCAGCCTCTGATTGTGATGGCTTCCCGCCCACGAGTCGACTGCCTCGTCGACTGCCTCATTCAGGGCTCAACGGGGTCAAGGGAGCGAGGTACCTGTGTGCTCGGCGCTATGCCTCCTCATGCCATGTGCTGATGAGCGTGCGGAATGACGATCATGTGGACTTTTGTGGGGCTCGGAATACCTCTATTTCCAGTAATGGCCGCTGAACTTCGCATTCGACATCGCGGGTACGGATGCGAAAGAGCAGCCTCACCCAGCACGCTAATGCAGCATCTTCACACCACGATTGCATTAGTGCTGCGCGCATGCACGACTCAGGGTTGGCAGAGACATAATTCTGCCTTGTTTTGTTTTTCAAAGTCAGTGTCAGACGTTCACCGGGAGAACTGTCTACTGGTCCGCTCGGCGCAGTCGCGGTCTCTTGTGCTTTTTAGTCCTGGTATATCAAACGGGTCACCGGTTCGACGGCTGCGGGTACTCTTCCCGGTTATTAAAGGATCAGATGAAAAGGAAGACGTGCAAGTACAGTGACCTTGGGCGTCATTGTCAAGACCCTACAAACAGGGGTTGAGCCCAGGTTACCAAGGCTCTGGACCCGAGATGCTGCACCTCACATTTTGGCTGCAAAAGCAACCACTTTCCGAGTCATCGGTATGTCCCGATCATGGCTGTTTACGGAAGTGACCGAACTATAAAGCCAATTTTAGACAAGGCTCTCCAAGATAACGGGATGCGGTTGAGTTGCGGTTGAGCTTGCGGCGTGGTTAACCGGATCCGGACAGCCATTCGTGGATTACTACACCGGTGACGATCCGACGGAAGCACAGTTTGCAATTGCAATCGAGATGCAGGGGTCGAAAGAGTTCTCTGCTGTGGCTGCCACGAGAAACGGAACAGCATTGGGCGTGTAGTGGTAGGTGAACGGCGACTACTGAAGGCGCCTTGCTTCAATGGGCTCACCTTAGCGACCTGGACCCTAGATCCAAAGCTTGATTTTCGACATGGGCTGATGCCATATCTACGCCCCTCACCCGCTTGCCATTTTCGACAAGGGGATTGACAGCACTCCCCACATTTGCTAGTCACTTCTGTAAGTTATTGCGAAGTGCACGTGATCGAATAGAGGCGCTGACGTCGTGTTAGGGGAAGTATACACGACTCGCATTGAGAACATGCACGAAGTGATGCGGACATGCTCATCCGCACACCCACGTCTAAAGCGGTTCCTTCGATGTTCGGTTAGACATCTGCCATGCCGGGTGTTACTCACGGCTATTGACTGCGGCTGATGAGTGCAGCAAGGCTTTGTTTGCGGCCTGCAATCTGAGCATCTCTTCGAAGCGACGCAGTCGCATCAGTTATCTCTTGGAGTGCTGCTGATGCTTCAGTACTCTGCCATCTCAGAGGTGTGCCCTTACATATGACGACAAGATCAACTCAACAAGCCAGTAGTCTGCAACCATGCACAATCTGACCCCGCAGCCTATGTCCACTAGAGAGACGGTAGTTCCTGGGTAGTTCCTGCGCGAAGGTAGTGCGCGAACTTAGTACGCGGTCGTCGGTTGTTTGTCCGCTACCTTCTCAAGAGGAAGAATCAGCAATGACATGGCAGTAAAGTAGCAACGGCTGATATATCAAGCTTGCTAAAGCACAGTATGCTCTCGCTCACCGCTGTCCTCAAGCGCAGCCACAGGATACCGTGAACCATCTCAGGGTTGTAGCTTGCGCAGGTACACCTCCGCCGTAACGGAAGCGTTTACACGACACTGCTAGTGCAGCGACACCTGCAGCCATACAGCATCCCATATTACACGAGCGGATTTCCCTCACGGCTAAAGCGAAGTTTCCCGACGCCACTGTCCACGCCACCAGCCGACAGCGTTGCCTCTTGCGAAACGTCCTTCACTGCTACTACTACTACTGCGTCTATTCTAGCCCGTTCTAACCTTAATATTTAAGTATGCAGGCTATCCTTTTTCTTCTACAAAGTAGAACTATAGTTTAGTTAATAGTACCTTAGGTGTGTGTTCTTGCGAACTATAGAGCTCTTTTAGCTACATTATAGTTACGTAGGTAGTAGCTAGCACAAAAGTAATGCGCTAGACTAATCTTCTCTCTATTACATTACTTTAATTATAACTTTTACTAATTACACTATCTTGCTAATTAACAACAACGTTGCTAATAGCGCTACAATAGACTAGCTATTAACTTTAGCAGAGCTAAGAAAGATTAAGTAGCTAACGCTTACCTGTAATTAACCTAAACTTAGCTTAACCTAGAGAGATAGAGTTATACTTATATACATCTATACTAACGTGTAGAGTAGCTCCTAGAAAGGTATACACTAACCTAGAAGCTACCTACTAAGCTAATAGTATAGCTCTCTATAACTTATATTACCTTGCTATTCTCTAAGCACGCTTAGAGAGACTTAGAAGAGTTAAAGACACTCCTAACAAGGTTCTAAGCAACTATAAGAAGTAATACGCTAACTCTAGCAGTATGTTAGCTATATACTAGGGACTTTGTAATTTAGCGAAGGAGAAGGACAGCAGCGAGGACATAACTGTAGGTGCTTTCGCATGACTGGGTTCCAGCCCTTAGCCGAAACGGGGTCCTTCACTGCACATGGCTCCCTTCCAAAACACCCGATTTGTCGTCATCGACCTAGCAACTAGCATGTTCCTACCCCAGGTTCTGGTGCTCGGGATCCTGCCGAAGGAACGGGGCGTATCCGAAGGAAGCTTCGGTGACATTGATCGGCTACCCATGTCAACGATCCTGGTAGGTTGCATGCATGCCATTGCAACGACACGCGGTCTCATACAAGGAACGTCTTTCGCAAGTACAGTACTGATACAATTACCACTGCAAGTTCTGGTTTTCCATTGCATTTTGGCGCGATGGCAACAGCCACTCAAGGTGCTTCTGTCAACCTTCTCGAATGCTGACTATATAATAGCGCTACAACACCAATTCCTTCACATACGACCATAGTTTCAGGATAATAGCGCTTCCCGTTCGCTCAGCGGTACTCAAGCCTGTAAACGGCGAACTAGTAGTCAGGTGGGTGACCACTGGCGAATCCTCGCTGTTGTATGTTTTTTGCATTTTTTTTTTGCATACCAGCAAAATTTACTAAGCTGCTTCTCTTTTTCCAACCTCGTCACCAGAAATTCACTCCGCGGACGGCTACTATCCGCGTGTCCAGCGTACCCGAATTTGGTCATCGCATCGAGACGTCCAGCAAAACAACCTGCATACCACTAGCTATTGCTTCTGCTGCGAACTCCTTACGAACTTCGCCACCGAGGCGCAGACTATTACTTGCTACTGTAACTAGAGTTGTTATGCATAGAAAATGTTTTTGCTTGTCTACATTCCTTTTGGTAAACAGGTCCGGCAGACAAACCCACACCAATCCAAACCAACGGAGCTGAAAATTCGAGCAGGGCGGAATGAAAGTGACGTCTGAGCTAGAAGGAATCTACGAAGACGGCGAATGGTTAGCACGCATAGCTGACGTTACGTGGTTTAGTCAAACAACCACTTCGTTACTGTTGTTTTCTATCGGCCCGTCGCATTACCTTTTCGTACCTGCATTTCCCCACTTCCTCAGCGACAGACTACGACATGCACCTCCTTCTAATCTTGACTAGTCGCATCGATGAGTACCGAAGTACGCTGCCGTCAACGTACGTATGCTACACTTGCTTTTACTCGGGTCGAGAGCCTGCCGGAGTCGCGTCGAGCGTACCCGACCATCTCCCAAGCTCTCTACACGGCCTGGCGTCGATCGTTAGGACCCTGGTTCGCCCGAAAGATCGTTAACATCTTATTGGGTGACTCGTATGCGCATAGAGACGTACTGTTTGACGATATAGTGTGGTGATGCTGGTGCTTTACGACTCTTTTTCGGCGCTTGGGGGACATGCTAAGTACAACACCAATCTGAACGAACTCATCTCTTTACTATTCTCGAACATACCGCGCGAGCAGCATGTTTATTCAGCACAAGAGATGACATCTGGATCGCGCATGACGATCTCGGCGATCCGCGCTTCGTAAGCCTACAGTAGCATCCCTCTAAATTACCCCTCAGCAGTTCAACCAAATTCTCGAAGTCGGGTGCAGTACCAGAGTCACCAGATGGAACGAACTGGGCTGATCGGTGGGAGCTAATCTTATCCTGTGAGGAGCGAGCAGATCTCGAGTGACGAACATCCGTACGCGAGATACTCGGATATTGTTTCGAACCGGAGGTCGTATTTCCCAGTTTCGTCGCATGAGTAGGAGATAAGAAACCGGATTGCTGAAATTCCTTCAAAAAGGAAGGGAGATGAATCGCTTTATGGTAGAATAGTATCTAGGTTACAGTAGATAAGCAAGAGAAGTAACACGTGATCTTGAGTCTTTGGGGGAAATTGAATTACATACCTCACTACGACAACAAGCTATAGCGAAGAGGATAGACTGCATAGAGCGCACTGCTGATAACCACATATCAAAGACACCACTTCACCTTTTCCCAACATTCAACGACTCACCATCACTCCCCGTTCGTCACTGCCACGCCTCTCTCTACATGTCCTCATCCTAGACTCATAGCAAACGCCCCTACCAACCTTCCTCTATATTCAAACACTTCCCACTCTCCACTTCCCACTATCTCCAACCTTCAAGCATCTAAGATTTTCCATATACAACATCATGGGCTGCATACCATCAACACCCAAACCCACCACTGCGCTCAAACCCATCCCTGCCCCCACGACTAACCCATTCTCCATACCCGACCCTAATGCCATTAACCCCAACACCACTAACCACCCACGACCATTCCGAAGAAGTCCAATCTACGATCCACCCGAGTACACGGATGCCAGTAAGCTGAGGTATAACCGCGAAAGTAGCGGGGTGTATAGAGGCGCATCGGGGAGTGTGTATAAGAGCAATAGAGTGTCTGATGCGACGGATATAGGGGGAGATGGAGGTGGTGACGGAGGTGGAGGTAGTAATGGGCATGACAATGAGCATAGTCATGATCATAACCAGAGCCATAGTCATGGACACGGTGGTGATAGTGGAGGGCATGATGGTGGATACAGTGGTGGAGGTAGTGGTGCAGGAAGCTAAGTGCTGTGAGCGATGAAATTTGATGAACGATGGAGATGGTAGGGAGCGAAGAAATGGTGTAATGGTTCTCGTTTTGTCATTGTAGCAAATATGATTTTGGGTATCTTTGCGCCGTTGCTGGTGAGCCAGCCTTGTACCTCTCCACTGTGCTTGCGACATGTTGTAGGCACTTATGAGCCTCGCTCGTCGTCATGTTGTCCTTCTCTTTAATGTGAGATGATCTTTCCTCTGCCTTCATACACGGCCGTGTCATGACGACCCCCTCACCGCATCATACGAAACGGATGCCCCTCAGTGCTAAACACCCAGCTATCCAAACTCGCGACCTCGACATCCGAAAACGTAAGCCAAAGATACTTCAACGTTTCCGCAGCCCAGAAGCTCTCTTGCATATCAACCCATTTGTCCTCGCCCTTTGACTTTGTATCATACACATCAGCCAGTTGTGCGTATCCAAATGGCGCTTTGCAATGCTTTTCCATAGCGGAGAAAGCTTCCCATGCCCACTCGCGATACCGTTTGTCGCCTGTTATGCGCCATGCGTAGAACAGGCTCTCCACATACTCAGGCCGGCCTTTGTATGCTGGTTCTAGCGCCCAGATACCGCTAGCCATCGCTTCTCGCTCTTGACGGGCGGTCTCGGGGACGAAGAGCGGGTCATCGTATCCGAATTTAGGTATCCATGCCCATGTCTCTGGACCGATCTTGGTGGGTGTGGAGGTATACGAGTGATGGCAGCCTTCTAGGAGCGCGAGCGCGAAGGTACGGAGGTAGGGTTCGTTGTAGAGTCTGGATGCGAGGAGAATGGTACCGGGCGCGAAGCAGGCGAGATGGCCTTGCTGATTTTCATATTCTTTGTTGTATCGTCCGATGTAGAGGTGTTGCATGTAGTGATCGGGTGCCGGCGCGGAGCGGGAACTGAGATGCTTGCGCAATGAGTATGCCGCATCTGTGAAGCGATGTTTGTATGTGCCGAGATGGGGATCTGTTGGCGGTGCTAAGAGCGTCATCTTGACGAGGTACTCGTAGTATGAATCGTGTCCACCATCCCAGTGCCTCTGACGGCCCACTGGCTCTCCTGTCATGATGTCGACAGGCGCGTCAACCATGCCTGGCCACGGTGTCTTCCACTTCGACCATACAAGTGGCGCCCACGCGTTCGTCGAGTTCTGCGTGTATGTCAAGTTGCCAGTCAGTCTGGTCAAGACGCGATTCTCGAGGATGGAAGAGCCAGTTCGCGCAGGGCCTATAGCGGGGTGTTGGTCGTAGCCGTGTTTGGTTGGGTCGTCGCTGAAGACGAAGGAAGGATCTGGCTCGCCCTGCTCTGTTTCAAAGTCGACACGAGGCCATGGCATGCCTGTGGGGGTGTCGTATGCTGGAGCAAGCTTCCCCGCTAGGGTGACAGCATGCTCGAGTACAAGATCGCGTGCCTCTTCGCTCAGTACGTCTTCCGGAATGAGCCCGGTGTCATACATATCCACAATAGACAAAAGCCCGCCCAGGTATCGTATGGTTGTCTCGAAAGGGTCGACGAGGTCCTTCGCTTCGGTGAAGTCGATCGCGAGTATATGCTCGAGAGAATGCGCCAGCTCGTCCCATAGCCCCATGAGCGCCAGCGTGCTCGCTGAGTCCACGATGAAAGCTCCCCACCCATTTCTGGATGACGAGTTGCCTCCCGATACAGGCAGGATATCATCGCAGCCCCAGGCGTTCTCCCTGTACTTCCAAAAGGTATATTTCATGGCATCCCGCACGCTCTTCGCTCGTGCCTCGTCCGCCTTGCCTGTTCCGTTCCAATCCGCATGTTGTATTTGTGCGCCAAACTTTGGTATATCCCTGTCTCGAACAGTCGGGTTCTGGAACTCTTTGATGAGGAGGTACAGGGTGATGACGATGATGGCCGCGAGGAGCTTGAACGACGACTCGGGGTTCCGCTCGAATTTGGACTTGCCCCAGCGGCGGAAGCCGGGCATAGTTAAAGAGTGGTGGATGCCTTATGATGCTGGCGGAGGCGCTCAAGAGGCGGGTGGTAATAGCGCGCACATCTGCCCAGGTGGTCTCAGGGTGCGTAGTGGGTGCGGAGGTGCGGCGATCGATGTTCAAGGTTCCAAGCTATGAGACCATACTTGGCTCGAACGGGATGACTATTGCGTGGTGAATGAAAGAACGGTGCTTAATGCTAATGAGTGAATGTACGAGACGAGTTTACACATGTGAGCGCTGACGTCGTGTCATGCTCGAGTCTGAGAGCTGCTCAGGCTTGGCGCTGAGCCCTCAGCGTCGTCATCGCGAACTTTGCGACACCAACGCGTGTGCACATCCTCAACCTCGACATGGCTGTCTGGCAGTACGTGCGCACCCTGAATACGTATGTTCCTACCACTAACATTGAGATAGATGGTTCAAGAACATACCGCCCAAGACGCGCATGATCATTGGGGTGGGCGTCATGGCGTACGCGGGCGCTGGTCTCTACATATCCGACAAGGCTGAGGAGAAATTCGGTCTCACCCCAACCGACCAAGATAGAGAGCAACTGCGAGATGTGATACCCAAGGTTTCAACTATTGAGAAGCGAACGCCATGATTCATCAAATCCTGCCCTCCACAAGATCTATTGATTCCCAGGAGGACACTGCAGACATGGTGAGTATAAAGCAAGAAGCCCTTGAATGCGAGGAACCAGCGAGACGTGGTTTTGATAATTCCTAGGGATATCCACAGCCTCATTCCCATCATGTCGCTTCGGTGTGTCACTCGGATAGAGAGGCTAAGACGAGCAGTCGGCGGCAACGGAACTTGTCACTCATGTAGTCGTCGCTTCCTGACTACTCATACTACGATCGCTTTTTGCGAGGCAGTGCTAAGAGAGAATGAATTCGCCTATCCGAACCCAACTAGGTGTCATCAGTTCGCCCTCCAATGCTTAACGACCACACTTTGTCACTAAACATTTCCACAGCAGCCACCGAGGCTATGTGTGGCTGCCGCGAGTTCCAACACGGTATAGCGTCAGGCAACAGGGTCCATCGCTATACCACATCTGCCTGCATACATGGCGCAGTACATGAATACGACACAACCTTGACGCTTACCTAATGACGATCATTTACCCGACGGTGCAAACCTGAATCTGTTTGTTGCATTATCCATGGCGTTGCATTCGTCGACGTTGATATACAACACCAACCACAGCTGAACCAATGGATCCTGCATCGTCGCCTGCGCACCACACGAGAGGGAGAAAACGCCACCGCGCCGATTCGCCGTGTGACTACTGCGGACTAGTATCGGTACCATGTGTTCCAGCCCTAAATGACGCTGAAGCTCGATGTAGCAATTGCATCCTTTTGGGAAGAGAGTGCGACCGGGATGGCACTTGGAAGAAGGTAGCCAAGACCAGAAAGCAAACCTCAGAGATTTGTAGCGGGTGCCGCGAGAGGGGGCGGACATGTGCCTTCGTGGGAACGTCAACGTCCTGTATCGCTTGTACAGTATCTCAACAAGGTTGCTATATTCCAAGCAATCCCACTAATGCTGCGTATGCCCGGTCTATGGAGGAAGCTCACCAGACAACCCAGAAAGCATTGGAAAGACAAATGATGCGAGGTCTTTACATGTCATCAAGTGATGATTCAGACGAGGAAGAGGAAATGGAAATACGAGCGATGCGAGGCCGTTCCACATCACCAAACCATTATTCAGATAACAAGAGAACACGGTCACAGTCGCCAGGGGACAATTTCTACCATAGCGGCTCACCGGTTCGTACTGGCTCACCTATTCGAGCAGGATCACCCGCTATTCACGGTACACCAACACCGACCTTCGTGGAGTTGGCCTTGAAACCTGTTCATGAACAGGTTTACGGCTTCACATACTTCAACACATTAGCACAATATCGATATACTCCTCTGCTGGATAACGAGATCCGGCTTCTTCGTATCTCACCTGGATCTTCGGAGAGTAGGCTGTTATGCTCTCTAAAGGTTTTCTCACTGGACAAGCTCGTGACTAAGCTCCACGAATTCCAAGCCCTCTCGTATGCGTGGGGTGACGACACTCCTACGCACGAGGTCTTCTTGAATGATCTTCCCAGATCAGGCAATGCCGATTCGTCTGATACCGCGCGGATGCACTACGGGAAATACCTCATCCGCGAAAATCTTAATCAAGCACTCCGACGCATCCGTCTTACGAATGACTATATATGGCTTTGGGTTGATTGTCTGTGTATCGAACAAGGAAACGAGGAAGAGAAAAGTCGGCAGATTCCAAAAATGCCTTCAATTTACTCAAGCGCCTGGAATGTTATTGCCTGGCTTGGAGACGACTATCGTGGCGCCAACATCGGGGACGCTGTCCGTCTGGTACCGGATGTACTTGACCTCAATAATCTTGACTGCCACGTCCAAGGGGGATTGATGTTTAGGGATAAGTTCTTCGCGCGCTGGGTAGCTTTCGGTCGCATTCTGCGGCGCCCTTGGTTCAGGCGTCGGTGGGTGATTCAGGAAGTTGCCTGTGCAAGAAGACTATCGGTGCGCATTGCGGATAAAATTCTGAGCTGGTTAGACTTTGCAGATGCCGTAGACCTATTCTCGGACCATTTGGATCAGATGCGGATACGCTTTCGCCATTCGGAATACTACGAAAAAGTAATGACCATCTACGGGAATACTGATAGTTCAGCGGCAGTGGCGCTTATGAGATTCTCGCGCAACGTATTTCAGAAGTCTCCAGATTCATCAATTGCTTCGAGACTAATGAGCCTAGAGTCTCTGGTGCTGACAGCTTCGCCTTTCGCAGTGTCGAATGCTCGAGATACTATCTACGCTCTACTATATCTTGCCAACGACATGCAACAAGTCATTGACACCTCGTCGGGATCTCAGTTGCGACGGATTTTTGCTCCAGATTACTTGAAGCATCCCATCGACATCTTCAAGGATTTTGTCCGTTATAGCATCGCAAAGTCCAAGTCTCTTGATGTGCTCTACCGACAATGGGCTAGTTGGTCGCAACTGACTACTCAACATGACTACCATGAAAGGGTCCTTCCCAGTTGGATCGGCGTCGCGAATGTTGACGAGGTACTCCCAGATCATCAGCGCGACGCGCCTTTGGACGGCTTCCTCGGACCTGTTGGCTCTCAGACGTATCATGCATCTCAAGGGATCGACTTCCAGAAACAGGCAATACCATCCATGATTGACGATATCATACAGCCCAATGGCATCCTGCTGGGTACAGTTGAAATGATTTCGTCCTCGGCTGTCCACAAAGGCTTCCTCGAGGATGACTGGCTGAAAATGCTTGGATGGCGTGGAAGTCTAGACAAAGGCATTGATGATCGGCTCTGGAGAACCCTTGTTGCGAATCGCAATCCAGATGCAAAAACAGCACCCACCTGGTACCGACGCGCATGTGCCTTAGCACTCACACGACTCGACGGCAACAATAACCTAGCTTCGGAAACTCTATCAGCCTCTACCCGGCGGCCGAGCACCTTAATCAACTACCTCAGACGCGTACAAGAAGCTACTGCCAATCGGAAAATCTTTCGTTGTGCAAATTCCGATCTTGGTGCATTGGAGGGCATTGTGGGATTAGGACCTGGGGACATGTCTCAAGAAGACGAAAATCTGCTTTGCATTTTGTACGGATCTTCGGTACCAGCCATACTTCGCGTGATCCCTGGGCCTAATTTGCAAGATGATCATACTCTTCACGTCAAGCTCGTCGGACCCTGTTATGCACATGGGCACATGGAAGGAGAGATATTCGCAGGTATGAGCGAGACGGAAATCAAGAAAAGAACGATAAAGTTCAGCATTCATTGAACTTTGATTGGCTGTATCGATACATGAGCTATTTTACAAATCTCCTCGTACGCAGTAACACGATGAATAGTCGATCCGCTCTACTCCTCATCTGGCTCTCTCACTCACATCTCCTACTTCCATTCCTCCGGCCACTTATCCTTGTCATTACTATAATCCGGCAACTCGACGCTCTTGTTCTCTCCTCCAGTCTCAATCACTCTTGTCTGTGGAAACAATTGCTCTTCGCAAAAGTTCTTCAGACCCTCCTTGTTCTTTATAGCGTACTTTTTGCGCTGGTCAAACGTTCCCAAACTCCTCCATAGCCTGATCTCTTTCACACTCGCGTCCGTCAAGGGGTTCTCGGCAGCCCAGGTCTGAAACGTTTTCCTGTATATACGCTCGAGGTAGCAGCGTGCGATATGCGCCTTCATCGATAGCAGTTTTTCTCCGATATCGTCAAGCAGTGGTTTTTTCACGTTAGATGGAAGTTCCTTAACCCAAAGGAGGAGATCAGACTCTTTCATAACGCGGAAATCCGGGGCTTCGCCTTTGCGCCTCTTCTTTGCCCGTGCATCTGCTTCTGCCTCGGCACGTTTCCGTTTGGTACTCGTGGTCGTATTCTCCGGTTCGTCCTCAACATCAGACTCAGACTCAAACTCTTCCTCCTCAGATTCAGAGAGTCCAACCAGATTTCCAGGGTCGGTATTCTCAGGCTGGGCAACCACGGGCTCAAAGCTCGAATTTACCGAGTTTCGCGCCACTGCTTCGTACACGTAGCTCTTAGGATAAAAACCGGCACTTCCCTTGAAAGAAATATCACCAAGCTCCTTGACGCTCTCGTTCAGCTTCGCAATCACCTCGTCGACCTCTACTTCTTCACGCCCCTGAAAAACTGGGTGTTTCAGCCAAACCTTCATGTCCACGGAAGACAAGTCTTGGAAGCTACTGAAAAGCTTTTGTAGAACAGATTTCCGGCTCCAAGCGTCCATTGGGCGTGTAATATCGGCGATTTTGGACGGAAGCAGATCGACGAACTCTTCAACTTGATTACTTGCCATATGCGTGAAGTTGGCAATTTCTTGGGCAAGCATGTTATTGATCACGAGAATGTTCGGGAGCTCCGGTTGAGGTGGAGCTGGCTGGCTTGAGGCCTTTGGACGGTTCGTAGTTTTCGAGGGGTTTGACGGTTTCGACGTCTTTGAAGGCTTCGAAGTCTTTGCAGGTTTTTGAGATCCTGAAGGCCCTTTAGGTTTTGGTGAACCTTTTCGTCTTGGAGCTGTTCCTTTGGCGGTCGATACAGGCTTGCTAGAGGTCTTCTCGTACTTCTTCTTCATTCGTTCCAATATCTGTTTTGGAGAGGGTCGGATGACCAGTCCGCCATCTTTCGCGTAGACGTCACGTTTGGGAATTTTATCCTCAGAACCTAGCGTAAAGACATTGAGATCACGGATCCAGATACCAGCACGGTCTTTCTCATTTTTGAACGTCCCACCGTGTTTCACGAAGAGGATGGCCCTGTACGTGTAGTCGTTTGATAGTTCGCCAATTCGTGGGTCTTCTCGAATCTCTTTTGTCGCGTGCTTCATGAGCGTGGCGTGGTCGATCGTGGCCCACTGGATTGTTTTCGGATCTGGTTGTGCAACATTAGATGCATCATTAGGGTCGGATGAAGGCTGGCCGGCGTTTGGATCATCACCTGCATCCACTTCCTCGCCGCTTCTCTTCCTCTTCTGTCCATGTGCCTCTCGATGCTCACGAGGCGACCAGTGAAGTGGACTCTCTGCCAGATACGGCAGCTTCTCCATCGCATCACCCTGGTAGTAGTACCAAGTTAACCACCATCTCGCGACCCCCAGGTCTTGCTTCCCAGCTTCTAACATATGAGGATCGCTTGCGCGCCACTCATCGACATCGCTGTCCGTCATATCTGCGAACTCGCCAATGAACATGCGATACAGAAGTCCACGGGCGACATCATAGCGAGTGACACCCACCGCATCTTGTACGACCTTCATCGCAGTAGGATGCAAGTTCTTGACCCAGATATCCACGTCTGCGTTGGACAAAGAAGCGAACAATGGCAGAGCCAGATTCAAGTAAGTCTGGTCTAGACGTTCTGCGATAGTTCCCGATGTCCAGATTTGAGAACGTTCTTGGAACGTGAAAGCATGAGAATGAAGGTAGTCTCTGAGAACCGCCGCGTTTTCGCTCTTGAAGCTACCTTTAAATACGCTGTGAAGCACCGCTCTGGATGTTTGAAGGGCAAGGCTTCTTGAATCGTCGACCTTGAGGAGGTCGTCTTTATATATTGTGTACCACGGTTCCGAACTCTCCATCTTCAGTTGGTCGAATGCGGGTAGGTTGTCCTTGCTGAAGCCTTGAGGGAACTTGTATTCTGGATTCTTGGTGAGAACACCATGCTTCCTTCGCTGGAAGTTGCGCGCAAGGTCGTCCTGGTTGTCTTTGAACGCCTTTACAACTTCATCCAGACGATGTCTGGAGTATGGCTCGCCTTCTTGTAAGTACATCTGGTACTGGGCACGCGAAACTCCTTCGTGCTCGTCTGGCCAGCCATCGTCGTCGCCGTCACTATTGTCATCGTCACTGCCTGGCCTCCTTCTTGAGCTTCTGTTGCCACCTGGTCCAGGCGGGGCCCTCCGATTCGGGTTCAAGGATGCGACCGCATCGCATAGTTGACCAGTACTAGGAAGGCCTAGGATCTTCACAACGCGCACACTCATTTTGTACGGCAATACGTTCTCACCCAAGTTCTTTTCAGCCTCTTTTCGAATAATCTCCTGCATGTCTCTGCGTGTTTGGAGCGAGTTGAACGCCATTTTTTGTGGGTGACGTCTCCTATACCTCGAACTGAACGCGCTATAAAGTCCGCCCGCGTCAGTGAGGAATCTCGGGTTATCCAAGATGTACTTAAGCATGGCGTAGACCCATGGCCCGCATGCTGAGCCTTCGTCACCTCGGTAGCTGTTGTTCTTGGTATCGTGAGGGACGTGTTTCAGTGTGGCTGCCGTGAATGCTCCTCGCTCTAGATCCATAACTTTGTCGTATCCGCAGAGAATCTTCCCGGCGACCCACGCAGGATGTGGTTTATGCATGTTGTGTATGTACCAATGCTTGTTGCGTTTCTGTTTTACGTTTAGGTGGCCGTCTAGCCATCTGGCATCATTTCTCTCCTTGTCGATTACCATGAAACCCCAATGAGTGCCACCGGAAGGAGTCATCTCAGGCTCACTTTCTTGTTGCACTTCCGTGTTGCCATTTGGGTGTCCTTCTTTGTCGGTAACCAGCACCTCAGCTTCTTTGGAAACCTCTTGCCCCCTAGCGACCTGCTCTTCCTCTCCTGTCTCCCCTTGCTCTTTAGCTTTCGCGGCTTTAGCTCTCCATCTCATGATCCTTTTCGCTGTGCCCTCATCGGCCATACCATCTGTCACAGGCACAACAATCCATCGATATTGCTCTTGCTGCATAGCTTCGTAAGTTGGTTTCGATAGAACATTTTGTTTGAATCGATCTTTGTCGTCAATACATAAGCCAACACGAGCAAGCATGGCGCCAGCATTTGTTGGTAGAAAGAGGATATCGGTTCGTTTCTTTTGTACAAGAGTTAACAGGGCCATAGCCAACTCTAACTGGTGACCCTGCAGCCAACTATGATGAGGGTCCGTTCTCGCGGTTGCCACGATGTTGATAAAGTCCTCTATGGTGACATCAAAAGGATTCCCCAGATGGCTGTACTCGAGATATTTCCTGTTTAGCCAGTTTCTGATGACAACTTCGTTGGTTTCTGGCACGGGTGCGACTGGTGCAGCAGGTGCCGCAGGAGCTGGAGTACCATCGCCGTTGTCGTTATTGGCCGGCGGGCCTTGTTCGCCGTCGTCAGACATGATTGTCGCACTATGGTTATTTGCTAGTAAATGGCGCCTTCGATTTCACAACGGCTTTGAACATTCGCGAGCATAAGTTGCGCTCGACGAAGATATGTAATGTTCCCCTCAAGTCATCGAACAAAGCCGAAGACACCTGGAAAGAAGATGCGATGCCGAGAACAAAGACGGCGAAATGAACGATAGCGCTCTTTATCGAGTATCAGGCGATACCATCATTGTTCAGTTCTCTTTCATGTCCGTTTTCTCACAGCCACGACGCTGCTTTTGTGCGCAGAGATGTATTCTGCTCGAGAAACAGATTACGCATTACTTGGCCTGGGTGTTAGCGAGATCATGCAACGCGAAAGAGCATAGCAGGGGTAAACACTGTGAATCGTCAATTAAATAGCTAGCTAGATGTTCAATCTGCCATGGAAGTGTCAGCTACAAGACCGAGTCCATGACGGGTATAGACAGATACTGGGAAAGTGGTAAATGCCGATCCATGCTGCCGGTACACCTCATAGTAGCTTTGTCACCCCCGCCTACCTCCATTGTCTTGCCGGCTCTGGCGGCACAACATTCGCCGGATCCGTGAATGGGTTTGCTCGGGCCTCTAGATCCTCCTCCTCCGTCCGTGACCTCGCAGCCTTGGGCTGCTGACTGCTGGGGTTGGGAGTACCATCGATGAAAGTGAGACCGAAGTTGTTCATCGGAACGGGCGTAGCCTGAGCACTGATGCCAGAAGAAGGGAAGTCGCGAAGGTTTTGTTGGGCGGGGGTAAGGGCAGAAGAGCCACTGAGATCGTCTAGTCGCATCGACTGTTGCGCGTCGGTCTTGCGGTTGATGTATGCGGCAGCGAGCGCGAAGCCGAAGTAGATAGCCATGCTGATACTAATTAGCTTATTTCCCCAACATCACCATCCATGTGTTATCATAAAACTTACCAAACCGCTCCCAACATGCCCAAAACCTCACAACCACGTTCAATTCCCTTTGCCCATCGACTCCACCTGTCCAACGTATACATCGTCTTATCGTATTGCCAACACGAATCCCTAGTGAGAGCCACAGTGTGCTCCAAACTATAATCGATCTTGCTACTGGGGAAAGTGTTCATCCAAACAGTGCCCAAAGCGACGAGCACGAAGTAGACGGCGAGGCAGGTGGACCAAAGCATGCCAGCGCGGTTGGAGATGCGTGCAGAGCGGTAGTGGCTTCGAAGGAGAAGGAGGAGATCGACGACTAGGAGAAGCGGGTTGAAGATCAGGATTGCTATGATCGTGCTGCGAGCAAGTTGGTTAGCACATCTTCGTAGATGGGATAGTACAATAGAAAGACAAAACTTACAAGACCCCTCCCCTCTCTTTCCCACTCAGATACTCGGGCCCTATCAGCCCCGGGTCCGTACTATTAATCCCAACATCCATCCCATGCCAGAACCTTTCGCGATCCACATTCGCATACAGCACCGGCAACGTCTTCACGACCTCAGTCAACACAATTCCATACGTATCCCCGTATATCCCATACTTGGTGAAGTCAAAGTTGCTACCGGCATCCACATTCAAGCATTCGACTTCGCTTTGGGGAGAGGTGAGTAGACGGTGGGCCATGGCGACGCACAAGCCGAGCTGCGCGACGGCGAAGAGGATGGAGAGGAAGAGGAGGATGTCGGTTGCGAGGCCGGTGCGGGAGGGCCAGCGGGTGGAGCGGGAGTGGGTGAAGAGGGTGAGGCAGGAGCGGGCTTCCTTGAGGGGGTTTGTGCGGGGGCGCGCCATGATGGCGTTGTTGGTGGTGAGAGGTTTGTATTCTGGTGTCGTTCTTTTGTTAGTGGTGGGTGACTGGAATAGTTATCTGGAAGTCGAAAGGACGAGAAGGAAAGGTGAGCAGGACAGGATTTATCCATCCCTCAATCTCTCAGGGTTTGTGGTGTCGTCTTCTGGTAGCGGTACAGTGAGTACCGTGGGTGCGACGCCGGAAGCGAGGGGGAGCCATGATACCATCTTCAAATGTCCTGGGGCAAAATGAGCTGATGGCGTCTTCAGGAAGGAACGACGACGATTGCGCTGCCGATAAACCACGTGAGGCGAACGAGGAAAGAGCGACCGGACGGAAAGGTATCAACTTAAATTGGCAGCTACATAGAAACATTGATCGGGCTCGGGGCTTCGCAGGGGGTGTACATGCTTGCGTAAAGCAAAAGGACAAAAAGGGCTCATGACAGGGTAACAAGGAGATTAAGATCGTAATCAAAAGAGGTATTGCAAGTTGTTTACATGCGGCTGCGATAGGGCCTAGGGACAGCCGGCTGGAAGAGCCTATCCGGCAGCCTGTTTCCATACTGATCGAAGCGGTAGTCCTCCTTTTGTTCAATCCACATCTGCCCAGCAAGTTAGCCTTGTGCTAACAGCTAGAGCTTGCTACCGTAGGGGCGGGGCGGGTAGCCAGCAGTGTTGTAACCACTCACCTCGCGGTCGGCGTAGTTCCTGTCCAACGGCACTGGTTGTGGATTTAGTATTTCTTCGTCGCCAAAGCCCGCGTCTCCTTGGAACCTACGCGAATAGTGCGCTGCACCAATGGGTTGCGGAGCGCCGTATTCGGCGTACGCAGGGGCTCGAGGGCCGTACTGACCTGGGCGTTGGGCGCGCGCGTTGCTCTGCATCCAGGAGTCGCGCTCGGGGAGACGGTCCTCGTACGATTCAGGGCGGCGGCCGAGGGGCTCGGGGAAGCGCGGGTTGTAGGTGCCTTGAGTCTCGATGGGGTACTGAGAGCGGTAGTGGTCTTCCTGCTGGTAGCGCTCGTCGTAGTGGGTCTCGTAGCGGCCGTCACGACCTTGTTGCTCGAAGTGGATGTCGTGACGGGGAGCAGGGCCGCGGTCGTCGAAGTGCTGGGGTCCGCGCTGGTGTTCGTCGATGTACACGTCGCGACGCTCTTCGTAGTGAGCTGGGGGCTGACGGTCGCGCTCAACCCAGACATCGCGGTGCTCCTCTACGTGTCGCGGCGGCGCGCCATCACGCTCGACCCAGACATCCCTCTCGATGTGCGTCGTGTGGGCGGCCTGGGGTTGGGGCTGGGGCTGGGGAGGCTCCTGATGGATGTCGATGTCGATGTGCGTCTCCTTGGTGGTCGCCTTGGGCTTCTTGGGCTCCTCGACTGGCTCCAGAGCAGTCAGGTAGCCGATGACCTCGCTGAGACTGGAATGCGCGATGGCGAGCTCCTTCTCCCGGTTCTCGAGCTTCTCCTTCTCGCTGAGCAGCCAGTAGACGCGGTGCCGCATGCCGATGCGGCGGCCGTCCTCGACATCGCCGGCGACGCGTTCCGTGTGCGGCGTGATGTTCTCAAGGGCGCCGCGCACGTCGCGCATGCATCCGTAGACCCACTTTGACTTTTCCGGGTTGGCCTCGAGGATGTCGTGGATCTCGCGGATGGACAGCAGGCGTCGCACTTCGTCGAGGTCGGATCGGACGCGGCCAATGATGCGCACGTAGACGGCGTTGGATGGGCCAACGTCGCGGACGCGCTTGGCCTTGGTGAGGAACTCGGCGAGCTTGTAGGCACCCCCAAGGGCACCGGCGGCAGCACCGAGCGTGAGGATCTCTCCTTTAACCATGACGGGCGGTGAGGTGGCAGCTGCTGGGAGCTACCGGCTTGGTGAGGGTGATGTTCAATTGAGTGAAAGGGTGCCTGCGTCTCTGCCTGTACCTGGCGCGAGCATCCCGCGCAGGTTCAACCGGCGTGGAAAGTGGGGATAGGCGCTTTGGTGAGGTGTGAAGAGAGCAGAGTTGTTGTCGCTCAGCTACTCAGGGCAGCATTGACAGGGGCCGTAGCTGTTTAGTGTTATTCGGGGGCTGGGTGCTAGCCACATGGAGGCGCTCTAGCCTGCAGCTCGTCACTCCTCGCGACCAACCCGAGGTCTGAACTCCCCCAGAGCTCCACCCCACGAACATGTGGCTTCCATCGCTTGCAACCGACGAGCTGATCGTGTTCATCGCGGAGATCCAGAGCGGTGAGGACACACGCTGGCCTCGCCCAAAAACTGCCATTTGTCTGCGGTAAACAACATCTCCACGTCTTGTTTACTCCGTCCTGATACGCGCCTGGATCATCCCAGCTCGCCATGTCAGCTCCACTCGACAACGCACCGACCTGCCTGAAACTTGACACCCAAAACCTTGCTTTATTTACCGTACTTCGCAATGAACGCGCGAACTTTGGGGTCGCTCAAACTCAATTCACTGCCCTCTGCATCCAGCAGCTCGCGGTCCTTGTTCTCCAGCTCCAGCTCCATCGCCTTCAACTGCTCGTCCAGTTCCGGGTCTGTCAAGCTAGCCTGGTGGAATGGTGCGTGCTTATATAGCGCACTCAAGATCGCCCTCAGGTCGGTATCTGCTTTGCTTGTTCGTTCGGCAATTACATCATGAGCCGACGTCGCGGTGGACTCGTAGTGGCTCTGCAGCTTCTTGCTTCGCTCAAGCTGGGCTTGTTGCAGAGTGTCTTGCAGGCTTTCAATGTTGTCGTGACTGAATGATATGCCCGCATACCGAAGGGCGTCTTGCAGTGTGACCGGGAGGTCGAGCGATGATGTAGGCTTGAGCTTCACCATGGGTGTAAATGCCGACGTGTCAGACCTCATACGCTTCAATACCGGCGTTCCAACCGGTGGGTGTGTCTCCGGTATACGCTTCGCTGCTGCTGCTTGAACATGCGCGAGTGCTTGTTGGAACTCATCAGTGTCCTTTGTGCCAGTGGTGACTATGCTGAGACGTTTGCCCATGTACTCAAGGGTTGACAGCACCTAAACTGTTAGTAATAATCCAGTGACACTTGAGACATACTTACGTAGTTGAGCCAAGCCATTCGTGCCTGTGTTCTGTCCCTATCCTTGCGCTCCTTCATCTCAGTCATCGGCTTGCGTATCTCGTGCTCGACAACCATTTCAGCGACAGATGCGATCTCGGAGTGAAGCTCTTCCAGCTCGGCCTGGAGGGCGACCTTCCTCTCTTTGAGGCTGTCCTCTGCTTCCTGCGCAAGGCCGTTCTGGGAGTCACCAGATGCATTGGTAAGGAACACAGTGTCGACGCGAGCTTTGATCTCGGCCGCGCGGAAAGAGATAATGGCCTTGCACCACTGCTCCATCGACTTCTCGTCCTCACTGACTTCAGGCTCGGTGACAATCTGCGATACCAGCTTGGGTAGTCGGCTCAGAATCTGATCGTCTGATGCCAAGCGCTCTGACAGGTAACCTTTGAGTGTTGACCTTTCAGAATCAATCTCTCGTTGGACGTCGGTCATCTGCTCCGTGACTGATGCAACGACATCGTCGACCTACTCAAGTTAGCTAAGAACCATCTGTGGCGATTTGAAACTTACAGAGACGTCTAGTCGAGTCTTTTCCTGGCCCTCCTTCCTTCTTCGCTCGTTCCTTGCATGTTCAACATCCAAGTTAGGCTTATCGAGAGCTTTGAGCTTCATCAACGCATCTTTCTGAGTCTCCAAAACCCTGCATTGCTCTTCGATCGCAGTAGTAGAGCTCTTCAGCGATTCAATCGCTGCAGCAATTTCGTGGTCCAAGATAGGTCGGATGGGTTCACCGTCGCTTTCGTACTGGTGTAAGAGACCCTTCTTTTTCAAAGCCTGGTACCTGGAACTCCAATTAGCAAATACCGAATTAAAGAGATTCTGCACTTACAGCTCTAGCTCTTCCTTGCTCAGTAAGGTGTCTTCGTGGAGGTACTCGTCGACCCACGCCGCAGCTTCGTGCTTTGTATCCGCATCCTCGAAACCCAGAAGAATGTTGTCAAGATCTACCTTGAGGCCTCGCTCTTCCACCACGTTGAGCAGATGGTGAGCTGCTTGTTCTTCCTCCATACTACCGACGTCTCATCCGTGTTCTTGCGGTGTGGGTGTTTTGTGGCAGATGCAAAAGCAGTTAGGTCAGCGACATTCGATACGGCGCGCCACACGAGCCACTCGCGCAGTCGCGGTTCACGGCACCCTTCGTGCCTTCCCAACGCGCTCGCGACTTGAACTTTGACTCCAGACTACCCTCCTCTAAACCATACTCCAACTCCCCACCAGACCACAAAAATGCCTCCCACCGCCCTCGAACCCGTGATCACCCCCGAACCTTCCAAAGATACCGCCAAAGAAGCCTCCATCCAACCCACCCCACTACCCACCACCGCCATGCCATCCAGCAACCCCACCCACGAAGAACACCAATACCTCTCCCTGATCCGCGACATAGTCCAAAATGGCGAGCACCGCCCCGACCGAACCGGCACTGGCACCCTCGCCGTCCCCTTCCCACCCCAAATGAAATTCGCCCTCTCGCGCCCATCCAGCGACCCAACGCAACCACCAACCCCCATCCTCCCCCTCCTCACCACAAAACGCGTCTTCCTCCGCGCCGTAATAGGCGAGCTCCTCTGGTTCGTCGCGGGCAGCACACACAGCAAATCCCTCTCAGAAGCGGGCATCAAGATCTGGGACGGCAACGGCAGCCGTACCTACCTCGACAGCGTCGGCCTCTCCCACTACGAAGAAGGCGAACTAGGCCCCGTCTACGGTTTCCAATGGCGGCATTTCGGCGCTGAGTACAAGGGACATGCGGATGACTACACGGGCCAGGGCGTCGACCAACTCGCTGAGATCATCGATAAGCTCAAGAATAAACCGTATGATAGACGGATTATACTGAGTGCGTGGAATCCGGCGGATATTAAGAAGATGGCGCTGCCGCCTTGTCATATGTTTGCGCAGTTTTATGTTAGTTTTCCGGGACACAAACAGGGGGAGGAGAGACCGAGAGGCGTGTTGCATAGTCTGCTGTATCAGCGGTCTTGCGATATGGGTCTTGGGGTGCCGTTTAATATCGCGAGTTATGCGTTGCTGACGCACATGTTGGCGCATGTGTGTGATCTCACGCCGGGTACTTTTACGCATACAATGGGAGATGCGCATGTATATCTGGATCATGTGGAGGCGCTGAAGGTGCAATTGGAGAGGGAGCCGCGCGACTTTCCGGAACTGAAGATAAACAGGGAGATTGGGGGCAGTATAGATGGGTGGAAGGCGGAGGAGTTTGAGGTGCTAGGGTACAAGCCGCATGCGAGTATTGCGATGAAGATGAGTGTTTAGGATATACGATGTATGATGAATGTAAGAGTACGTCTCCACCACTTGCTTTTGCATCCATACTATAGTTTGCGCGGCTGTTCCACACATGACAGCATGTAGACACGCTATGAACGTTGCAAACCCAGCGTAAATAAGTTATACGCACGAAAAAAGGAGCATGATAAACAACCTAACCCTCTCACCTCCAAACCCCCCATCTACTCCCACCACCAACATCTCCCCTCACGAAGGCATCTCCTGCGGCTCACTCCTTGGCCCATGATTATGCGCATACTTTGTACTAGCCGGCAACTCATTCCTTACAGTATCCGAATCCGGAGCATCCACATACTGCGCATCCACATACTGTGGCGGCACAGCACCATACATGCTCTCTCTATTATACGGGCTCTTCTCTCCGTTAGCAAGCTTCGTCGTCTTTCTTTTGCGCCACCAGAAGGCCGCAAAGCCGATTAGTGCGAGAGCCACAAGGCCACCGATTACCGGTCCTGCTATCCATGCTTTGCTGGAGGAGGAAGAGTCGTTACTGTCTTTACTGACTCCAGATGAGGAGGGCGACGAAGAAGGAATTTCCGCGTCGAGGAGGATGGCGTACGTAGCGCCTGGCTGCTCGCTAATCACACTCGTGGTGTTTTGGAGGTAGCAGTTGTTGAATCCGCCCTTCAATGTCGAGTCGAAGAGAATGGCTTTACACCCCACGTTCTCCTCCGCACAGGCATCCATACAAGCCGTGATATTCTGCGTATGCAAACTCGTAATGTTAGTCCCCGGATTCAACCTCCCACAGTGCACTTCAAAGCCCTTGGCATCGGCCGTGCCCGCCGCCGCAGTATACGACTCCCGCTCTGGACATTTCGTATCAATCTGGTCGATCTGCGTCATGACTGCCGAGTGAAAGAGGATGATTCCCGCGCCTACATCCAGGCTATCTGTGTATCCAGAGTCGTCGCCTGTCTTGAGAATGCAGTTGGCGAAACCGATTACCATAGTCGGGTTCCAGGTTACGGCTGTGCAGAGCGGTTGCTGATCCACACATATCTGCATGCATTCGTCGAGGGATTCGGCGTGGTAGAACCATTGATAGTTGCCCTCGAGATGTGGATACCCGTCAAAGTCAGCTACGTTTGCCTTGATCATCTGCCCGCAGTGCGTGGTGTATTGCATGCCGTGGACGCCGGGAAGGGTGTTGGTGGAAAGATCCTCGTGCGGACATGTTTCGTCGAAGCCGTTCATTTCGCTCCTCTCGATGAGGGCGGTGTACCGGTGGGGGTTTGGTTCGAGGAGATCGACGGTCGCGCTGCTGTTCTTCATGTAGCAGATGTTGTCGGGGTCTACCCAGAGGACGCCGAAACATCCTCCGCCCGGGCCCCAGAATCGTGAGCAGTGTTCTATGCATTCTGCGAAGCTGTCTAGTTGAATGGCTTCGGTTGGCGCGTCTGATGTCTATTAATGATGATCCTTTCTTGGAGGATATCGCGTGATCTGCTACTGACCATTATTGCGTATGTTTTGATCACAGTATGTTGTGTAGTTGGCGCCGTTCAGTGTCGTAAATGGGCTACCGCATCTCGCAGCACTATATTGCCGTGCTTCGAGGGAGCGATTAGATACATGTTCTGTTAGACCTGCTCTTGTATCAGTAAGCGTCGTCTTTACTACCACATCATCTCCACACTTGCAAACATACTTGTAGGTGAAGCAAACGTCGTAGTCGCTAGCATCAGAGCTAATGAACTCCACATCCTCACGTCCAGCATATTAGTATATCCCATAGTCGAAGACCCGTGCCTGTACAACCGTAGGAAACGCGACAACGTGAGATCCGGGGATCGTGAGTATGCGATACAAGGTTAATACAAGGTTAAACCACGCTGTACCGATCAGGCACGTTGCCAATAGTAAGCCATGGGGCGAGGTACAGCGGTTATAGAAATTGCAACTAAGGCCTCCAATACATGGCATCATGATGGGGGCCAGAAAGTCTTCCTGTAAGACAATGCACCTCATGTTAGAGGTGGGATTCCGTTGAATCCTACGACATGGCTTGAGGGCGCAGCGTCCGCGGGCATCTTGAATCATCGGGTGGTTGGGATTCGCCAGGATCATGAGTGGTGTCGACGAGAATGACGGCGTTGTGCTTGGTCAACGCATTGTTAGGCGGGTGACGATGACCCTTGAGATGCAGGGCGTTTGCAGGGATTGGGGAGTATGATCCACTTTGGCATATGAACGCACCAATGGCGGATGGCCTCGTTGCCGAGCTAGAGAAGGCGCACTGCGCCTTGCAGAGAACAGCAACTGCGCACAAATGTTGATGTACGAAGTCGTCATGTCTCACACGCAGTGCTTATCTGGGGGGGTTCTAGGCATTGTTGTATGTTTTCTCCCAATGTGTTGAACCCTTTAGGAACCTTGGAATACGCTCTTTGTGTACTAGCAGAGGAATGTTGCTTTTATAGGACAAGCCTTTTGGTGTCACATGTGCACAGCTTCAAATCCTCGGTTTTTGTACAACAAATGCTTGTAGTAAAAGATCCTTTGTAAAAGTATTAGAGCTTCTACTCGCCAATAAAGCGATCCATCGAGAATACGGCAAAAGACTTTGCGGAACGACTGTTGAATCAACTTCCACTGTAGTAGGACACCACAGTTCTAAACGTATTCGTAATCGTCTCTTCAGTGTAAGTATGACAGCCTTGCGGCACCTTCACACCGTCAAAGCGATCCTTAATCCAAGCAAGATAGTCAGGAACTGTAACCATCGAGGCGCCCAAGTGATCGACCTCTGGGTATAAAAGTAGCGAAACACGGGACTCTGGGAAAGCGCTGCAAGTCCGATTGAAGTCACTCCTGGTGTTGGCCGCGTACACCAAAGAGTCGGCGATGCCCTGAACAACAAGCATAGGTCCAGCGAGAGCGTGAGGGCCAGCGCCATTGTAACGCTTTTGCCAGTCGACAACATCTGGATGCTCGTACCAAGTAACCTTCTTGAACATCTGTGCGCTGGTGAAGTTGCCGTATAATGCGTTTGCAACAAGAATACAGCCTTGATCTAAGAGTGGAAGGAGATCGAGAGCGGCATCTGTAAGGTAATATTCGAGATGGAAGGTGTGAGGAAAGAGCAGTGCGAGCGATTGCAGAAGTAAGATGGCGTTGGCACCACCGAACGGCCCACCATTGGCTCGTCGGATAGACTCAGGGAAGAGGTCAAGAGGACGGAGCGCGGGAGCAGCGGCGACAGAGCCCAAGAACTTTCCTGCCTTCAGCAGCTCTTCTTGGTCGGGCATCGCAAGCCGCTCGTTGGTTCTCCAAGCTGTCATGCCACCTTCACTGTGGCCGACAACTACATATTCCTTAGAGAGTAAGTCGCCGAGGACCTCGCGGGCAGCAACTAACCCATATACGGCATCAGCTGCGTGCAAGAAGCCCGCCTCGTACATGAATCCTTGAGCGATATCCGAGCCTTGCCCCGAATAGTCGGGCGCAATGACAGCATACCCAGCAAGAGCAAGAGCATACGGGCCTCTCCATTCATAGTGTAAGTCTTTGTTGTTGGAGGGTGCACAGTTGCGAATTCTACCAGCTGTGCCGTGTGTCCAGACTATTGTATTCAGTGGCTCGTCCTGGTTCGGCTTGCTGTACGGCAACAGCACGAATCCAGTAGCCGGAATAGGGTTTCGTTCAATATCTTCGGTCATGTACATGAAGCGCGCAAGAGACATGCCGGTTGGTGCTGTGAATTTCGTGTTGCTGTCGTTGCGTGAGACTGGTTGCCATCGCAGTAGGGCACCTGGCTTCGCTCCAGTGGTGTTAGCCGGGGTGGTGTAACATTCGTCTAGCGTTACGTTCTTCGACACCCATCCTGAGGACTCGCGGAGGAGGGCTTCTTTAAATCCTGTCTGGCAAGCCGAGTCGCATGACTCTTGTGCGCGGCTGGCTCCAAGGAGGAAAGCTATGAGATGAGTATAAGATAGTCTCATGTTGAAGAATGGAAAAGTGGAAGGAATGACTTTGCTGATGCCCAGGTGGCATTAGAGGCTACATCAGGGCCCTATATAATATTTCGATTGATACAGCATCGATATCGACGCGCGATATGCCGACCATACTGAGGTCAGGTGCAAGTATGCACTAGACACGAAGTGCCGGCGGTACTTCTTGTTTGATCTAGCGGGATGCATGACATTGCGCAAGCAAAGAACAGCCGAGAGACGCTCCCGGATAACGTCGTTCTTAGCCCTCTTCCGATGCAGCAAACTCGATCTAAAAGGTCGATGTACGAAGTTAGTGTATGTCTCGCGCGCAGTTCGTACATACATAGGAGGTTTGACCCTTGCCAGATACCCCATATTTCGGACCAGATGTTTCACTATGCTCTATTACTGGTAGTCTCGCCACCAATGCGGCTGGAATTTTACGTATAATGTATACGCAGTATACGCAAGTTGAATGCTCAGCCAGGTTCGGACTGTGAAGGCACCGGCTGAAGAACTAATGTGTTTGTGCCTACCTGGGTACGAAACAATGGAGTGTGCCTTTGTCTCAGACTGTGGTCTGATCCTGATGCGTGCATACGACGCAATGGCACTTCTATCCCAGTAACGCACCGCCCCTGCGCGACTTTGAAAGAAGAGACTTGACAAGAAACCATCGGCCTTGACCACAAGCGAGCGTATACGACGGCCATGAGGTCACGTAGAGACGTGCAAGCTCTGGAAGAACTCGTCTACTACAGAAAACTTCTCTCAGATAGCGACGTTAAGAGATCATCAGCACCATGTAACGTAGCGGACCTTCGAGGTCGTAACGACTTTGCTACGACGCGTGTACACAACAGCACAGTGCATAGGTGTGCACCACTGGCTCGGGCGTGCTTCGTGCCGTGACAACGCATCGTTGCCTACCTGGGTAGCGCCATTAGACGTCGCTCGGAAAGAAGCAAAACTTCCAGCAGTATTGATTGTTCACGAATACTCCTCTTCATCAAAATCACCAAAGATCCAATGCTCTTCGAGCCTCGCTCGTTCTTCGTTCGACTCAGCTAACTCAAGCGCAGCCGCCTTGAGCTTTCGTTCACGTTGTCTAGTCTCTTCGTACTGCTCTAAGGGTACCCATCCCTCCGGGCCGATGCCAACAGCATCCCTACAAGCCTGGAGCTGCTCGTCGGCTTCAACCTGCGCAGCATGCAGACGCTTACACTCGGCTACCTCGTGTTCTGTGAAAGAAATCGGGCAAGGAACCTTCGAATCGCCTCTTGCGCTCGATTCTGGGGCGGTAATACTCGACCAGTTCTCCGTTAGATAGATGAGATCAGCTTTCAGTGTCACATTATCGCCTTCCCAGGGTTCGCTCGCGTGATCAAAGAGTTTTCGTCTTATTATACTGAAGTCGTGGGCTAGGGCGTTGTAATGAATCGGGTTTAGTTGTGCAGTCTTTGCAATATAGTAGTAGTGGAGTTGACGCCGGCGTAGGAGCACGGCCTGCTCGAATTGTTCCCTCTCGCTTAAGTCGTCAAAATTGGGTGGTAATTCTGGCACTTCAAGCGATTCTGAAATGGCGTCACCGTAATTCTGGAGGCTATTTGGGATACCGCACTGCAGGAAGAGCGGGAGTATTGCGCAGTGTTGCCAGTCAATTAGACTAGTGATTTCAAGTTTATCCGAGACAATTACATTGTTTGGTTGGAGATCGGGATGTCGTAGTGTCGGCCGGGCAAGAGCTTCGTTGTCATGCGGAATGAGATAAGACGCAATTTGCAAGTATCTCTCCAGGCTGACAAGATGATCCAAGGGCGATTGCTTTTGATAGTTGTAGATTTCTCGCCGTAGATGTTGGAAGGGGTGAAGCGGTCGACCGAACTTCGTCAGATATGCGATTTCTTTCTTGGCCCCAGCAATAAGTGCCGATGTTGGATCTCTATCTTTGGAATAATTAGTTGAGATGGCTTGTAGCAGATGGTCAACAAAACGTGGATCTGGCTGTGTAAGTGGAAGAGCTAGCACGTACGTGGTCCGCGATAAATCTGGAGATCGCCCCGTTTCCCATACCACATGCGGAGCCTTGTGTCAGGACCAATGCAAAAGTCGCCATCGCGGGCAGATTTGGCGATAGGACCCTCGAATTTATCGAATCCAGCTGGCAAGTCCTTGGTGTGATACAGACTACCGCTTGCCTGAAACTCAAGATCAAACAATTGAGACTCCAGCTCCACGAGTTTAGTGACGACGGCAATCCGAGCCTTTTCAGACAGGTCAAACCAAACGTCACCCAAGTTCGTGCCCCGGATATACTCCATGAAGATGTATTCGGTACCAGCTGCGTTCTCCGAGGTAGCTGAGTGGCTGTAGACCTTGGGGACAGGTATACCGTGTAAACGGAGAAAATCCATCGTCGCGACTTCGCTGGCTACGACCAGGTGCTTCGGCTCTGTAACCAGGTAAGGAATGCGTCCAACAAACTGGAAGCCGTCACGCATCGTGATCAGAAAGGTTCGATTGAAACCCCCTTCAGCTAGTTTTTCGAAGGAAGTCACGTCTTCTACGTTCTGATTGACAGCTGCAGCCGCGAAGCGCTTGAACTCCGATACATCAAAGACGCGTCTTCGTTCAGAGTGCTTCGAGGCGTCATTCCAACTTCATTCCATAGTCAATATGAGCCATGGCTGTGGTGGAAGGGTTTGACAAACATCCATCGCCCTGATGTATATTCGAATAGCTCAGCGGGTTCGTTCGTTGAATAGTAAGCCAAAGAACGAGTCGATCTTGAGCCGAAACTTCCGGCTCTCGAGGTTTGTACCGTCCGTGGAAAAAGACGACAGAAGCCATCGGTGAATAAGCGACCACTGGAGTTCCGATAACACGCCATAACACAATCGCGCAGTGGAATAGTGTAGCGCAAGGGCAAGGATTCGGTCGCTGCAGCGGATGCGGATCAACTCAACCGGAACGCTTGGACTACTTGGCATGCACTAACACCGATAGCGCAGAAATCCCAACGAACGGGATCTAGGAGATGAAAAGAGGAGGTTGGAAAGTGAGGAATCTACGCGCCCTCACGCGAGACGGGACTGAAGGATTTCGTTGTGCTTACGCTCATCTCTACCTGCGTGTTGCCCTTGCGCGAAGTTGCATCGAGCAGCTAGTAGATATCTGCACCGTACAGTGAAACCTCTGCGGCATTCCCTGGAGTCATTTTGCGGTCGTAAAACATCGTGGAAATGTGATCGTGGGTCGGTGGTTGTCGCAACTTCAGAGCGCCTTCCAAACCACGCTTTGAAGGATCGGTAAGCAAAAAGCCTCGGCAGGGCGTAACAAGGCTGAGCGCAGGGTCATGTTATTTTCGCCCTGCAGGATCTCACCACCACGAGGGTGCGGCAGGCTTGTGCCGTGATCTTGCTGTGTAGTCTATGTCCAGTGCCTTGGGTGTGCAGATCGTTGGTGTTAGGCCGGGCAATAGCTTCACGTGTGTCAAGCCTTGAACCTGGAAGCCTGCCGGGCATCACCAGCTTCAACGAAATATTGCGCGATCACTTCGCTCGAGATAGGGTAGTGATGGAAAGAAGTATTGCATTACCACGCTGTCTTCATCAACAGCGAGTTGGTATCTAATGCATCCCAAACGCCAGCCATGATTTTTCCCACCTGCAAACACGCAATGCAAGAACGCATAAGACCCCAGCCCGCTTAACGGTGACTGGTCTTTCCGATACCACGCTTTCCTGCAGTCTAGATAACTGTTAGCAATTGTGCTGAAAGGTAGATGGTTCGGAAGCAAACTTACCAAATGCTTGATCAAAGAACCAGTCTGGTGCCTATCGGCCTCACCCTGCCTGGCCATCCTGTTCATCTTCTGCTGCGACAACTTCTGCAGCCTCTCAGCCTTGGAAGCGGCAACCTCATTCGTAACACCATCGTTCCTCCTGTTGGTGCTCTGGCTGCGGCCTCGGCTCTTGGCACGTGCAAGCATAGCAGCACCAGGCGTATCGACCTCCATAGCATCGCCACCAGGAGCCTCTGATCTTCCACGAGCCAAGCTGCGGCCTCGCGCCTCTGCCTTTGCAGTCGTACGCTCGACAGCCGCTGAGGGATCGTAGCCGAGACTCTCCAGATGTGTCTCCATCTTTGACATTTGCATAGCCTTCTTGGTCCTGGGAATGACGGCCCTGTTCTTGAGACTCTTGCGCATCTTGGCCTCGTTCCGGATGAGTTGCCTCTTCTCACGAATGAGCTCTGCCTTGTACCTGATGTCCGCTTCCTCTGCGTCTTCAAGGTCGTCGTCGGAATCGTAAAAGCCCTCACCCTCCAGCTTCTCCTCCTCAGCTTCGAGCGCAGCAAGCTTGGCCTCGATGTCAGGGTCGATGAAGTCGTAGACGTTCTGGCCCTTGAAGACCTCAGGAATGCGGTCGTGTTTCCACTCGTCGTTCTCGAGCATGTAGTTCTTGCGAAGATCGATGTTGTACACACCAGCGCCACCGTCTGCCTCTTCCAAATCACGCTCCAGGAGCGGCCTGTCAGGGTCTTCCTTGTCGTACTTCTTCTTGTTGAGTACAGCCTCTGGGATGGAGGTCTCGCGAGTAACGCCGCCCAACGGCTGGGCAACGTGAATACGGCGAAGCAGCTCACCGAGACGACCAGAAGGCTCACCGGCGCTGTTGGTACCGGCCTTGAGCTTCTCAGCGTTACGGGCAGCGATCAAGCGATCGCAGACTGAGTTTCGCACAGCCATGACACCCTCAGTCGTGTTGCAAGAGAGCTCGAGCATCTCAACTTCGCCGGACTTGAGCATACCCTGTAGCTGTTCCTGGGTCTCGGGGTCGAGCTGGTTCGGGCGCATAAGATCGATCTTGTTGATGACGATGGAGATCAGCTTGTTGGCGAACAAAGGCTTGATGTTGTTGAAAAGAGCGATTTGCGAGGCAACGGAGTAACCGCACTGCTCGCTGAGATCCATGAAGTAAAGAATGTGGGCGCGGAGATGGGCAATAGCGCAGATCGACTGATGTTCGATAGTGTTCATGTCCTCGAGTGCGTGGTCCAGGATACCGGGAGTATCGACGGCCTGGAACCGGAGCATCTTGTAGTCGAAATGTCCGACATACAGACTCTTGGTGGTGAAGGCGTAGGGCTGGACCTCGACATCGGCCCTTGAGATGGACTTCAAGAATGAAGACTTGCCGACGTTGGGAAAGCCGGAAATGACGAGTGTGCGGGTGTTGGGGTCAATGGACGGAAGACGACCCAAATGCTGCCTGACCTGCTCGAGGTAGACGAGAGGGTCCTTTAACCTCTTGCAGATGGTGGCCATGCGACCCAGCGCCGCCCTCTTCAGCTGCTTGCACTGGAAGAGAGATTGTCCGTACTTGAGAAGACGGACATAGTCGCGCGCAACCGTCTCGATCAGCGACTTTGCGGTCGAAAGCTGACCAAGCGCAATTCTGAAGTGATCCGCATCGTATAGGGTGTTGAGCAGATCGCGGTGGAACGGGTGGATGTCGGCAAGGCGCGGGAAAGCCTCGATGGTGGTGGAGAGGCGCTCGGTAAAGGTTTCGGAGGTGTACTTGACTTTTCGCGTGTAGAAGGCTCGAATTCTGCTGATCTTGAATCCAGCACGAATCTGTGTCGGCAATCTGGGTTGCAGTCAGCTTTGTCATCCTCTATGCGATATGCATTGCGCCTGCGAAGTCGCAAAGCGCCGGGTGGTAGAGGGAAGGCGCTTTGCGCAATTGTGTCGAGGAAGGCACCTACCTCCTCTGGGTCCTGGAAAGCACGATGTCCAGAAACTCCTGGCTCGTAGGCACAGCGGGGATATCCTTCCACTGGGTCTTCATTCTGGCGATTGCGGTATGTTGATGTCGAGTAGAGCCGTCTACGCGTTGGAGAGACTTCAGGGCAAAAAAGTTCACGACGCTATCGATACCGGTGGGGAAAATAGTTCGCCTCGCCGCCGCGCTAGTCCCGCATCCAATGCTAGCGTCGTTTGTCCGGGCAGTTGCACCCATTCATCACGCGCCTGACAACACCGTAGCCCACATTTCCACTACTATGTTCTCGAAATCACACAGTACGTCCGAGCCGCAGGACTCGGCACTTTTGCCTAGTCAACATAACAGCACTGCCCTTATGGTAACTTACAACTATGAACATATGTATACTTCGGCGCAACTAGTATTGACCGCCGGCCTGTTCCCAGGGCAGTAACATCTGGAGCGGCTGATGGCGCGAGCGATGCCTTCCGCGTCGAAGTGTCCAGCTTCTCTTTCTGTTTCTACCATCTCGATCATGTTCAGATGAATTCATGATGAACACCACGGTGAAAGAAGCTGTCGCCCGCTGCCAGTTACCAAGCTGCGCGTGGCTCTCTTCAACTAATCTGACAAACCTCACCAATGTGCCACCTCTCTTGCCAGATTCGGATCTTTCGGGCATCGGAGTGAGTATCAAGACTTAATCTATTATCACTTCGCCTAACTCCGGTACGATAGGTCATCTTGGGTTTCTCGATCTCAGCATACCTCACATTACTCCTACTCATCATCCACTACATCACTGTCCACAACGTCCACCAAACAAAGAGCACAGCAAACATCCGCGTCAATGCAGTCGACCATCGATTCCTCACTTTTATACGCTCACGTATCTTCTCATGGACCCCCAGCCGACGCTTCCAGTACGCCGTTGAAAAGTCCGTCCTCATCCTTAGCGACCTGAACCTAGTCACTGGCACCGCGATCCTCGTCGCCGGCTACTCGCAGTTGAGATGTGGTATCTCAGCATATCATTGGCAAATGATGGTCTTCATTTCGTGGTTTGCCAGTTTCGCTTTCGTGTCTGCTACGGCCTTTCTCGAAGGCTGCTCTCAGACCAACAAAAATATGCGGCTTGTCAGACTGGTCTTTATGGTTCTCCTTGCTTCTTTGTTGATTGCTGCTTTGCTTCCGACGGGGTCTAGGATGTGGCTCAATGGGTATCCTGATGATGGTGAGGGGTTCTATCCTAGTTTGAGCGCTGTTTGCTTCTACAAAGAGCTTGGTATGCGGTCGTTCTTGCGACGAGGTCCCAAGATCTGGTCTATGATCTTCTCGGTGGTTATCGTTGGTGTGTCTTTTGTTCGGTGTGGTATACAACTACTTGACCGAGATGGAGATGTGTCCCGCACATGCCTTCGGACCTTACCTGGAACGAAGTTCAAGCAGTTCCTCAGCTTCCTGGAGAGGAAGACACTACCTCCTACGATTGAGGCCTACGTCTGGCACCTACCATACCTACTCTCATATGCTGGCTTCGTAACCGTCCGGGTCTCCTACGATGTCTTCGAGTCAATGCTATTGGAGATCCTCTGGTTGGCATTTGCAATGGCATGGGGAACCATCAAAGTCTGGGATACACGCGCCGCAGCCTCATGGAACTATGACGGCTACAACTTTACTCTCAACCAGAAAATTTCTGAGGAGAATTCCTGGGGGTTTGGCCAGACTTTACCGTTAATCCTGCTTCTACTACCACTTCTCTCAATGGCCCAGGCGTACCTTGATGACGACGCAAAGGCTCAAGAGACCCTGCGAACGGATGAGGACACATCCTCCCCGCCTGGAACGGCGGCGACCCAAGAGATGGAGGATCCGAGCGCTGTAGACCCAGACCCGTTCGTGCCTCAGAACTGTAATCGGCTTGTCAACCTTCCAACATACCCCTACGAGAGCTTCGCCTCACACGACTGGTATCACGATCACCTGGTCCTCCTGGTCTCACAGATCATCATGATCAGCACCGTCGCGCTTTTCTTTCTCACGCGCTTAGCAGACATCTTCGGCATCTCCTCCATCCTACGTAGTAGGCTCTTCGTTATCTGGATCCTAGCTATCTTACCGCTGGCGTCGTTCATTCACCTGGCAGCATGGTATCTTGCAGCTTTAGTGGTCGGTAAGTGGCCTGGTGTAGGGAGACGGTTGTCCAGAGAGAACGGAGAGGAGAGAGAACAGACCAGGAGAGGGCAAGTGGTGCACTGGATATGGCGAGCGGGACTCATAGCAGGGTGCTTACTGTTCACGTTCTTTGTCAGTTTGGAGTCGGCCGGCCCGAACTCGCTGTTCTCGTATCTGAGATGAACTCAGGTAATGCTATATCAGGTTCATTCAATTAAATCGGTATCTCTATCGTACTACCCACTCAATCTTGAAGCTTCAGTCTAGAACCTGGTAATGAGCATCTACCGGATTCTTCCCATTAATCGTAAGAACATCCTGTGGACACGCACTCATCACCACAACTACATCCCTAAGTGCCTCGAGCACCACATAGTCTCCTGCCTTCGTCTTCGGCTCTTCGAAGCTAATGCCTCTCTGCGCTCCCTCACCTTCCTGCGTGATAGGAATGTTCATAAACAAATTGAACGGATCCGGGACTCTGCACCCCATCTTCGCTTGCAGGTCTTCAATCCCTTCCTTCTCCTCAGCCGAGAGAGACGAAGATGAGCTCAGCGCGTGTAAAGCATCCCAGAAGTTGTCTGTGCAAGACTCATGGTATCCATTCACGCCCAGCTCACTATACCGCCACCGATCACACGCCGCGACCAAAGTGTCGTGTACACCTGGACTTGTATCTTCCACCAGCTTGACCATCGGTGCCCTCTTCTGACTGACCATTACATCACCCACTGCAGGCGTCACTTTCAAGAGCGTTGCCCGGCAGTGGCACATGGACATGTATTCGGGGGCGCTGGCAGCGGCATTCGCAGTAGCAGAGTACTTGGACGGCGAGTCTGCGGTCGCGTTTGGGTAGAGTGCTGCTTCGACTTTGGAGGACGCGGTAGAAAGGCCGGAGGAAGGAAGTGCGAGCGCCCAGGTATCGACAACTTGGTTTCCGTACGTGTTTGTTATCTTTATCTTCTGCCCGGCTTTGACGAGGGTGGCTGCTCCGCGGCGGGCGGGGACGGTTTGGAGGGAGGTCATGGTGGGGAGTTGTGGGATGCTGTAGTCTGTAGTCTATGAAAGTCGATATGTGAGTATGCAATAGACCCAAGCTGCTACTTGGGGGCAGGTGAGGTATGCCATCATTTGTATATGCATACCCCACTTGTGCTGTCGCGTCAGGTCGTGGGACGGGAAGATAGGGAGATAGGAAGACCGCGTCCGAAGCCTATGTCATCCTTCGAGCATAGACTAGCGCAAGAATGGTGAAGTCTTTGTAGTCGCCAACGACAGCTCTGGGTCGTGTCTACAGTGTAGCGATCGAGTTCAGGCGCGCGAAGTGTGCGCGTAGCACCGAGTCGCAACCATGGTTCTGGCCTCGGGGGCGTCTCTTAACCACGAATGTGGTTTAGACGAAAACCTATATAAGCAAGACAGAATTGAGCGCAAAATATTAATCGAGAGTCGTTTGGTGAAAGCGAAAGTAGAAATTGAAGTTGCGACATCGAGGTACCACCTGCACCTGCAATCGCGCGTATCACGTGTCAAGAACGCGGCTTCCTGGAAACGACACCCTAGCATTCCCGAGCGCCGCAACCCAAATTATCCCCACCACAGCTCGACTCCTTTACCGCCAACCCGCACCATTCCTACCCACTCCCACCATGGCTGCCCTCGCCACCAAGACCGAGTCGCAGAACATCTTTACCAAATTGAAGTCGAAGCCCGCGAACAAGGTACGTCTTGCAAGTAGACACATACTCGGTCAATGCCTAACACATCCCTAGATATGCTTCGACTGCGGCGCAAAGAACCCAACATGGAGTTCCGTACCCTTTGGCATCTACCTGTGTCTCGACTGCTCGTCCAACCATCGTAACATGGGTGTCCACATCTCCTTCGTACGGTCCACCAACCTCGACAGTACGTTTACTCCGTCATGGCTCTACAATACGCATACTGATTGAGGGTAGTCTGGCAATGGGATCAATTACGAATCATGAAAGTGGGCGGCAACGAAAGCGCCACCAAGTACTTCCAGTCGCACGGAGGCTCTGCTGCGCTCGCGAGTAAAGACCACAAGGCCAAATACACCAGCAATGCCGCCACCAAGTACAAGGAGGAACTGACCAGGCGCTGCGCCGCGGACGCCAAGATGTAAGAACCAATTCTCTTACATGGTAAGCTGGGCTAATCCGATCCTACCAGGTACCCCAACGAGGTTGTTATCACAGATGTACCCGAAGTTGGCACCGACGGCACCAACACGCCAGCCAACGACGAAGACGACTTCTTCTCCTCATGGGACAAGCCCGCCATCAAGCGCCCGTCGAACCCACCCTCGCGTACCGGTACACCCAAGATTGGAGGATCACCCTTCCTGAAGCCTGGCGCCAACGGCAATGGAACAGACCGCCCCAAGTCGCCACTAGTTGGTGGTGAATCGAGCACACCCGCTGCAAAGCCCGCTGCCGTACGAAAGACGACCGCAGGCGCTGCGCCGAAGAAGAACATTCTGGGAGCCAAGAAGAAGGGCCTTGGAGCAAAGAAGGTGGTTGCCGCAGATGGAGGCCTAGACTTTGAGGAAGCAGAGCGAAAGGCCCGTGAAGAGGCTGAGCGCATCGAGAAGTTGGGCTACGATCCCGAAGCCGAAGCCGCTGAGGCCGCAGCGGCCACCAAGTCGAAAGCCCCCGAAGCATCCGCCATTGTCTCCCCGACCCCCGTATCACCGCCACGAGGCGGTTTCGGTTCCACTTCCAAGACCGAGCGTTCTAGCCAGGATATGGAGAGGTTAGGCATGGGTGTACAACGTCTAGGCTTTGGACAGGTGGGTGCAGCGAAGAAGGCTGCACCGCAGAAGAAGATGGGTGGCTTCGGCAGTGTAGGCAAGCCTGCGCAGGATGACGGCGAGAAGTACGCGCGAGACAAGTTTGGCACACAAAAGGGCATCTCAAGTGACGAGTTCTTTGGACGCAACGCATTCGATCCTACTGCCACCGCGCAGGCCAAGGAGAGATTATCAGGTATGCAGCATACGTGAAAGCATTTGCGTCCAACTATCTAACTTGCTATGTAGGCTTCGAAGGCGCGAGCGCTATTTCCTCCAACGCATACTTTGGCCGACCTGAAGACGAAGTCGGCGACGAAGACTACGGCGACCTCGAAACCGCCGCCAAGGACTTTGTCCGCAAGTTCGGTCTTACCGCTGGCGACGATCTCGAGAACCTAACGAACATGCTCGGCGAGGGTGCGACGAAACTGCAAGGCGCTGTCCGGAACTACCTCAACTCGTAGGATGACTTTGTGGATGATGTTAGGGCCGAATACGATGGGCGTGCGGCCGTGTACTGAACATAACGATCCGGTATACGGAGAGCAGGGCGCATCACCATGTGCAAAGCTTGTCGCAGATGTCGAACAACAGGTGTGGGCGCTTGGTGCATTGCATGGAGCGGGCAGATGAAAGACCATGAAGCGTGGAGTTGGCCGTACATTTCTATTGCGCTGGAGACGTGGGCTTGGGAATGGGTGTTTGGGAGTATAGACAAACGCAACTAAGAGTCCCTTCAATTCAACCTCGTAATCTCATTCCTAGCATTATCTAATGTGTAACTGAACGCCAGACATGAGCATCTAAACAATGAAGTGAGCAAACATGTCCAAATCCAACACAAACACCAATATCCCCATCCACCCCTCCGCATATCCAACCAATCAATCCTCCCTATCCCCCCAAACATCAGCCTCCTCCCTCGCCACAGCATCCAAATCAATCATCCCCTTCCCCCCGCCACTTCCTCCTTCGTCGTCACCTTCTTCCTCACTACTACTCTCCTGCCCCCTTGCCTCTTCCCTGCTCATAGACCCCCACCCCGCATCTTCATCCTCGTCGTCTTGCGGAAAAGCAGGGGACACAGGGACGAAGTCGTCCATGAGGTTACTCGGGAGACCGGCGGGTGCGGGGCGCGGATGCGAGGATGAGGGTGGGGAGGGGGAGAGGGGCATCATTGCCATTTCTGGGTGGTTGGATAGTGGTGGTGTGGAAGGGCGGTTTGGGGGCGTGGTTGCAGCGTGACGGGAAGAGGACGGTTCGGCTTGGGGAGGTGGATGTGGAGAATGAGAGATGTGGGGTTTGTTGCCTTCTTTTGAAGAAGGTCGGGGGTCTTCTGTTTTCCTCATCTCCTGCCTCGGTGTCGTCTTGACAGCAGGAGAAGTATCGACTTGTTGTGTAGGCGGCAACTTGGCATGATGCTCCTGCTGCTGTTGCTGCGAGAATGGGAAGATGGAAAAGAGGCTTTGACTCAGACTGTGTCTATTCGGTCCGCTGGGTCTTTGTTCTTGTCGCAGTGCTTCTTCCCTGGTTCGGGGTACGTTGGGTGGCGGATGCGATGCGGAGTGTGAGTGCGAAGGAGCCTTTCTGTTGGACACTGGACTGGGCGGTTTCGCAATTGTGGCTTCTGGCAAGGAGGCTTCGCACATTTCGCAGGCTGTCAAGGCGGGATCGTTGAGGAAGGTGCAGCGTGGGCATTGCTTTTTGAGGTCGGGTGTCGAAGGACGGTGGGATGGGGCGAGTTCCTGGGGTGGTTGTGCCTGTGGTCGGGGAGGTTGGCGTGGAGGTGCTGGCTCGTTCTGGGTTGGCATTTGGTAGCCTGGACTGTATCTCTGCGCCGTTCTTGAATTTGCTGGCGCTGTGTCCCGTTGTCGGCTGGTAGACGATGTGCCTGCGCTCGCTCCAGCGTTTGGATTCGGGTCCACTGATATCACTACCTGTACGTCTCGCTTCGTACCACACTTCATACACTGACACTGCCGTACAACGCTCTTCGTATACGTATCTGTGACCTCGGTCGGTGCATCGAACCGGATCTCGAACTTTCCTGGCTCACCGAAGCCTGGCGTATTTCTGTCGTTTCCTCTCCCTTTCGCATTTGCATAACCTGCTCCTTTCGCCACGATTGGTATAATAGGGTCAACCGCTCCAAAGATGAGATGGTCCACAAAGGGAATCAACATTAACCTCCCACTGTTCTTGATGTGGTGATCAATTTCCGGACGGAGTTGGAACGAGTCGATAGACTGTAGAACGCGGAAGTACTTGTTGAACATGTCGCCGTACCATTGGCGTGCCTGAACACCCTGCTGCAACAGATCTTTCGCGATATTCCGCGGTGCAGGACTTGGCCAAAGTGCGTCGATCAAATGCTTCTCTTTCAGCGCCTTCCTCACCATCAAGTCTAATCTCGCGCATTCATATAGTCTCTTCTCCAGTCTTTCGTGCAACTCGTACTTTGCGAATCGAATAACCAAGCCTCTTACGAATCCGGCATCGAGGTTCCATTTTCTTGTAAAGTAGTCTAGAGATTCCAGATCTTTCTGCGCCTGCGCGTTTGCGGGCCGGACGACAAGCGGTGAGAGTTCATGGCCCATGGAAATCCATCGTTCGGTTTGTCTTGGGAAGGCAGTTGCTGTAGACCAAAATGAGCGAATGGGGTAGTACTCGGCTTTGAAGTAGTTGTAGACGAAGTCTAGGAAGTCGGCTTCTGTGAGCGGCATTGCTGCGTGGCCGCGTGGGATGTCCATGGTGGATGATGATTGTGGGTGGCGAGACGCGTAGAGGTCACAATCTTGGAAGGTAATCAAAGGATCATACGTGACGGGAGATGAAGACTTTGGCCGTAGATGTGAAGGTAGTTGAAGCGCTGTCGTGCTCTAGTGGCCTGAGCTATGCGGAATGTTGCTGCCTGGATGGAGTGAAAGATTACGCATACAGGGACAAGGTAGGAATTAACAAAAGTGACGATGCCTATTTGAAGCTGCGCCACAGCATGTGATGTGTTAGAAGCGCTTGGAAGTCCGATCCATGGATTGCTCTGCTTGTTCTTGTGACTGGGTTGCTGGACACGCACGTCATTGTGTGGCGGTGGCTGTGCTCGCACCTTCCGCGTCGGACCTGAGCGCCCTCTTTCTCGGCATTCCAGAACTCCACAACTCCACAACAACACGCTCGTCCCATTTTCGCAACACGCCATCGACACCCATAAAGATGGGGTATCAATGCGCACTCACCTGGCGTCGGTATTTCCGTCTCTGGGGAAGAACGGGATACTGCGCAGATGCTTAGCTGGCGGGAACAACGAGATCGGGCTTTCGACGCAACCCGGAAAGGATTACGGAGCATCATAGCCAGAACATCTACAATTCGACTGCCTTTTCTCATGGAAATACCTCAACCTTATCCGGGTCATGCCGTCTGGACATAGCCCAGCCTTGTCAGGGTCATATTGAGGTATCCCTTATATCTGCGTGGAGTATTACCTCGGCGTGGTAGACAATCCGAAGGAACTGACCTCTTGAGAGACCAAGAAAAAGCCTCAGGAACGGCACATCTAGAATAAAACTCTCCTTACCTTGACGACACTAACCATGTTTGAAGGTGGTAGCATAATCGTTCTAGCCCAAGTCTTGCGCAAGGGTCCGTGGAGGTAAGGGTTGATCAAGGGATTTCCTGTCCAAATACGATCTGGCTGATCGGTGTGCCGCATCTTACTTTCGAAGTTCTCCGATACGTGGAACCCCTCATCATTTATGTTGGAATCGGTGTTTTGGCCCTGATAAGAGGCTGTCGACATTGACGCACATGGCTCGCACGGGGTATACAGCGATCTACCTGGAGATCTCGGCAGCCTGCTGCAAGTGCACCCGCATGCGTGTATCTAGCACACGCCCGATTACTAGACGCCGTTGACTAGTTAGGAGGCGGGCGAATACACTTATACTTGGCTTGGTCCCTCATTGTCGCACAATCACATTAACCGTCCCAATCCCAAACTGATCTTCGGCGGTCCATATGTACAATGTCTACAATGTCTACCACTACAACGGAGAAGGACGAAAAGCCAGAGCGGCTCGATATGTCTGATGGTTTGCAGATCGCTCAACCTGAGACATATCCCGAGGCCGTCAACCGCTACTCTGCCAACGGCGATACGAAGCTGCCACAAATCAATGATGATGAGGATGGTGGACGCGGTCGTCTGCCGCGGACGAGGTCATCACGCCTGCGGGGTTCTCACGACATTCTTTCATATCGCACTGCATTGGACAGCGATCAGGATCAGGCTCCTCACATCCAGGTCCCTCCTGATATGTGGAAGAAGTTCTTTGCTCACCGGCGACGCAAATATTGGTTTACAATTGCCATGTCATTTACCATTGTCGCTGCACTAGTCGGCACCAGTATTGGAGGAGGACTTGTGGTGCAAGAGAAAGCCGACAAGTAAGACATAGTTCAAGTTCTCCATCATTGTCTAATGCTTGAGTAGGAAGGCCGAAGCACTCGCAGCGGAGCAGGCCGCGGCGAGTTCGAGCATGGAGCTGTTTCCAACACCCACATCGGCGAGTCCATCGGATATTTCGGCGGATGCCCCATCAGACACCCCAACGGATAGCCCGGCGGCTGCGACTGAAGACACGGGGACGTACTACAGCGCGAGGCCATTTGGTGCCATCCAGTCAATCAACACAACATGTCCATCCACACTTCTCATATCAAGTCGACTGGAAGGCAAGAAGTCCGATATTAGTGGTCGGTATACCTACAACTGTCTCGACAGCACCAACATCCTCGACACCATCCTCATGAGCTTCACCGCATACACCCTGGAGCAATGCGTCGACGCGTGCAGTCAATACAGCGCCATGAACGCAAGCAGTGCCTGCAAAGCCGCTGTGATTAGCTCCGACTTTAGTGCAAGGTACGAGACTGAGAATGGCGCGAATTGCTGGCTGAAGAGTGGCAGTGGGGATGCGAGTACAGGGCAGAGTGGTTATACAGCGGCGGTATTAAGGGAGGATTGAGCGTAAAGAAGGAGATGCCTTGTCTATCGTTCACCATTGTAAAGATCATTACTGGCGTCTGTCTTTGTCCACATGATGGACGGCTTGGGATTTCTTGTTTGCAGAATTAGCGATCGTTTGAAGTGACCCTGTCACTACCTGTTCTATACCAATACCAGTCGTTATAGTTTTGTGTTTTAATAGCATCTCTTTCAAGGAAGCACCATGCAGCCGAAATGGTGAGGTCGCCTAATTTGCATGTTTTCATCTTGATGTAGGCTGCAGACTAGTTTAGGTTTTCCTTGGACAATGTGTGAGCGTAGGTAAGCTGTTTGTTCGCTGTAGTTAGGGTGAAAACGATCTACATTACTGGCAAGTGTCATTCGAATGCTCATCTACATCAGGACCCATAGAGCGACATAGGCTGGCGATGGCTAAGAGCATGTTGTCTGATAGTGGTAGAGCAGTGATCGCGGCAGGGTAGAGTCTCTTCGGTCGTACCTGCATACCACGTATAGTCAACCCAGGCAGTGACTGCACATGTCGCTAAGAGCAAAAGACAACGGTTGTACTATGCTCTAGAGGCTATCCAAGTACATACCCAGCCTCTGAAGCGTCTCGTGGGTGCGGGCAAAAAGATATACCAACCCATACTCGAACCTGAAAGATGCAAAAAGAACAAAAGATTTGTTTCCGACACCGGGAATCGAACCCGGGCCTTGCCGGCACTGCGCTGCAACAGCGAGCTGACTCTGCTATGAGAGCGGCAAATCCTAGCCACTAGACCATATCGGACTTTGATGGAAGGTAGAAGAGATACGGGCAATATATAGAAAAAACAGAATTTGGCCTGGCGACGATGAGGTTTGACCATACTTCGTTGGGAGGGTCGGGGGGTATAGGAAACTACACTGGCAAGCTCATGGAAGATTCTGACATGTGAATAGCGATGGCGGGGAACTTTTCTGCGGACCCCTGAATACCCCCACTTCGCGAAATCTCTACCACCAACATCCCGGAGGTACTGCAGGTAAACCACAATGCAGTTCGAAGCCGCTGGATTCGCCGTACGAGTGCTTGGAACGATATAATTGATGCAACACATACGGTAAGCCAGTGCGGTAGGGCTTTACTAAGCTACACGGCTCTATGTACATCTCGATCAAGATCTTCATTCGACGTGAGATGTCTGCCAACACCTCGCAATATCACACAGCAGTCTTTTGCAAGGAAGCATCCCGGCTGTTGCCTGTGTGAAGACGGCGCACTAATTTGAACGACGTTAACTTCGTCGATGCGACTACTACTATATATCATGACAATGGCGAAATCGATTTGGCATCTCGATCTATCAAATACGTCTACAACGTGATAAGCCTAGGATGCTTTCCGGGCGCATAAATTTAGCGTTCTCGTAAAATTTTGGCCAGCGATGGCAAAGCATCTATACTTTGCCGAAATCAAGATTGTCGAGAGCCTCGCGATAGAGACTTGCTAAACGCACAGCGGTTGCTGAATTCTGATTCTTGGTTCGAGAGTACTGCTGCAAATTGGCCTCCTCAACATGTCACACTACAGCAGTGGTATCGTGCGGCTCTTCCTACAACGACATCGCGGCCACCGCGTTGAGCAACGAGACTAAACACCCTAAAGCCTACGTTGACTCTAGATTATCTACATTGTATATAACTATATTGATGTAGGCCCCTGAGTAGCCAGCGTCTTTCTTGAATGAGGTGCTCGAGTACTTCTGCAATTGAGCCTTGTCAATATACCAACACCACGGTACAGATATTGGACAGTCCCTCCCATCTCAATCTCACCATGTCAAAACCACTCCGCTTCCTGATCTGCTCACACAAACCATCCTACTTATCCCAATAACACCCCATCCATCCATCCCCCTACTTCCCATTCCTATGCACCCCAATAAACGTCCTCTCCCCCCTATACATATGAATACTCCTACTAAAATGATCCTCCTCCTCCTCTTCCTCTTTAATCCAAACCCCATCCACAAGTTTCGCCCTAACCATCTCCTCCCCCTTCCCATCCACCATCCCCCCATCCCCTTCTCCAGGCAACTTCCCCCCATCCCTCGTCCTCCCCTCCGCCATCCTCACCCCCACAGCCTCAACCACCGTATCGAAACCCGCTTCCACATCCTCCTCACCCCACGGCAGACTCTCAACATCGATCTTACTCTCCCGGCCGAGCAAACACATGATAATAACCATAGCACCCGCTTTCGACATGACCTGATTATGCTGTTTACACGCGTCATCATTGCAACACTCATTACACCCCTCTAGACAATGACAACTCGTAAGCCTTTGACACGCCTGCTCAAGCAGCGTATCGATAAACTCGAATGCCTTGGTACTAATCCCCGAGCCGCTAGCGCCGCCTTTTGCGTCGTAAAAGGTAAGTCGCGCCGGTCTTTTGCGGGAGGATTCCTTCGCCAGGAATTCTTTTTCGGGGACTTTGCATTCCGTGCGGACGTCGCCGGGCATACTGATAACGAAGTTGGGCATGAGAGATAGGACGGCGTGTTCGGCGGCGTGGATACCCGCTGCGATGTTCAATCTCCTTGACCTCAAGATATCAAGCGCGGATTTGGGCACGTCAAGCCACATGCCCTTGCTAAACAGTATAATAGGCGGATTATCAACCTGCACAGCATCCAAAATCCGCCTTTTCTTATCGATTTTAAAGAATCCATACACGACTTGTTGGATCTTGATAGGTCCGTAGAAAGCTTTCGACCTGGAACCGGGGATACGCCGGATCGCTTCTGTTTCCACGGGGTCAATGTCCGTGTAATCGCGTTGTTGGGTTGTCCAGTCTACTTTTACGTATTCGACTTTTGCTAACATGCGTTCTTGGCTGAATTCTTTGACGAGGTAGGTGTTTCCTTGGTGCAGGAAGATGCCGCCGTCGTAGAGGGTGAAGAAGGCGCGCGAGGCTTCGAGTTCTTCGAGCACGGTGTTCTTGCCGTGGGTTACGTCGATTATGGCGAAGTGGTCTTCTTCTGTGTCGCGGATGGCTACGGTGCGCGAGGGTTGCGGGAGGAAGCGCGTGTTGACGTGGTAGAAACCTTCTTTGTCGCAGCGCATGCGCTCGCGGGCGATTTTGGGGAGGAGAGGGCCGAAGTAGGAGGTATCTACTTCGACGTTGATTGGCATCTCGTGGGCGGCGCATTGTACGTGGCCTTCCAAGACGAGCATGTTTTCTAGATCGACTTGGAGTGCGCAATTGGGTTTTGTGAAGATCTCGTCCGGGTTCGACATGTAGTACTGATCGGTAGGAAAGCAGTCGCCAACTAGAACGGATAGCGAGTCTTTGTTTCTCCGTCCAGCACGACCACTTTGCTGACGCAGATTGGCGATAGTATAAGGAAAGCCGACTGTAACGACAGCATCTAGGGAGCCGATATCGACACCGAGTTCCAGCGCACTAGTAGCCACGATACCACAGAGCTTACCGTCGAACATCTCTCGCTCGATCTCCCGTCTGTCTTGCGGTGTATATCCGCCTCGATATGACATAACTCTAGCTATCACTTCCGGCCTCTCCAGATTGGTAAGTTCGGTCTTGATAGCAGCAAGCAGCGCTTCACACTGCTTTCGCACGCGACAAAAGGCGATAGCTCTCACGCCCCTCAACATGAGTTGACAGAACAGCTTCGCCGTCTCCGCCATACAATCACCGCGTCCAGATGTAGGATCACCAGGATCCTTGAACGGCGTGTTCCAACACAAGAACTCTTTGCGTCCAGAAGGCGACCCGTCAAAGTCAGTCAACTTGACTTCGTCAACACCAAAGATAGTCTTCATGTGCTCTTCAGGATTTGCCACTGTAGCCGAGCAGGATATGAACTTGACATGCCGGTTTCCCAACGCCGCACATATCCTGCGTAGACGGCGCATGATGAAAGCCATGTGTGCTCCAAACAGTCCGTTGTAAACGTGCAGTTCATCCACGACCACGAATCGTAAGTTCTGAAGATACGTTCGCCAAGCATCTTCTTGTGGCAGGATAGTAATGTGCAGCATATCCGGGTTGGTGAAGATGATGCGTGCCTCATCCCTGATGTAATTACGATCACTCATCGGCGTATCGCCATCGAATGTCTCAACCAACACTTCCTCGAACCCCGGCATAAATCTTAACAGCTCTTTCATGCTCTTTCTCTGATCCTGGGCTAGCGCTTTCGTCGGAAAGATATACATAGCCCTCGTATTAGGCTCCTGTTCCAATTGATGCAAAACGGGTATCTGGTAGATCAACGATTTACCCGAGCTCGTCGAAGTAGACACAATCACATTGTGTCCGTCGTAAAGATTGTTGATAGCCTCAGCTTGGTGAGCGTAAAGCTGAGTAATGTTCCTCGTGTTATACAGCGCATTGACGAGATTCTGCGACATGGCGAAGTTCAAGTCGCCGAAGACAGCTTCTTGTGGGTCGAAAACACGGTGGCCGTCTGGCACGATCTGCCCGGTATACCACTCCATCGTCTTGATCTCGTTCAATATATCAGGGATAGGCTTCCGCTCCGCGGGTATGGAAGCTGGTATGAGCGCTCTGTCCGGGCCAGGGGTAGAATGCCGACTCGCAGTCTCCACAGGAACGAAGGCCTTCGAAACCTCCAAAATCTTCTCCACCGAATCCACCCCCTCCTCAGCACACTGATTCAAAAACGCATTCACCGCCGACGTAAACTTGACATTCCTCTTCTCAATCAGATTCATCATCTGCTTCTGACTGTACACCGGCATCTTGAGATCCTCATTCCGTAACTTCGTCGTAGCCTTTGTCGGCTCACCCGTCTTCTTATGTTGCACCTGGCGCTTCAAATCGCCATCGATAAATTCAAACAGTAGCACCTCTTTATGCTCGCCTTTATCCGGTTCGGGTTCTAAGATCGCAAAGTCGGTTGCCCGTCTGCCGTGCAGATTATCTTCTGAACCCATCAAGTTGATTTGTAGCATTGCCTCGTCGACGTAGGCGAAGTTGATGGCTTTGGGTATCAGCGCCGTGATCTGCGCTACGTCTTCGATGACTAGCTCTCGTTGGATGTTGGCTTCGACTGTGCTGCGCAGATTTTCGAGGGTCGTCGCGAGGTGCTTGCGCGTGCAGAGGAAGGTGTAGACGAGGTTTACGGCGCGGTGGACTTGGGCGAGCTTCGTGAAGTGCTCTGGCCATGGTATCGACGTCTCGACTAGGGTGGACGAGTTGTTGCGCGCGAGAGCTGGCTTGCCAGTACCATTTTTCTTTGGCGCTCGCCGCGGCTTCTTTCCTCCATCGTGTGTCTTCGTGGGAATGCTCGTAGTGGTCGTGGCAGGGTCGGGCGCGTTGGGGTCGATCGTTGAACCATCCGGCCCAACAATCCTATGAACCTCCTTCACCCCTTCGCCTTCTGCAGCTGATGCCGCTGCAGTCGTTTCCTCATCGTCATCGCGCGCTTTCCGTTTTCGCTTTCGTACAGTCTGGTCCGAGACGGTGGCGGCCTTGAGTCGAGGCATCGTGGGGACGTTGTTCTGGACGCAGCGCCGGTGGTAGGGAGCATTGTTTCACAGTCAATGACGCAATGGCGCAACGGCCAGAGTGATCGTGCATCAGGGGAAATTTCGCTCTAGCATTTGAGGTGTAAATTAGTAAGTCTAAAATCACGTTCTTAGATATGTGTTTGACCATGCAGACAATTGTTGCGCCGGCTTTCACAAAGACGCGATCTTCGCGTCACGCGTCACCACGGTCTCACGTGCGCGATAATCCTGCGCGCCTCAGCTTCTCTCCAGACCAAGTTAACCCGGACAGCGCACAGCAAACACTTCCCACCACATCACAGAATTACTCCTCAAATTTGAACAGCACATGTAAAAGAGTCCAAGATGCATTTCCACACCTATCCCCAGGGTATATGGCCAAAGAAGATCAGCATCCCGCCCACATATCCAATCCACCAAACCCACTTCATCCAAGTAGCCACTTGTTTGTGTGAATATACAGAAGAGGTATCGAACAAGAACAGAAAGATCGAAACAACAAGCACACTCCTCGCTAGAATGCAGTGATATCAGAAAAGACAGACCAGGGAAAACCCATCAACAAACAACAAGTAATAAGCCATTACATCGTAAATGAGAATAACAACAACACCGCCTCGTTGGGCAAAATTTTTCATCGGGACAAGGAGGTGGGTGGTTGGGCTGCTCTGCTTACAACGCTCCACCCGCACCAGGGAGAAGCATCTCAATGCACTTCGTCAGCAGATTGCTCGCCTCGTGCAACAACTCCCATCTCGTCTTCTTGAACATATCGCGCATGATGATGAGCAGACCGAGACAAGCGTTGCGATTAGAAGTCTTGCTCAGATCTTCCGGTGAACGCACACCGCCAACACGGTTGAGGTAGAGAACCATATCCCTGACCTTGTCGTCATAGGTGGGGAGTTGGTACGGTTCCTTGACCGGACCATCGAGCGCGAAACCATACGACCACACGATTAGTGTGGCGAAATATAGTACCCACGGTCGGTTGAGGAGGTAGTCGTCACGCGCGGAATAGGAGAAGCCCGCGGTGGACGGCGTGTTGGGGTTCAGACTGTGGTCTCCGGCAACCATTACGTTGGAGAGGAAGCGGAGGGCGTAGAATGTGGCGTCCCGGGCTCGGGCAGTGGGGGCCCACATCTCCTTCATCCGACGTTGCGCGCCGTTGTAATCCTGCGGGGTTATTGACCGCCCGAGAAGGCGGGGTGCGCCGGCGTAGATTTGGCAATCGACAATGTCGACGTGCATGGCCATGTGTGCCAGGTGGTGGAGCACAGTTCGGGACTCGAACACGTTGTCATCGTCAACACCTTGCGAGTATCCGTATGAGCTCGAACTAGGGCGGTCTTCAGATCGGTTTAGTGAGCTGTCGAAATCTTGCTTCCAGAAATCAAAGGCCCGGGTTAGAGAGCCTCGCCACTTGTCGCGGCCGCCCAGTGCTGTTGTCACACCCAGGGAGCTTACTTGCAAGTCTCGCTGGTTCATGTGCCATGATACGCTCAGTAAACCAGCCATGAGGATTGTGCGCCCAAACGAATTGGTCCGTACCGTCTGCCCATTAAGCGTCTTCTTAAGACCGTCAAGGAAAGACATTGGTTTGATGCCATTCGATGTTAGGGATTGCTCAACTCGTCCCACTTCAGAGCTACTCGTTGCAGACCAGAGCGCTTCGTCACATGGCAGTGGGAGACGCATCTCGTGAGCGACCATGACAGCACTGTGACCGAACATGGTAGCGTGGATGCTATCCATGACGAAGGCTGCGAATGCTGCCCTCCTAGTAGCCTCATTCGTGATCCAGTGGTTCCACCATTCGTCAGGCGTGTTTGCTCCACCTATTCCGTTGCTCTTTCCGTCTTTGACACTAGGAGGCGAGTCCATTGCTGATCGTCCGATCAGCGAGCTTCCACGCCTCATAAGCGTCAGTGTCGTGGCATGATGAATGTGCGCTCGTTCATGTAGCGGGCGCGTAGAGTACATCTTCTCAAATGACTCGAGGAGAAGCAGGCCTTGGAAGATCCATAGCTTAGCGGGTGGACGGAAATCAGCGTCCATAAACAGCTCCCAGCGCAGGTGCCACGCCAAGAAGTTAGCCAGCGAAGCACAAGCCTGTGTAGTCTCTTGACCGTAGTTCTTCTCCAAACAAGACGCTCCGAGACACATGATGGCGAGCAACAGCAGCTCAGGACACGTGCTTGCATTGAACGTCGGCTTGTGGAGGATTGGTAATTGCGGGTGGAAATGTACCCAGTACGAGCTGATGTACGTTTGCATCATGTGCAGACTGAGTACGTGCCGGCTGTCGTCTTTGTCACCCTCCATGAGTTCCTCCTTCTGTTTCTTGACTGGCGCATGATCTGTTTCGTTGAAGCGCAAATGAATGAGATCTAGAAGGTCTTTCCGCTTCTCTTCTGAGAGGGCAGACTCTGGCAGCGTAGTGTCTAGTATGCTATGAACAGCCATTGGGTGTGCAGGCGGTGCAGGGTTGTTCAGATAGCCGGCGACTGAGGGGTCATAGTTAAAATACGGAGCTTGAAGACCAATTTGGGATGACGCACCAGCTACGGGGTTTACTCCGCCCGGGTAATCCATGGGCGATGCGCCTCCTGGGTTGAATTGGTTGTCGTTGAAGAGCCAGGCAGCGAAGTCGTCGGCCATGGCAAAGGGCGACCGACTGTATCCATTGCCACCAAACATTGGTATGGCATATGCGGGATTCTGTTCCATGATTGCGTCAGAGACACCCTGCATTCTGTTGTCTATTTGACCTGTAGACTCAACACCGTTCATGGGCGTCTGTCCAGAAGTGCCATTGTAGAACTGGTTCTCTTGTTCTCGAGGAGCAGGGGTGCCAGTTGGCTGGGGGTACTCTGGTGGAGGTAAGGAGGAGAAGGGAGGAAAGTTGTTTTGTGATTGATACGCACTTGCGCTATTTTGGTAGCCGGTCGAGGGCGCAGAGGGGGTATACTGGGATGGCGTAACGGCAGAGTTGAAGGGTGAGCTCGAGCCATACGAGCTGAGATTGGACGTCTGCGCGCGTAGATCGGGCCGGGTGAAGTTCCCATTACCCACATGTGGGGAGTTGTGGAGAGAGTTGCGACCTCCACTGTAGTTGCCCAAAGCGGCCGGACGCGGTGGGGGTGCAAAGTTTCCAGCGCTCTGGGACTGCATGTCGTAGGGCTTAGCTTCTGAGCCACTGCGGTACGTATCGTCGCTCACTGTCCTCTGCAGCGAGTCCTGCCTGCTGAGCGTGGCAGTCGAGCCTGGCGACTGGAAGTTTGGCGGCGACATTCTGCTGCCTGGGCCTGCGTTGGAGGCTCCAGACGGCGGAGACTGCATGCCGAGTGCCTTCTGTGGCGGTGCATTCTTTCCGCCCAGTGCAGCCGTCACAATGGGGTTCAGATTGTGCATGTTGAACGTGTCCTTGCGCAGCAGCTGCGAGCCTCGCGCCGTGTGTCTCTCCTTGTGGCGCGCACAGAGGTCCTGCCGGACGAACGATCGGTGGCAATCGGGAAAGTCACAGTGGTAAATTTGCTTGGGGTTGTCTGTCCATGTTAGCTGGGTGAGGCCTGCGGGCGCTGCTGCACTCACGGTTCAGCTGATGGCGGTAGAGGTGCTCTGCGCGGGAGTAGCTCTTCCCACAGCCCTCGTGCGGGCACTCAAACTTCTTGTCGAGGCCCTTTCTGCTGCGCCGTCTCTTTCTCGAGGAGCCATGGCCGTCACCCTCGCCTTCGCCGCCGGATCCGTCTTCGTCGCGGTCGCGTCGGCGGCCACGGGTGTCGGCGCTGTCGGGGGAGGCGGGGGTGGGAGGCTCGTTTGCAGGGCCAACCGTGGAGTCCATCTTGTCTCGGAACTGCGTCTGGATCTTGCCCAAATCCGACGCGTGCGCAGCATGCATAGACAAGATTTGCGCCGTCATTGCCAGCGGGTCGTCAGGTGCAATGTCGTGTGTCGCGACGCTGGCGGACAGTGCGCGTGTGTAGGGCTTGGGTGGATGTTGTGTAGCCCGGTGGCGGAGCGACTCGTGTGCGCGGTTGCCAGATGGTGTTGATGTTAGTCAAGAGGCGCTCGGCCATGGGCGTGCATGCTGCTTTGGGAATCACACGGCAGGCGAGATGCTGGGGCGGGCCAAAAGCGACGGCGTGGGCTGCGCGAGTAGAAATCGCCGCGATCCTGGGCGATGACCTGCAGATAGATGTTAGAGCCTCTGGGTGCGGTGTCGTCGTGGCGAGAACCCTGGACGGGGAACGTGGGGAAGGGCAGCTCGTCGTGGGAGGCAGCAGGACGGGCGCGGGTAGACTTGTGGGAATGGAATGGAGAGGGCCGATGCCGACTTGGGACGGCGACTAGGACTGGGACTGGCTCTGGCTCTGGCACGACTGGGGACCTGTGACCACGCAGACCGTCCGCAGTAGCCGCGATAAGAATTCAAGATCCCGTGGCTGTGGGTAATGTCTAAGCACCAGCTGGCTGAAGTAGTGAGGGGTAGCTCGCAGCCTTCCGACGACTCCAGCCTCCGCCGTCAGCAATTAACTTTCTGTATGCACTCCAAGACGCCCGTCTGGATGCTGCAATACTGCACCTACACCTGCAGCCTGCTGGACCACCAGAATGTGGAGAAGCGAGCCGGCGTGGGACTGGCAAGTCGGGCGTGGGGGCCGCTCGAACGCAGCATCTACTCGACCTTCTCCGACGGCACCGTCACCACTTCTCGTAAACGCCATTCCAGTTACTGGTCGATAGCAGCGCGTGCCTGTTCATGCACCGCAGACTGTGCACCGCCGTATGCACAAGGCTGCATCAAGCATGCGATGCTGCACGTGGAAGCATTAGACTCCTCCTCCTTCCAGGCCCGCTGCCATCCTGCCCACTTCTGAGACTGTTGATATCTCTGCATCGCTTCACCCATCTCTAGACCCTGATTTACGCCCCTCTATACCTCTCTACACCTCGATCTGAGCCCAACCCGCCCAACACGCAACTAATTTCCACACCTCATCACACGTGCGCCACTCGCACCGCTCTGCTCATTCGCCAGCATTTACCCAGATGCTAGTGCCCACTCGGCCCGTCGGCCACCAATTGATACTTGCAGCCTGGACGCCCTACCCCAGGATCGTCTTGCCGCGCAGCGCGACAAAACACGCAGACGCATCTACGGTCCACTCCCGCCAATGATGCGCGGCCCGGACGTCACCCTCTTCTTGCGGCACTCGGAGCCCGGCGAGCGTCGTCGCATCGGTATCCGCATTTGATTAATTCTGCATATAGGCATTGATTTATTCGGAGGAATGTCAAGACGGAATTTGTCTAGTTGAGCCTCATCAGCCCTATCTGTCATTAACACCGTGTGACGAGACAGTCCACGCAGTGCAACATGGAAACGTGGAACGACCAAGCCGGGCCTATGCCAAATTCGCCCCCAACCGCTGGACCAAGCGCAACGAGACAATTTCTCCCATCCTTGTCACTACGGTGTGCTTTACCGAGCGCCTCTCTTCCGCCACGGAGAATATGCAGTTTTGCTTTGCTTTGCCCTTCCTTCATGTTTCAAGGCCAGTGTGTTGCCAAACTGGGCAGGACCTTCCCTGGTCCCAGTCTATACTTGTCTCGTGAGCTGAGATGGATCCTCCGCGGAGGCTATACACATGCGCTAGCTGAGCCACTGCGTACTGATTGGTTCTTGAGGCTGGAGGTAAAGCCCGAGGGCATTAATGCACGTCTCTTCGATGAAGCCCCGCTATCACTCATCTGAGATCTCGACTATCATCAGCTACTAGTATCTAGTAATGCGGCTCCCTTAAGCCATATCATGCCGTGCGTGATATCTATGTGTGCTGATGCAAACGATAGCATCCCGATCTGCCCTGCCAAGTCATTATTCCGTCCTATTCCTACGCTTAATGTACACCACGGAAGCTTTCTGAAATACTACCCGTTGAGCCTTGCCCGTGATAACCTAATCTTGAGCTTTCGCTCCACCCTCTTCATCGGCCGACTCTGCAGCAGAATCAACCTTCTTCGCCTCCTCTGACCCTGCAGCATCTAGCTTGCTATCATCTTTGGCTTCAGTGTCGTCTTTGGACGGTTCCTTTTCGTCGTCTTGGGCGTCCGAAGCACTGGCCTCAGCGTTCTCGGTAGCTGCTGGCTCTGTGGCGGCATCTGTATCTTTCTTTTCTTCTTCATCGGTCGAGGTACCCGCTGCCTGTTCCTCGCCCGCGCCTTCCTTGGCTGCTTCAGTCGTGGGGTCCTTGGCATCTGCTTGTGTTATCTCCTCAGCAGCTTCAGCCTCGTCCTCGTCATCGTCATCGTCTTCGTCATCGTCATCTTCGTTGTTATCTTCAATAGCCGTGACGTCGCCGTCGCTATCGGCTTCCTCCTCTTCCTCATCCTCCTGTGCCGATTCGAAGATTTGAGTGACTGGTCGCGCTTGAAGAACTGGACGCTCCTCCTCTTCCTCATTCTCCTCTACAACTGTTTGAACGGCCGTGGCTCCAACTGATGGCGAATGCCTATGTCGCTTGGTTGTTCCAGCTGTTGATAGCGAATGATCAGACAATCCGTCTGCCAGTGTGTTACTTGAAATCTCCGATGTCGAATCAGAGGGCTCTCGCTTCATAATCAGAGGTGGCGCTGACGGCTTGACCTCTGTTGATGGCTCAATGCCCTCGGCCTCAGGAGGAATGGTGTAGTTGTCCTCCGGTACCAGACCGTATACATCGCAGACTGTCTTATAGAATATGTATAGCCCTGTGCGTCCCTCAACCTTCCAAAAGACCTCTCGGTGCGAGTACCATGCGTGCGCAAAGATTCTGTATACGCGCCTGAAGATATTGGTCAATTGGCGCATTTGCGAATGCTGTGTTGACGAGTCGGTGCCAAGCGCGAGCCGTGAAGGAAAGTGCTTGGGTGATGTGAGGGTGTTGGCCGCCCAGTCGAGCGTGTGGCAGCAGTAGTCGATAGCACAACATGATTTTGGCGGGTCGTGTACTGCGCAGAGGTACTGCCACTCGGAAGCGCGCATCTCGGGACACGTCAGGGACGAACACGGCGGGTCGTCTGCGAAGAGGGCGGTGATGATGGAGTTGACCTTTTGTATGAGGAAGCGGCAGAGTTCGTATAGCCACAACGTCCTGTCCACATTGGCGGGTGATTGTGCTATCTTCAATGCCATGTTTCTGTCTACTGGCATAGTGCCATTCGAGCCGGCGGGATGCGTGAGCGAGTGGTGGAGGGCTTTGAGGTGTTCGGTGAGCTGGAATGCTGAATCAATCTGCGCATCTTGTCAGCCAGGCGCTATCTTTGTTGAAGTATGCCTCGGCGTACCTCTGATAACTCTACCAGCGGCGGCCCCTCTGCCATGTCCTCTGCCTTGGTCCCCGGTCGTATTCTCCGTTCAGCGGCATGGTCGAGATTGCTGAAGAGCTTCTGCTGCTCTGGCGATGCGGATACTGGCGAGAGCTGGTCTTCTGGGATAGGAGGCGGGCTAGGAAGGCGCGGCGAAGCGGGCGACGTCATATTTGCGGAATGATGGGTGGTAGTGAGTGAATTGCGATCACAGTAGACGTCTGACGACAGGTAGGCGGGGCGGCGTGTGTTGTTGATACCTGGAGCTTGCGGATGCAGGGCATGGGCAGGGGTCTTGTCAACTAGGAAATACGCGACGGCGCTAGCTTCATCGCGCGTCGCGGTGGACCATTTTTCTACATGACTCTGCCACCCCACGACGTCATTGCCGTCTCTCTTGGCCTCCAAAATCCCGAAGTAGCTGCGATTAGGTAAGTCGCTGTAGGGTTGCATGTTCTTACGCACCTACCTCCAGATCATCTGTTCTAACTTATTCTAGAACTGTATCTTGACGCTCTGGCACCCCTCCTCGACATTCGAATCACTATCTAGTAACAGCTTGCCGGCCATGGACGGAAACGTATCAGACGATGAAGTACCCACTCTAGTCCAGTCAGAGACTAACACCAAAGTTCTCGACGACCAAGATGAGGAAATACCCAATCTTGTGGCGACCTCGGAGGAGGCACCCCAGGGCAAAGTGCCCATCACCATAGTGACAGGTTATCTTGGTGCGGGAAAGACGACTTTGCTCAACTACATTTTGACTGAACAACATGGAAAGAAGATTGCCGTCATTCTGAATGAGTTCGGTGATTGTATGCTCACTTTCCACTAAGAATAAGACATCACTCTGACAGATGGCTTAGCAATTGACATCGAAAAACAACTCACAGTCTCCGATGCAGACTCCACATCCGCCCAACCCGCACCTTTTGTCCCACTCGCAAACGGCTGCATATGCTGTTCGGTAAAAGACATCGGCGTGGCCGCCATTGAGAACCTAATGGAGCAATCCGGCTTATTCGACTACATCCTGCTCGAAACAACCGGTCTAGCCGACCCCGGAAACATCGCCCCCATGTTCTGGCTCGACGACGGCCTAGGCAGTAGCATCTTCCTCGATGGCATCGTCACACTCGTCGACGCAAAGAACGTGCTAAAGAGCCTAGACGAAGGCCTCGGCGACGAAGAAAACATCGAAGAAAGAAAGAAAGAATCCCACGACGAACACGGTCCCGTCCTCACAACAGCGCACTTGCAAATCAGCCACGCAGACGTCATCATCATCAACAAAACTGACCTGGTCTCGGCGCAAGAACTCGAACAGGTCACCGAGCGAATCCGCTCTATCAACGGCCTCGCGCGCATCAAGACGACGACGAAAAGCCAGGTTCCGCAACTTGAAGGACTGGTATTGGATCTACATGCCTATGACGAAGTCACAGACACAGATCTGCAATTCGCAAGCAAGGGACATAGCCACCTCGACCCCACAATCACCACTTCAACCATCTCCTTCCCCGCTTTGACACGCGATCAAGTTGACGAGTTCGACCTCTTCCTCCGCACTATTTTGTGGGAGGAGACGCTACCGAATGAAACCGCACACAAGCCTTTTGAGATCCATCGCTTGAAGGGACGCGTTCCAGTCAATGATGGTAAGATACTTCTCACACAGGGTGTGAGGGCGATTTACGATACGAATGAGTTTGACGCCAAGCCTGATGATGGGGTCCAGGAGTCCAAGTTGGTGTTGATTGGGAGGGCTGTGGATCAGGAGGCGTTTGGGCAAAGTTTGATGGCTACGTTGGGTGGTGGGCAGTAAATGTTCTTGGGCTTCAGGAAAGATAAAAGGTGGCGCGTTTCATTGTGTTACAGATGCGCTGCGGATGTTGTAGATTAAAAGTGGGAAGAATGAATCGAATTACGATCTCTGGTGAAAGCGGCTTCCTCTCAGTACGCCGACGCAGCAAAGAATGCGCCACGCTGTAAGCAGAGATTGACACGTCTTACTTGGTAGATAAGACATGGCATAACCCAGCCTGACACCTACACAGCCCTTCATGTCCGCGCTAAATATCGCAAGGCAGCTGGAGTGGCAGCCTGGTGAAAAGCCACTACCCCGCGTTGCCCCATCTCTTCAGACTTCGACTCCCTCAACTTCTATACCACCGTAAGAATGCCTAAATACATTTACCAACCTCTCCAAAAGCCAAATTCAGAGTTCCGGCTACTCCGAATCAGCAAAGACCCTGTCACGCATCAGCCGCAATGCAGCCTACGGACGTATGATCTCACCAGCTGGCATGATTACACTGCTCTTTCGTACACCTGGGGCGAACCGACGCCAACTCATAGTATAGCCGTCGAAGGAGCGAATATCGAAGTGCGTCAAAATCTGTTCGACTTCCTAAATACCTATACCACGGGGCCATGGGATTGGGGCATGCACGCCAGTGGAAAGCCGGTATTATATTGGATCGATCAGATATGCATCAATCAAGAAGACCCAATTGAGCGCAGCAACCAAGTCCGTATCATGGAAAAGATATACAGGCAGGCAAAGATGGTGCGCATATGGTTAGGATGCGACCCCAAGATGATCGGGGCTGTATTTCGGCTGCGAGAGGAAGAAGGTGACGACACATTGGCTAGTGACACTCAAGCGGCTATTAACACGCTGTACTTCCACCCATATTTCAGACGGATATGGATCATTCAGGAGATTACGCTCAGCACAAATCCGCCTCTTTTTGTGTGCGGAGGGGTTGAGCTCAGTTGGGATCGTGCACGCTCTGTGATAAGACATGTATCTCAAGATTTCCTGTTCGCCGCCTGGGCAACCGTCCGCGGACGTGACCATGTTCAAAAAAGGCGTACCCTGCAAGATTGTATCTTCCTACATTGTTCAAACAAGTGCCATGATCTTCGCGACAAAGTTTACGGTTTGTTAGGGCTTACACCTGAAAGCTGGCGAGTGCGTATTGATTACACAAAAGAGGTGCTTGAGGTGTACTTCGATGCGGTAGCAGCTCTGTACGAAGAGTTATTCGACCTTACAGACCCAGAGTGCCTTTATCCAAAAGACCTGACAGATATGGCCAATTCAGGGGCCTATCGGAGGACGCTGGTCAACCTAGCACTATCAATGGGAGTCCGCCAACGACATTGTCGTGCTCTTCAATCATTCCTCGAATATTCTCAAGCCGCATACTTGGACACTGAGATACGAGATGTTCAGTACACATATACGGGCCGTATATATACTAGAGTACGGGCGCAACCATCTTCTGAACGAATCCATGCGCCAGAAGAAGAAGAAGAAGAAGAAGAAGAAGAAATCGAGGTCAGCTGGGGATCTATCACAGCGACGAGGCGAAGACCATTGTTGCGCGATATCATCCCAGAGATGGGGTTGCAGTTATCAAGTACGACTGCGGAAAGCACAGGTGAGCAAAGTGGCGACTCTGTGCCAGCCCAAGATCGATGGTGGTGCAAGCACGATGGTGAGATACACTACTTCGATTGTTCCGATGAATCCTCCGACGAATCTTCTTCCGGTTCTTCTGACGATTCTCTTGACTATGGTTCTGCTGATGGTTCTGCTGATGGTTCTGCTGATGGTTCTGCTGATGGTTCTGCTGATGGTTCTGCTGATGGTTCTTCTGACGGTCCTTCTGATGGTCTTGGTGATGGTCTTGATGAGGCGTAGATTTGCTCCAAATGATAGAGAAAAGAGCCATTCAGAACATGATTTACTTTATAGCATCTCCGTTCATGCCCTGTCACTTCGTTATGTACCAATTGTCCCTATGTGTACACTCGATCAAGCTTCAGTCCACTAGCAGCAACATCTATCCAACCATAGAGAAGCTAACGAATGCAAACACCACATGTACCCCCATTCCATAGCATCATCAAAAGAAGTCAAATGATTACAACCATCAATTTTCCACTAAGCTAATCCCACCCCCTAATCTCACCTCCTACTCAAAACCCTTCCTTCATAGGCGTCGCTGCGCTCACACAATACCCTTCTCATTCCCAACAACATTCGTCTCATTCCCACTGCTTGCATCACCATGCAAGTACGCCGCAAGACCAATCTCATGATTGATCTCTGCCATGCGCTCCTGATCCTTAAGCGCCGCACCCTCACTACCAAAGATGGTATCCATCTCCTCAAGTGTCAAGCGCTTCGTTTCAGGAACGAAGAACCAGATGAATCCTGCTCCAAGGGTAGTTACGAGTCCGAAGAGGACGTATGTGCCCCAAGTAATGTTTTCGAGCAGCTCGGGCGTGATCTGTCCGATGATGAAGTTGTTCATCCAGTTGGAGGAGCCGCCGAGGGCTGTGCCGTAGGGGCGGGTGGATAGGGGCCAGATTTCTACGTCATATGCGTTAGTATCAAACCTATAATAAACGTTTCGAGCGAATAGTGATAGAGCTTACCGGCGATCAAAATCCAAGCGCAAGGACCCCACGAGTAACCAAAGTGGATGACAAACAACCAGACCATAACCACGGCTGCCCATCCCGCCGCACGGTGGTTCTCGAAGTTATCGAAGTTCTTCGCGAGAATGACGGCGATGACGAAGTGGGAGAAGGCCATGCCAAGGGCTCCGACTGCTAGCACAGGTTTGCGGCCAAGCTTGTCGATGTAGAGTACTGCGGGGATGGTGGCGAGGAACATGACGATGCCGACGACGCCTGTCGCGAGGAGGGACTGCGTGGTTCCTTGGAGACCGATTTGTTCGAAGATTTGAGGCGCGTAGTAGAGGACCTGGGAAGTGGAAAGTCAGCATGAGTTCCGAACGTAGATCATCAACGAGACCCGGGATTGTACGTACGGCGTTGATACCAGTCCACTGCTGGAAGAACATAGTGACAGTCGCGACGATAACCCTCTTGAACATAGCCTTTGTCTTGAAAAGCGAAGCAATGGCAACAAACTGAAGCTTGAAGATGTTCATAGTAGTCTGCTCGCGAAGATGCGGGAAAGCTTCAGCAACACTGCGCTTTTCGAACATGGACTGGGCCTTGATTTCCAAGAATTCCAACTCGATAAGCTCGTGGTCGGCGGGAAGGTTGCGGAGAGAGGCCAGGTTGCTTCTCGCTTCTTCTTCGCGTCCATGGTGTACCAGCCAACGTGGTGAGAATGGCATCCATACCATTCCGATGATCAGGATGAATGCTGGGACGAGCTGGAGGCAGATGGGTACGAGCCATGCAGCGTTGGATTGGGTCTCGAGGGTGGTGCCTCCGATGTAGTTGGTCCCGTAGTTGATCCAGAAACTGATCATGATGCCGAAGGTGATGGCAAGTTGTTGTAGTGCAACCAAAGCACCACGAACCTCACTGAGACGCATTAGCATGTTGATCAAGTATTAGGATACCTGTCTTTGGATATACTTACGGAGGTGCACATTCACTGTTGTACATGGGGACGATGACAGAAAGACCACCGACTCCGATACCACTAAGATTGATTAGCAAATGTTGAAAGATCTGGGTTAATGGTTCACTAACGTGATGAAGCGACCAGCCAGAATCTCCTCATGACCACCAGAAATTGCAGTAATCTGGACCACTACACCGATGATGAAGATTGCAGTAGCGATCAAGATACCGTACTTGCGCGACATTGCCTCAGCAACGAAACCGGACATGACGGCTCCGAACCAAGCTCCAAGTTCGAGAATAGCAGTAAGCCATCCCTTCTGTGTTGGGTTATCAACGTAGCCGTCGGTTTCTACTCGATATAAGCGCAAGCTAATAGTAAAAGTCGCGAATACGTACGTGCTCCGAAAGACGGCATAGCCAGAATACCACTGAACATGCCTTGGTTGTATCCGTACAACACACCTCCAAGACAAGCGAACAAGGCGATCAGGAAGACCTTTCCATTCTTCACAAGAGCCCTGGGACCACTAGCGCCCATCAGGGCCTGACGCCTTTGAAGCGCGGCATCGAAGCCAGATGCACCACCGCCGCCTCCAGCCATGATGCTGCTCGATTACCGATAATCGAAACGCTTGAAGAGTTTGGCGAAAGTCTGGAACGAAAGCCGTCTGAGTAGTACCCCAGATTGCCAAAAAGCTTACGGTCCTTTACTCGGAGACCCCAGGCTTATGTATGGGGGGCCACACCACCATGTGCATAATCATCCAGCACCCCGGTGGCCGTACCGCAGCACTGTGGGGAAACAGGCCTCCATACTCTTTCCAGATCATCGGTAATAAGAGCTGTTTAACCCCTTAAGCATACCAAGAGGAAACGGCTGCTGGGCAGCATGTTAAAGACGGCTTGAAGAGCGCCAAGCCAAGGCTTCGAGCACACTAATTGGACACGGAAACCGATGTAAGCATCCACCATTCTTGGCAGTCATGTGCCGTTCGTGGTTCATCCGCCGCTGATGTCGTTCGGTTGCTGTAGGCCGGATGCCAAGGGCTATCCGACAAAAGCTTTAGGCTAAATTGCCCGTCATCAGTGAATTCGTAGCAGCGGAGCGCCGACATGACGAGGCTCCGAGGAATCCTTTAACGGTTGCGACGGCAGTTCCAATAATGCGATCGAGTCGTGAGAGGTGCGGAGCATTAGGTCTACAGGTGTAGCATCATCGACTTCCAGATGTGGTGGCAACTGGATCTTAGAAATCAGATGGGAAGGCTAAAGGCGGACCGCTGATGCACGTAGAGGCATACCGCACTTGGCATGGCGCTCAACTGATCGCGAACAGCCAACCCGATGTCCGAGTTGTATAGCCATTCGGACGATAGACTTGTCGAAGCAGGAAAGTGCTTTCCGATGAACAGTAGTCATGTTTCAGACGTCGATCTCCTAGAGCTGCAGCTTACGCGGAAGCAGTTTGCATGTAGTGCCGGTAGCCTTTAGTCTGGCACGGTTGGCATGAGCACCATCGACCCGCATTGGAACTTCGCGGAAAAATCACGAAAAGCCCATCAAAAATTTCCGGTTGTCGAATTTGTCCATTCGATTCGAGTTGGACGTCGTGGGTGGAGTGATGAGAGACGGAAGCCAAGAGTGCGGCCCCATAGGTATGGGGAAAGGGCCGTGGATGCCCCACGCGCGAAAACGCGTACGACGCGCTTGCCAACAAACGTGACTTTACGCCAACGACCAACTTCAACCCACGCTGCTAAACATCGAGCATCGGATCATACAAACATGGCGGTCTCAATATTCCAGCGGAAGCGCGACTTTATCTACCTCGTCTTCTTCCTCGTGCACCTGCCGGTGATGCTAGGTAAGTACCGAGAAGGAATATCAAGGCTGGAGGCTCTGTCATGCTGCAATTAGCAAAGCAAGATTACAAATACGACGACCTGATCTTTTGAATCATCTTCTGTATCAGTTGTTCCGATGCTTCCGGACTGAATACATCACACCACCGCATTCATGGATGGACCGACCAATACTAACTGAACAACAGCCTTCGACTTGACGGCCTACTACCCAATCCAAATTAAGCCCCTCTGGATGTCGTCGCTCCGCGACTGGTACATATCCACATACGGCGACCGCTTCTTCTACAACGCCCCAGCCTGGTTCCCCGTTCTGACCTTCCTTGAACTTGTCTACCATCTCCCCCTAACTCTCTGGGCCATCCCTGCCTTGCTTCGTAACGACCCACGCGTTCCTCTCGCTCTGCTAGTCTTCGGTCTAGAGACGAGCTTGACAACGCTGGTCTGCTTGGCGGAGATGCTGAGTTGGGAGGAGTTGACGTCGGTGCAGAGGGGTGCGCAGGGGCTGGGTGGTATGTATGGAGGGTATCTGGCTGCTGGTAAGTGCTGTGCCTGATGAGAAATGTCATAGAAGTTGTTCGAGGGGAATATAAGCTAACGCGATTAGGTATCTTCATGTCGCTGGATTGCTATGCAAGGCTTGATCAGATGATTGCGAAGCAACATCGAGGATTGGAGCCGATCACGAAGAAGAGACTGTAGGACTGTGATACCCTCGCGGGTAACACCCAAGGCTGTGGCGATAACTGTCGCCAGCTGTCATTTGGTATACCCGGGAGTTTGGGTCGTGTATCATTGCCTGAAATCAACGTCTACACGGGCGGGTGCACTGCAATCTTTAGTGTAGAAGAGGAACAGTAGTTGCACGAAGTACGTAGAGCGCTATAGTCAATTATCGGTGGGTGAACACCAAGGCTTTCTCACCGGACGTAGACTAGGCGAAGAGACGAAACATAATAGAGAGGAAAGGTTTTGCTCGACACAACCTGATCCACTAGACACGAAACTACACAATACGTCACGTCGTTTTCGAATCGGACACACGGCAGGGATTTAGTCATAGTTAGCATTCGAGAAGCATACTAGTTATACACCCCTCTGCCCAATCCTGATCTACTAATACAGTAGCGTCGTTATACCCAAACGCCACGTGCTCCGTCAACATTCGACGCACCGTTTTCCGTAATACCGATCCTAAAGTGTGTCTCTACCGTAACGCCACACCCGTAACAGCCCTGTAGCATATACCAACCACCGGTCATAATCGTTATCCTTGTAATCATCATACGTATCCCAGCCTCAACGCCAGAACCAACGAAATCTAACAAAGGGGAAATAGGCATAACCGTGCCAGCAAGCAAACGTGATTTTGAGACCGAAATGATAGCAACCATACATGATTAAAGGAGAAATGAGGGGGTAAGCCTCGTACGACACGCCCGTTGTCGTGGTTACCGCTGATTGGAGGATACAGCCACTGCACTCTACCGTGAACAGCATCTGACGACGTTTGTCGGGCTTCTTGAGCGACTCGACAATATCGGTAGCAAGGCAGTGAGGGTGTACAGACTGCACAACAGACTGGTTGAGGAAACCATTGTAACACATGGCATATGCGACTGGTTTTGGACCGCATATATCGGTCGGCTGCACATGTGTTTTCGTGTTATGCGTCTGATGTGGTACAAGGCCTTGATGGGTTCGTCTCGGTAGGACTTGGTCGTGTCAACGTCGAGGATTGGCCGGGCTACGTTGAGATGCGCGGAGGTGATACCGTTGAAGGGTGGAGAGAAGTAACTTTTGCGAGACAGAAAAGAATCGTTTTGGAAGACGCAAAGATAGACACCGAAAGCAAAAATAACCCAAGAAACGCTGCTCTTTTTTTTTTTGTATGTTAGTAGAATATCTTAACGATCTTTTCATCGGCCTGCTCTTCAGCCAGCATCCATAGCACGTTGACCTTTTTGGCCGTACCGCATCTCTCTTCGAAGTCGTCACCTAGCTTCATGATGCAGCTAAAAGCCAGACTCCATCCGTTGACACCAGCAGCGTAAAAAGTCTCTGCAACTGCAGCCTCGCGGCTACCACACTTGACAAGCTTGTAGATCTGGCGGCCGTTGAAGTGGGCGCCGTGAATGAAAGGATCGGCTGCTTGGCAGGTGCTGAACACTAGACAGTAGACGAGAGGTGTGCTTTCAAGTGCTTCTGACTTGGCCTCAGTACATTGGTGGCATGTCCCGGTGTCGTAGCCATCATCCACAGGATGATCAGCAACACACTCAAATATGTCGTCGTCGGTCGGTGTCGTCATGGCAGCTGAAGCCCACACTTTGGGAGTTTCAAGGCTTACTGGCCTAGCGTTATGCAGAGGGAGTAGTTCACCCGGTGCCCGTCTGTTCGCCTCGAGTGTCTTGACACTCCTAAGAAGTGCTTTGGTAGGCTTTTCGTACCAAATCTCAGAGCTTCCGTACTTGATAAGCCACTCGTACTCCTTGTAGTCTGCTGCACTAGCCGGATGAAGTGTCATGAAGACATTGCGTCTGAAGGGCCCGATGCGGAGTACGCGGCTGGCGAAGTCGGAGATGGACTCGTTGGAGTATTGCACTTGGATGAATTGATTCGGGGTATGCACTTCTTCTCCTGCACTGTATGGGTTCATGGTCAATGCGGGCGGAGGAGGACCGGGTGGCGGGGGCGGGGGCTAGTATTGATCAGCAATGCATTGATCTGACCGCGTTCTGAACTTACTGGGGGAGGGAGTGCTGAGGTCATCATCGGAGCGTTCATGAAGTCAGGTAATCCTGGTGGCGGTGGAGGCTGCTATTGTCAGCTTACGAGCGTTCCGCAATGGGTATGTGGTATAACGCGTACAGGAGGTGGAGGCGGAGGCGGCTAAAGTACGCAGTCAGATCATGCTTTCATTCACTGCTGTTATTCTAAACTTACTGGATGAGGTATCTGAGAGTCACATCTTCCGGGGCCAAAGTGACAATCCATGGGCGGCGGCGGTGGTGGTGGTGGTGGAGGGGGAGGAGGAAATGAAGCAGCTTGTCCTGCATCTAATTCTCCCAGACTCCTTCCCTCATGCTCCGTCATATCTTCACTCTGTGATTCCGAACCGAGAGACCAATCTGAGTCTTGACGTTGTCGTGATGACCCAAACTCAGTCGCCGGCTCTTTCATATCCTTCTCTATTGGTATTGATGGAAGACTGCGTTCGGAAGAGCCTTGTTCGATTGGAGAGGAAGTCATTCCTACGACAGAACGAGCGCCTTGTTGATAAGGATTGAGGTTTGCTTGTTTGTCATCCGGTCTAGGGTACGGAAGCGGTCGGGATGACGAAAGAATTGGCATTGAGGGTGGGTGCTCAACAAAGACAATCTCGTCTGATTCCATCTCGTGAAACTATAACTCTTGAGTAGAGACGGATTGCTGAATGAGAAAATCGTCCTGGTATAAAGAAGATGGTTATATGGTGTCAGTGGAAGACATGTGCGAATGATAAAGCCGGTTGGATCACTGAACTAGGGACCCGAAGTTTGGGAAGCTATACGTAAGTGATGTGCGTGATCCAGAGTAGGCAGAATATGGTGGTCAAATTGTTTTGTGTGCCTTACTTTCTTTTTCAAGGCACAGGCAGATGATATGCCCAGTGCCTGGTGGCTCAAAATAGGGTTACTGCAGGTCAAGCCGGGCTGTTTGTACAACCCTTGTGATAACATCGGCGATTGAAAGACTTCCGAGCATCGTTCGATTTCAGGCATGTGGCGTCGATCCATTCGCTAAACCCGTCCGACGAAGATGTAACACTGCTGTTGACAGCCTGTTGTACACGTCTGTAGCGCAGAGCGCACGACCATACCCTCGAGGTTAGTTCTGTCTAGTCTCATTGATTTGACGCCCCAGCAAGAAGGCTACGGAATTTCTGTGCGATGTTACGCGCAGCTATGAGGCTTTGCATAAAGGAGCTGTACTCGACCCTGTCATTCATCGCTTCACTTCGAGTGAGCCCAAAATACTCGTCTCGGCTGGGCGATGACCGGCCGCATTTCGCCAAGATGGTGAACCAGAGCTGACTAGGGTATCTGCGGATAAGGCCAATAGAGCATAATGATCGTATGCAGAATAAGGTTCGCAGTGTCTGGATGTTACCCGAGCCAGTAATGACGAGACTCGAGTGAAGCAGTCGCTCATTATCGTACAACTTCTTTGCGGGTCCGCACGCATACTCGAAAGAACCGCGATAAAGATTCGAATCCTCTTTGCGAAGCATCTGGAAACGACGAGGCATGCCCTCGCCAAACAAGCGGTGAAGGGATAGGCCATCTTTACATTCTTGTAAAAACGAGTGTCCAATCCAGTAGGCTGGTTGGAAGCAACCCTGATGGTATTGGACGCTCAAAAGTATAGCAATGTACCCTGGTGCTTTGCATGAAGCCATGGTGTATCTTATCCATCCTGTAGCATGCGATGCCGATGCCTGGGGTCGGTTACAAACGAGGGGCCGAACACTGCCGATGCGTTCTCCGGATCTCGTCATTTTGAGGTACAGGAAATCGCGAACCAGCGATTGCATGGGTGGAAGGGAAGCTGCCCCAGATGTGAGGATGCGCAATTGCCCTTCGCCTTCGCAACATTGCTGCCAGCCGCCCTTGGAAACCTTCCTAGACGGTCATGCAGACGCCGACAGCCACATGCATTCCATGTCACACCGCGTTGTCGCTTCTGTACGCTAAGTTTGTGACCACCACGTCGAATGACTCGATACAAGGGAAGACGTATTTGTAGCCCTAAATGCATACAGCTCCGATATGCGGAACTGGGGGGGTGTCCAGTGTCTCGACGTGCGTTTTTGTGGACAAGGCTGTCGCATGCAGGTACCGTGGCTAAGTAGCCGAGGTAAGGCTGAGTATCCTGGATGTTGACCGGAATCGAACATCGATTTCAACCATCCGAGTCTTTGTGTGGCTCATGAATACTCGACATGGAGGCCCAAGTAAGCTCTCCCAACAACTGTCCTAGCCGTCCTTCATGCCTTCGTTGGACAGTGACCGAAGCCGCAGGTCCTCTGTCCAGGATGACATTGCCCAGGGCCGGGAAAAGGCTCGACGAAGTGTAGCCTGGAGTGACCCAGAAGGTCCAGATTCCCGTTTAGGCCGCCAGTCATATTTCTGGCCAAGCTTGCAAAGCAAACCGATAAGAAAGTAAAGCAAGGAAGAAAGAGAGAGAAGTGATCGTAGGTAGGAGTTCAGGAGATCTTATAGACATGGAAACCCTGAGACAACAGACAAGATAAGGAGATCACGGACGCGTTCTAGACTGTTTAATAGAAGAGTGAAGCTGAAAGAAGCTGCGAGAAGTAGGAGATAAACGAAAGTGAGGCGCATCGATATTGTGAAGCATAGCGATCTTCATTCTGGGCATGCTCGATTGGGCAAGAACGCGCGACGGCGGCAAGAGAGACTTGGAAACGTACATAGACATATGTGGGTAATAATTGATTGTCACAGTGCGAAAGAGTGACGAGGAGATCAGCTAGAAAGACATGATGTTCAGATAAAGATTGCAGGACCTCGGAGCCTACTCCAGGCAACGGCGGCCATGTGGGTTGACACGTGACACCATCACGACGCGCCTGGCGCCAAGCCCTTGAACCTCAATCCGCAGCGTCATCGCAAGCTCGCAGCTCGCGACACCACGGCGAAGCCATCTCCACATCACGACATCCGCCTCCTCTACACGCCCTCTACTATTCTCGAAGCTCGAACGTCACCTGATCGTCGCATCGCCCCCGTCAAATCCCCGAACATCACCTCACCAGCGCGTCAACACCCACCGCAACATTCACAATGGCGAACGGGTCAGTTCTGCGCAACTCAGCTCTCCAGCATGCCAGCCACTAACATAACCCCAGCTGGGCACCAATCATCGGCCTCATCGTCACCGTCATCTTCTGCGGCGCCGCCTGGTTCCTAGCTCCCAAAGGCGAGAACCAAACGTACGTTCCCACCATCTCTTCGTCCAAATCACCACCCAAATCACCACCCGCACCCCCAAAGCCCTGTCTGCGCGACGAGAATGAGAATGCGCGCGAGAAGCTCTTAGCCGTGTGCAAGAAGCGCGGCGCAGGCGATGGGAGACGAGTCCGTTTCAGCAATGAGCATGGGACGAGCGAGGATGTGGATATCAACATCAACGACAGCGAGCTACCTTCCCCAGTCCCAGTCTACAACTAAGACAAACGCTTTGAGTTGAGACGCAAGGAGAGAGAGACACCTTGGGCTAACTCAATCGGACAGGGTCTGGCGATCTACACTCGTTCTCTCTGCCGCGGCCATGTATATCATGTGGGCGATTACTTTCCTCGCACAACTCCATCCTCTTATCTCGCCTGTACGAAACGATTTGCGACCGGAATACAATGGAGGGCGTTAGCGGAGCTCGACTGGGGATGCTAGACGCGCGGGGAATATGCATATGCACGTTTTGAGAAGGATAGCCTTGGGTGGCCTGGATCAGGCGACAGACAGGACGCAGCAGGGCATATGCGGAAGAGATGCATCGTGCTAGAGCAACTGTGTTCTGTTTAGCAAGCCGCGTCTGGAGCCATCGATGAAGGACAACGAGAGCAGTGCATTGCCGAATACTTGAGCGCATGTGTATAGTTGGTCTTTGGCGTAATACGGAGTCTTTGTCGACTTGTACAAATATCAAATGGGGTATCATTGCTTGCAACCAGAAAACCGCTCATGCTCAACTCCCCCAAATCCAGACATGCCTTTACGAAGCACTTACCAACCCACCTACCCACTCCCAAACACCCCCCAAAACAGTCCACTCCCTCCAATACCCCTCCCACCCGGTCCCCAACCCCGCCGCCCTCAAAATCCCCCATCCAACCGCCGTCCTCAACCCCGCCCCTATCCCCACCAACACACCCGCCCTCACATACCCACAATCCATGAGTATCTCCAGCGCCGCAATATTATTCACAATAACCGCCCAACTCACCGCCGTCGCCGAGCTGGGTAAATCGTAGTCCCAGATAATAAGCAGTATAGGAAACAGTTTCGTGCAACTGCTAACCAGCAGCGCAGTTGACAGTGGTGTGGGGGAGTCGAAACTGGGTATGCATCTCCGCCACAAGCGACGGAGTGTGGAGCCAGGGAGGCGGGTGGCGTCGAAGGCGCAGAGGAGGCGGATGGGGAGGTGGAAGGCTAGTGTGCAGAGGGTGACGAGGCAGAGGAAGAATAGGTATTGCAGGCCTAGTGGGTGGGCTTGGAGGACTACGGCGTTTGTGATGCCGTCGTGGGGTGCGACGAGGGGGCTTGTTGATGTTGTGTTTAAGGCGGGTGAGGAGGGGGAGTAGGGTGTTGGGTGGTACGGCGATGTGGGTGGGAGGGGCAGTTTTTCGATGCGCGCCCAGGTTAGGTAGACGTCGAAGAGGAGGAGGAGGATGCCGAGGCGGAGTATGGATCGCTGTGCTCATGTTAGTCAAACCACGTCTTCCTTTGACACATCCATTCCCTCCATGCCATACACAAGGATGAATAGGAATACGTACATCAAACCCCAACCGTCCCTCATGTTTCCCCAACCGATTAAACAGCAAGTGCCGGTACACCTCCGCTTTTATCAACACGAGATCGATGAACAGCACAACGAAATCGTGTTCGACGTATTTGTCCGCGAATTTCTTGCATACGGGGCATTGGGTTAGGCGGACGCCTTTGCCGAGGGCGCGATCATCGGCTTTGGAGTAGGTTGTGTAGAGGGTGCGCACGGGGGTGCGGCATGAGATGCAAATTGGCATTGTGTGGGGGTTGGGACGGAGGATCGTGAGGTATGGAAGAGGGATTACATGGCGTGGCGATTCGGTCGGAAGTATTTGTTTGTCGCGGTGGGAGCTGTAGGATGTGGGATTGGAGTAGTAGAGAAGATAGGCAGAGTGACGATGGTTGGGAACGCGTATCGACACGGCGTTAACGTGGGTGGGCTAAACTCCGACACATCGCCAGTTCCCAGCTTGTCACCTTCAAAACCCCCCACGAATCCTTTCAGACTATCTTTCCATTATAATACTTCATTCAAGAATACGCTAGCCTTGATTATGCTCCGTCTTCGTCTTATGTCCTACAAGATGGGTTCAAATGCTTTTTACGCCAGTCACCCTTCCCAATACTCATGCAACCTATTCAACGCCTCGCGCTGCAAGAATGCTAACGAAGAGAAACAACCCAAAATACACAATCATCGCTTTCTGTATATCTTCACAACGCTTCATCTGTGGCTCCTTCTACTTCCGCCTTAGGCCATGACTTCTCAACGCGCGGCTTCCTCAAGAACAGCACTGAGATCCCGAGCACGTTGGATCCAGGCCTGGTCGTCCATGTCGCGCCCCAGCACGTCGCTGCTTAGAATGATGCGCATCACCTCTGCGAGACCGATGGCATTCTCAGGACCGCCGAATAGTGCGCCAGTTCGTCTGCTTACTGCACCCCATTGCTCTACAAGGTAGATGATCCACTTGACAAGTAGCTTGCGGTTTCGGCCAGCGAAAGGTTGTTCTTGCGCGTACCAAAGTGCTTCCAGCGTGGCAACCAGGCTTTCGAATGGCGCATTAAGCTTAAGGAAGACATCAATCGGCCATGTAAGATTGCTGTTGAGTGCAAGGTTCTGCGCATTCGGCGCATTGGCATCGTGTACGTAGAACTCGAGGTCGTACTGGAGGAGGAGTTGTAGGACGATGTTGACGGGGAAGACGTTGTCGTTGAGGTTGGTTCGGTGACCAAGGTCCTCGACCTTCAACGCGACAATTTCCCAAGGCGCGCCCTGTCGGTCGGCGAGAGCGTTCCGGTGAGTTTGGTCGATGAGGTTAGTCCATGTCGACCGAATGTCTGGCACACTGCGGTAGTCGGCGGCGTGGTATATCAATAGACATATATCATAGTATGCTGCTTGGTCGGCGTAGTCATGGTAGAGCTAGAATATCGTTAATCAAGTCATCCCCAAAGGATTTTGCAATGACTTACTTCGTCAAGCGGGTGAATCTGGCCGTTAAGGTGGGCGATGACATCCTCTCTCCGCTTACCGGAAAGACGCTCGTCACCCTTGATCCTTTGTAGCACATCGTCTTGAATGTTGGCAATGTCTAGGTGGTCGGCGATGTTTCGCAGAAGCTCCTGTCTTGACTGTCTGTTACGGACTCCATTCTCTGCGAAACCGTTCATCCGCGTCGAAGCATTCGCCTTTGCGCGCGACAAATACTCAATCCTCTTTTCCAGTGTCAAGGGAAGGGTGCTCTTAGCAAGTTGGTATTGTGTCTCAGCAGCGCTGAGGTAGTCGTTATAGTGGGCGTAGTAGCGCCACAACAGGTCCGCATGCGCGAGGTTGGTCTCCGAGCTTTGGCGCAGGTAGTCGACAACGAAAGGCGAATTGATCTCAAGCAACCGCTCAGCCCAGCCGTTTTGCATATACCAGTCGTATAGGTAGTTTTGGAACACCTCGTCGTCTGAGTTGTTGATTTGCTCATACGCTTCATGCTTGCGACGCGTGACCGGGGAGATGACACCGTCAGGCACAGGGCCCTGGGTGTTGTAGGCGTGGTCTACAGCTTCGATGACCTGGCAGATCAATGTGTAGCAAGAGGCACGCTTGTCAAAGTATTCTCGACGCGCGTCATTCGGATCGACGTTCTGTTCGCTCTTGTCTCGTACCCAAGACAGAGCTTTGTTACCGCGGTCCCACTCTTGCGCAACCTTCAAAGCAAGTCTAATAGCACCTAAATATCATATCAGTGGTGTCGAAGAGTGGAGTGTTAGGTAAACTTACCCGCATAGAACTCGAGCTGAATGTACTGATTGACTGTAGCAGCCAGGTTTTCGTAACTCAGACTCTTCGCCACTTGCTCGAACAATCTCAGACTGTCATTGAGCAGGATGCGCCCACGTTCGGCATTCGCGCCAGAATCGGCGGCCTTCTTCAGACTCTCCTGTGCCTTGAAGATGACGACGTCGTCTGAGCTACAGAAGCTGCCACATTTTCTCCGCAGAGCTTCAGCAACAGATTCAACGTTAGAGCCCTTGGCGATGTTACGGTTCACTATAGCCTTGACCAACTCCCTTGCAAGCTCTTTGCCCTCTTTGACAGAGAAAAGGCCTTGGAAGGTGAGTTGACGCACTCTCCCCTGTAACTGAGTATCCGGCAGAAGAACCAAGATGTCTTCTACGCGCTCCTCAAAGAGTACCAGAACGAAAGATATGCCTTCAACAATGTTGTTGATCATCTGCAGCAAGCTAGTGAGCGCCCTGTTCTCGCCCTGGAGCTCGACTTCTTCCTGTCGTGACGATGCGCGTCCCAACGCCTCTGGACCGGCCAGACCTTCAATGAAGGATCTGTTTGATTCAAGGAACTCCTGAAGTTGAGCCAATGAGCGTTGCACTTCCTGCAACTTGGTGATGGGATGTGTCGATGTGAGAACTGGCCCGGTGGGAGTGACAGCCTCCGTGATGATTGGCGTGTTCCAGATCGAACGGATAATGCGTGACACATACATGGCGATACCATCGTGTCTTGGTGAGGCGCGGACATTCTCTACGCTCAGGCCTTCAACGGTTGCACTCTCTGTCAAATGTGCTTTGCCGCCAAATTCGATGAACACCCTGCGAGCGAAGTCAATGACCTCGGGATCGGTGACCTTTGCAATTCGCGAATCGGGTCCCACGTCTGAGCCTTGACCGCACGCAACCGCCAGAGCGGTAGCAGAAGTCTCAGCCAGGCCGTACTGCTTCGCCAGCTTGCGGATGTCGCCTTCAGCACCCTCGTGACCCCCATTCTTCACAATGGAAGCGAAGATATCGACAAGCCTCCTCCGTCGAACCGTTTCGATACCGGCTGATGTGATGATGGCGTATTCACTTAGGGGCTTGTCGAATTGGGTCGAGAGCTCATTGCCAAATCCGAGCGGTTCATTCCTCGCTGAGAAGGGCTCTGACACCAAGCCGATATCCTGCACTCTGCCCATGAGTTCTGTGAACACACCGGTTTCAATGTATCGCGGGGGTTCTGAGCTTTCGCGCTGGCCCAGCAATCCGGAGTGTGGTGCCGAGACGAACATGTGGTGGTTCTGATCGTTTGGCGCTAGGAGGACGAAAGAGAAGAACGCGCCGGGCGCGTAACGGGTTGCGACAGTTGTCTCTCTGAGGTATCTCGACTCGAATCCAACCGCAGTACCACCCTGGTATGGCTGTACCTGAGTCGAATTGCTCTGCTGCGAGGGTTGACCGTCGTTAGGCGGGAAGCGGATGTGTCGTAGCTGCATGCTGTTAGGAGCGCTTGTGCTGTTCGAGTTCCACTGCCCTCCAGACGTTGTGCTCAAATACAGCCTACAGCCAGAGGATGTGATGGCCATCAGAGACAAGTTGTCCGCTTCGGTGCTAGATATGGGGGTTAGGCCAATAATCTGCATCTTGTCCAGTACACCAGTGGGCCGCACAATGTGTCCGCACATTGTCTCGATTTGTGTTCGTGTCCGGGTGAGGGAGCTCTCCAAGACGTTGGGCGCGCGCATGTAGTAGACCTTGATGGTGCCGTTGGTAGAAAGCGTGTATAGGACGTTCCGGGTATCGTCAATCACCATCTGCTGAATGCCAGCCTGTCGCGTGGGTCCGTAGAATGGTAGCGTGGGTAAGCCAATGGAGGTCGTTACGTGGTTCGTCTTGCTGCACTTGCTGGAAAACCACTTGTCCTCCTGCTGGTAGTTCAGCTCGTATACGTCCTCGGTCTGGCCGTCACCAAAGAAGATGCGCCCCGTTGTTGACGAGCCGGCGATCGCGGTCACGTTGATCTTCCTGACCGAGGTTGATAGTCCCGTCCGATACATTGTGATGCCATGAACGCCTTCGGGTCCTCGCTGGCATTCGACCGCTATCAGGAAGATGTCGGATACGGTTGCGACTACAAGGAGGTATTCGATGGTGCCAACAAAGACACCGGGGCGCGGCTTGACGAGCTTGACGCATGTGATGTTGCTGGGTTGCTCTTCGAAACCGACGAGTTCGGGGTTCGGATGTGTGTAGTCCCAGAGGTAGACCTGGTTGTCGACGACGACCCAGGCGTGGTTGATTTCGGCGAACAGGCCCATGCTCGTCGACATCTGCGTGTGGTCCACCTGCTCAAAGACGGCTTCTGGGAGTTTGTAGGACCGCAGTTTCTGGAAGGGCGCCCAGGCTGGGCTGTTGGGGATCTCATACTCGCCAGAGATACCCTCTACACGACCTTGTTAGCATCTCACCCAGCTTCTGCCACTATACCTGACTACTCACGTCCAATGTACGCCTCTAGCGCGGGAAACCTGTTATCCCGATCCAGCATGCTGTTTATGGTCCGCGATGCGCGATCGATGGGGCTCTCGGCGGGCGGTGCAGGCAGCGCTTGCTGTTGCTGCGGCTGTGGTTGCGACATGGAGCCTGTTCGTGTGAAGCCCGGCCGGTTGGGCGCGGGCGTGTTGACGAAGGCGCCGGGGGTGGGGCGTTGCGGCGTCGCGGGCGCCATCTGGAAGGCCATGATGGATTGCGTGTAGGGTCGAAGGGATGCGCTGGTCGTGGCCCGGGTGAGAGCGAGCTTCAGATGGAGGCTGGGGGAACGCGCCGGTGAGATGGCGTGCACATGAGCTGCGCGCGGATGCGTCGATGAAATAAAATTAAGAAAGGCGCGCCGAGAGAAAGATCAAAAGGGTGCTCTGGCGCAATTGCGACGCTGAGGCTCAGGTACAAGCTGCAAAAGTGACGGCGGTCCACAACAAAAGAGATGCTTGGCGCGCAGGGATGCTAGCTGTTCGCGTCTGAGCGCGTTGGTAGTCCAAACTTTTGTGCTTTCAACTCTCCATGTTTGGCTGACCACGATTCGTTGCTCAACATATTCGCAAGCCAGCTCATTACATACACCGTCTGTGGTCGCTCCTTCTAGTTGCAATCGCACCTGCCTCATACGACTTCTACACTACAACGCAACACCACTCATCGCCCACCATGTCATTATTCCGCACAGCAATGCTGCAGAGGCAGCTTTTCACTCCCGCCCGCTCTCTATGCGTTCGCTACTCGTCTACATCTACATCCGAGAATGTCGTACTTCCTCGCCTGCAATCCGACCTCAAAACGGCCATGCGCGCAAAGAACAAGCCTGCACTAAACACAATCCGTGCACTGCAAGCCGAGATCATCAACGCATCAAAGACTGCCAAGCCAATCGAAACCGATGGAGCCCTCTACTCCCTCGTTCAAAAGCAGATCAAAGCCTCTTCGGCCTCAATTGAAGAGTTCCGAAACGCCAAGAGGGAGGACCTGGTCGAGAAAGAGCAGGCGCACTTGGATGTGCTGAAGGGCTATGCGCAGGAGATCCCGCTAGTGGAGAACAGCGAAGTGGACGCGTTAGTCAAGAGCGTGATCGAAGGACTAGAGGAGGGCAAGAGGAGCTTTGGCAGCGTTATGGGTAAAGTCATGGGTGGTCTTAAGGGAAGGCCGTTTGATCTGGAGTATGTAACCAAAAAGATTCAAGAAGCTGTTGGAGCCAAATAAGCGACACGATGCGCTGAGTGGGATTGGACGAATTGTAGCATAACTGTACATCTCTCATGTAGACTACGGACTCCTCTCCAAACGAGGTAACGAAAGAGACGGCCAGATTACGACACCGAAGAGCATCCGTCATCGTCGATTATTGCTTTTCCGTGGGGTTAGCAGATCCATCATTATGGTACACACGTTCTTTGCGGGGTATCGCTACCATCGGTCTGTAAGCCTCCGGAACGTGGCAGCGGTAACAACCCAACATCGAAAAGTTTCGCCGAAAGCGTTGGGAACGTCTGTTCCCTTTGAAGCCCAAGCCGCAGCGTTACAACGCTGTGAGCAACCGTGGCTGAGGCTGCGCTAGGCGGTGAACTGCGCCGCGGTCCGCTTCCAAGCTCGTGCCCTGACGTCACCGCTTGTCAAGACTTCGTTCTGCGGACATGCATCCCATCCAATACGGCCGACGACCAGGAACTCATGGTAAGGATAGCCTGGCGTTCTCAAAGGCCCTCTGGGCAACAAGACCAAGTATTTCTTCTCCCGATCATGGCGAAGAAGATGTCGAGATCTCACATGACAGCGGAAAATGCCCAACATCAGCCCGAGTCCACATTGATTCACATGAAACTGAACCATGGGGAACTCCGCGACAAATGAGAAACCATGTAACACCAGGGGTGCGTCCCTCCAGTCATGGCGCCGGTTAGCGCCCAGTCCAGATGCAGCCCTGGCATGATGCGCGAGCGCCGATGACGAAGCCCGTCGCGAATCCTGCATCTAAAGTTGGTCGCACCCACCCACCACCAATTCTCCGGCAGGCTTTGGATCCAAGACACTTATATTCTCCTGTGTCCGCTTGTTGCGCCGCCGTCAGTCTGTCGCATTCCCGTTGCCGTGCTTCCTAGCGCACACCTTATTCTCTTGTGACATCTTCCGACACATAACCGGCAGCCCCGCATCACACCTACTCCTACATCACCACCCATCGACGAGCCGCACCTGACTACCCAACATGTCGGCGTACCGCTCTTCAACGGGCAATCTGGATCGCTTTGACGAGCCGCCTCGTGGCGGTCCCCAGCGATGGGATCGCGACAGGTTTGAGAGCATGCGAAGGGGGCCTCCTCCTCCGCCACCACCGGGCGGAAGTGTGGCTGGCGGTAGCAGCCGTGGTGGTCGCGACGATTACGATCACTACCGCTTCCAAGAGCACGATCGTTTCCCCGGAGGCCATCGTGACATTGATTTCCATGAAGACCGCGCACGCCGAGGCCCCGCTGTCATGGAGAGAGAACGCTACCACGAAGAAGATCGTTTCGACCGCCCTCATCGCCGCGCGCCCTCTGAGATGTTCCACGAGCCGACTCCCTCCGAGATTGCCAACCAAGCACTTGCCCCCTACCGCCGCAGGTCCGTCATCGACAAGGACATTAACATCGATATCGACATCAATGAGCGCCGGCCAGCCCCTCGCCCGCCCAGGCCGTCACGGCCGCAGTTCATGCGCCGTCAATCATCTCTCGACACTTTTGACCGCAAACCCCTGCCGCGCTATGGCGACGTAGAGAGGTACGAGAGATACGAAGACCACGAGTGGCGTCCACCAGCCAACGTTCCCATTCCACTTCCCATTCGCGAGCGTCGACGATCACCACCTCGTCGTTTCCACGAGGAAGATGACTTTGAAGAGATCCGATACGACGACCGTGGCGGAAGGGGCCGGGAACGAGAAGACTACCGCGAGGTTGAAGTTCACCGCGAGAAGAGCCGAGTCCGAAGAAGCAAGAGCGTAGCAGCCAAGTCAACACGCAGCTCTTCTATCTCCAGCTTTGAAGAAATCCAGCCTTCCCGAGCCACCTGGGGCAAGAAGGGCAAGACGAGACTTCCCAAGCGCCTGGTCAAGAAGCAAGCCGTCATCGACCTGGGCTATCCATATGAGGAAGAGGTATGCCATCCGCACGCATTATTGGAATGTCACTAATTCTAGCAGGACGACTTTATCGTTGTTACCCGAGCACTCGAGAAAGAGCACATCGACGAGGTCATTAAGATCAGCGAGAACTACAAAGAGGGTACGTATCCGCCAATATTCTTACAACCCTTCCTAACCGTGAGCAGAGAAAATCACATACGTCTACGAGGAGAAGGTGGAGGACGCCCCACCGCCACCACCCTCCATTGCACCACCAGCATCTGTCATCGCACCTCCCCCACCACCCCCTCAAGAATTCCAACCTCCGCCGCCCTCCGTAGTCCACGCACCTCCTCCACCCCCACAATCAGTTTACCAACAACCCCCACCCCAAGTGATATACGCCCCATCCCACCACGCGCCAACCGTCTACGCCCCCTCCGAGCGCGCCCCCTCCCCCTCCATCCACGAACACGAGCGCTACGTCGAAATCGACCGCTCAGCCGCCATCCACGGCCCGGCCACAGCCTTCCTCCCCGAAGGCCGACAACTCGTGCGCCGCGACGACCGGCGCTCCGAGCGCGAAATCCGCGACGAAATCCGTTTCCTCGAGGAGGAGCGCCGCATGCTCAAGTACGAGCGCGAGGGCGACCGCGAGTATGAGTTTGTCGAGCGTACGCCCCGCAAGGAGGTTATGCGCGTTGACAGAGACCGGAAGGGTAGGTTAGCCCTTGTTCGCTCGGCCCATTAGCACACTCTTTGAACGGCTCGTTGATTCTTCTGGTAGTTCTGGTTCGAAAGGATAAACCGAATCCTAAGATTGTGGCGTTGGCTATGGGGGCGCTTTCTTAAGCTTGGGGTTTCAACAAGATTTTGGAATGGAAAAAGTGGCAGGGCATCTGGATGCTTCTGCCTGGAACTTGGAAGTTGGAAGTGGGTGGAGATGGGGCTGTCGGTGCAGCACTTTTTTCTATGATGTTTTTTTGATGAGTTACGGCCGGTTATTTGGATGCTTCTTCTTCTTCTTTTCTCACGCTCTATTGCACATGAGTACTATTTTGGCTTTCAAAGGCGCGCATATACAGGCAAATTTCATCATGCTATGAGTTATGTATGATAACGAATGATTATGATTACAGCTTTTCGTTCCAATCGGTGTATAGTGAGTGAGGTTTTGAGAGGCTTGTCTCAGCTAATGTAGAGAGATATTGGCAGCTCTTCAAGGCCTAACAGATATGGAAGGCAAATTTCATTGTATTGTTCGCAAGTCATGTCGGGCTGATCGTATGTCCAGTCTATATATACCGCGCTTTTGTTGAGCCTCAACTGTAAGCCTCTATGTCCCGGAACTTTTCACCTAGCATACACTACACAGCAGTAAGTCTCGAAAGCCTTCCTCTGATACGTTGTCTCACTACACACTGATCCTACATTTGCCAGATAGCTCCACTCCGAATCCTCCTCACAACACATGAGGATCTACCTCCACAATCGGCCCAGTATACGACTTCTTCGCAAACAACAAGTAGTATGCCACACTGAACGCGGCTACCGCCCCCGTCACCACGCCCGCCCAATTCATATTTACTAGATCCGGATGGGGCTGGCTAGGCCAGAAGCTAAAGAAGATGATGAGAGTAAGGTAGCAAATAGCAACCACATTGTTTGCAACGCCCCACGCGCCCTTGAGACGCCAAGGGCCCCAGGTCAGACTGCGGTCGTACGCCTCGTCCACTTGTGCTTCGTTGAAGATGGTGAGTGAGGAGTCGGGGTTGTCTAGGTCGCCGCGGACGCGGCGCCAGAGGAGAAGGCCGATGGCGAGAAGGTAGGAGAGGTAGAAGCCTTCTAGCACGAGGGAGATCGTTCCGTTGAAGGCAGCGCTGTTGCCGATGTTGATGAGGGCGAGGAGGGCGGCGAAGACGGTTACGACGAGGATGGAGACGACGGGGATGGTGCTGCGTTTGTCGATCTGTGGGATGTTAGTGGAAGGCTCTTAGAACGTGTTTTCATGGGCACGTGTGCTTACCATACTGAGAGCGCGAGAGAAAGGAAGGCCGCGGTCTCGGGCGAACGACCATGTCATGCGCGATGCAGCTGCAAGGCACCCCATTGCACTGCAGAATTCGAGTAAGACGATGATTGCAACCATGACTGTAGCACCGGCCTCGGAACCGACAGCCTGTGTGAATATGCGAAGGAAAGGCGCGGTTGTCGCTTTTTGGTCGTTGAGTAACCATGTGATATCGTGGGCGCTGAAGAGAACGGCGAAGAGCATTCCCAATGCCAATGTGCCGTTGATGACAAGACTGAGAAGCATTGAACGCGGAACGTCGGTGCTGGCATTTTTTACCTCTTCAGACATCTACTTTGTTAGCAAGGAAAGACGGACTGGGAATGTTGAGCTTACATGGACGACTGAGTCTGTTCCGACGAATGCCAAAGCATTGCCCTGTAGTCCCACAAAGAAGGCCAGAGTCTGCGTGCTCCACCCTCCATCATTATGAAACATCGTGAAGATCCTCTTGGCCGAATTGTGGCTCGATGGCAGGTATATCAATGGCACTAGAATGCCGAAGAAGCCAAGGATATGGACGATGAGGACGACGACTTCGATGGTGGGAAGCGCTCCGCTTATGAAGACGTTGATGAAGACACACAAGAGTAGAATACCCCAGAGGAGTAGTGTGCCGTGCCAGCCTTCGCGGACATATGTGCCCTCGAGGTCGTTCAGACTGACTAACTGCAGGATCAAGTCGGCTACAAAGTAGCATACGGAAGTAAGAGCTGCGATCCAGCCGATGACAGTGAGCCAGCCTAAGATGATTAATATGATTAGAATCGCTTTGGAAGTTGACGAACTTACCAGTCACGTAACTGAGGAACTTCCTGTTTGAGCGCGGCGCCAGTAAAGAGACCCAGTGATACTGGCCACCAGAAGTCGGGACGGCGCTTGCAAGTTCACCGATGCAGACAAAGACGGAGAAGTTGCCCAGCCATATCAGTATGAAGCCGTAGATGAGACCAGCAGGTCCGCCGCTGTAGTCATCGTCAGTTGCTGCTGCAACGCTGTATAGGTTGAGCACTTACTTTTGGAAGCCTATTGAAAAGATACTGCCATGACGTCAGCCAGGTAGTTGGTGTCAGTTATGTGGACTTACACAAGCAAAGTCTCCCAGGTGCACATCAACCCGCAAGAGAGACCGGTCATAGACACCAGTCCAAAGCGACGCTACCATGATCAGACCGAGCAAACATATTGTCAAAAGTGAGCATACCTTCAGCACCTGCTTCTTTCCCACTTTCGCCAATTCATATCTGTCGTTATCGAATCGCTGGCCTTTGCCTTCCGAGATGGAGCCCCGGCCCCTTGGCCGCAAAGGCTCATGGTTGAACCTTTGTAGTTCGATATGCTTCTCCATGATAGCCTTGGTTCCAGCTTTTCGATCCGCGGCGTGTTGAGCAACAAGACGGATACGACCGCAGTACGTAGTAACAAATGTCGAGTAAGCAGGCAGACCAGAAAGGAAAGAAGATACCCAGAAGGTGTGTCGTGATACAGGACGCATGCAATGCAAGTAAATCTCGATATATATCTCTTCCAGAGGTAACGTGCGCCATGTGCAGATGTCCACGGGTGGATGCGGTAGTACGGTGATCGCCGGCAAAGACGGTAGTGAGGTCGGTCTAGGAGGCGGTCGCTCGGCAATGCAACTAAGCGTCCGAGTGAAAGACACCAAGCCAACGTTTCGCACCGCAAAGGCAGTTGTAGGCTCTCTGCAGTGACGGCGGCAGCTCGCAAGTCGACGTATCGCACTGCAGTCGTAGTTTCAGAGGGCACCCCACAGTGAAACGGGCGTTGATTGGTGCCTCGGTCGCACACCATTGGGTGCCTAACCTGCGGAAAGCGGTGACATGCATTCCTGCAGACCCCTTGTTCGCATGCATTAAGTGTGGTAGAGGCGAAATTAACATTCCCCGGTCTTCGCGTGTTTGTCAAACGGCATGGTCGATGCTGGAACGGACAGATGCGTGTTTGCACCGGCGCGTCGCGCTTTGCATATGCCCAAGAAAGAGGCGTTGGTACTTCCCGAACTCAGCAGTAGATCATGATGGTTTTCAATCGCGAAAAGGGGTTCAGAGCGTCATTCGTCGCTGCATGTCACTGGGCGTGCAACATTGGGCCGCCGTCGTCTCCCCTCGGCATGCTGATCGAGGGTAGAGCATGCGGCATGTGGTCACAATAACGGCTGTCACACCGTTGTAGTCGAAGGCATAGACCTCCCGGCAGATTGTCCGTGGCACGAATTGGACGATGAGCGGTGCGGTGGTTGGGGAATGAGGGAAGACGGAAGGGGTGGCTCCGGGGTTCGTTCCATCTTGTGTGACGCTAGTTAGTAATCGACCGCCCATGTGGGAAGTCGCCTCCTCCATCCGTGCACGCATTCTCAACGGCTATCATGACGCATCGCGATATCTGTTCCAGCATTCCAAGCGAGTCGTGTGGTGCTTTTGTGTCCTAAAGGTTCCATGCGAGCAGAGAATGCGTTACCAGAACACAACCAGGCCGATCTCAATGTGGCGTCTAGCTGTTCTGTCCCTTGCACAGAGTCCACTACCATCACCTGCACGCCTCAGCGTGACTCTCGGACATCGTACTATTGTCGGGAACCTGCGCAGATGCAGTTCACGCGTGTTGCATCTCGATCTACTCTTAGAGGCTGACATATGCAGCCACAGGCATGCCGCGTTACATCTCCTAGTAGAAGTCCAAGTGCGGCATGCTACAGGGGGCGAAAGCCCAAAAAGGCGCACGACTTGCTGTTGACCGGAGCAAGCGTGGGGCTAACTTGAATGCCGGACTTGGTATCGGGCTTGACCCACCTCGCGTGCAAGTTATGCTCATTCAAGTTTCTCTAGCCTATAAGCAATTTGGACTCGGTACTCGCAGCTGAGTGGCATGTCAGTTCTAAACCTTCAGACGGATAGTTGCAATTGGAACCAGCTCACTAATCTTCAAGGTTGCAACCCGTGCGTGAGCCACGCGACAATTGGCACTGCAAAACGTTCGCACAGCTTCACAGGCCCACGGGGATACCACATCGCCGGAGCATTGACTGTAATTTCACGCGTATGATGTCACGATACTCAGGCATTTCGACGTTGACACTGGTCAACAAACGTGTCGTAGTTCTTTTGATACAATGAGGGAATCATGAAGATCGTGCACCATTGGGTTCGTTGGACTTTAGCACCAGATCAATGGGTATAGAACTCTTGATGCTACCGCAAAAGCACCTTTAACGAGCGAACATCAACGCAAAATCGCAATCTCATCACTGGACGCATCGCCACGCTTTGCTCCTACGTCTTCCCACTCCGCACTAACAACAGTAGTCTTCAGGATCTTCGAAAAGCTGCCCGTACTTGCAGTCTCCCATCTCTTGTCATCCCACCGTTTCTCGTCGCCATGTTTGTGATGTACAGCTGTTATCTCAACATCCATTTCGCCGTCAGGTCGCGGAGGACCTCCAGGGATGCCCGATGCAGAATTTGCATTTGTCGTTCTGTTGTGCGAGCGCATTGGTAAAAAGCGTTTGAGCCCGCCACCTTCCACCTGACTCTTCCGATTATGTTTTGTTCTGCTACCCACTTTCGAAGCGATGCTGGAGAGCTGATACGAATTGCTTTTAGTGCGCGAGTAGCCGTGCTCTGGGGTCGTACCTCGGTGTCGTATCGTGTCGGTACCGTAGAGACCTGATGGAACGTGCTCCAGGAGCGGTCGTAGGTAGGGTACGCATGATGTTAGGATGGTGATGCACTCAATGATCTGGGTGAGGAGTGTCCATGTCCAGAGGTCTTTCGTCGGGTTGGGTGAAGCGAAGCCGTGGAGGAACGCCATTTGGGCGGCAGTCGCTGCGATGTCTCTGTGGCGCGTTAGTAGAAGACTACTATGATAGTTATATGCAAAACTTACAGTGATCGTGCGCCGAAGAACGTCAGGATCGTAACTTTCTTGCTCGTGCTCATTTGTAGGGTCATGATTACGTGAACCGGGAACAGTATGAGTGCCAGATCCGTCAGTATGTTCACGACGCCCACGGACTGCCAAAAGGCGGCCTCCTCGAAGTGTCAGCAATGTCAATGAAGACGGCCGAAGTCTTACATACCAAGTCGAAGCAACTCCCTCCTCTCTCAAGGAAGCGCCATGGCTCTTCAGCGCCGCACTGAAACGCAGACACAAGTCCAGACAGGATGCTCCAAGAAGCAATGAAGACGGTGAGTAGCAAACCTAAGATCCGATGTAGTTTTGATGCGGTCAGAATCTTTAGCAGCGAGATGATGGACAACTTTGCGAAACACAGAGTTGCGATGTAGAGCAGCTTGTTCGCATACTCGGCCTACAAAAGAACTTAGCAGAATATCAATGTAGACAACGGTCACTAAGCCGCTTACTTTCTGATACGCCAAGATCTGATCCTCAGTCAACAGCAGGATGTCTCGCCCAAGGCCATGACCTGTCTGGACACTGACAGAGATACCAGAGCCTATAGTCGCAATCTATTCCCCATCAGTCAGCAAAAGCGGGATTTGAAACAATAATCCAGCTCAATCAAACGTGACGTACCAAAGCCAGCAAGACAAAACCATCGTCAATATCTAAGCTCCGCTTCAACGCACGCTTGGTAACAAGCCTAGTCAGGACCGCCAACGCGGAGGTAATCAAAAGAACCCACGTAATCACATTGATGTACGGACCGACATCCGCGCTGCTTCCCGGTTGGCGCGGGAGGGGATGATGGGAAGAAGCAAAAAGAGATTGCGGCATCATTGCATCGTATCCGAGGTTAGAATGGCTAGATACCGACGAAGTGAGTGCGCCAGTAATAGGTAGCGAGGTATTATGCGTGGCCTATCACGCGCAGGAATAGACAAGGGAAGGCGTGCAAACAGGCCGTTTGCTCGTTTGTATGAAGGTGGAGCTTACAAACGCGCTCAACCGTCTAATACCGACATGACGTGCAGGTAATGTGAGATTGCGAGCTGCCACCGTGTAGGTAACCTGCATTGAGGGCTCGCTCACAATCACCATAGCACACGCTGTCATTATCCGTTCTTAATCTTGGAGCAAGACACTTGCAAACAAGCGAAGTCAGTTGGATTGTTAGTAGACCGGGGAAAAGGGGTCTGCTAGACCAGGAAGCGGCGGTACGACGTTGCGCAGGTGCAGCCACACAGAGGGACGAACATGCAAGGTCGGCCAGACGCTTGTGTATCCTCGGTTGAACTTTTTCTGTTTCAAAGAGCTGTTTGTGCTACTGCGCCGGAAGTTCGGGTCAGGTTAGGATTTGCTGGTATGTTAGTGAAAGGTACACGTCGGAAGCTACGGGAGTAAGCGGCGGAGGAAAGCCAGTATGTTAGCTCTCTAGCTACAACGACACTCGTCATCTTCCGATCGCTGATTAGCTCACTCTGGGATCTTCTACCGTGATGTGACCTTTGTGACACATCAGGCTCGGCAATGTGTCACGACTGTACGTTGCCGGGCGATTGATGGTCAATTGACCAATGCCGTCGTGGAACATTTGCCAGCACATATCTTGTGCAGTGTTCCATTGATACGCGAGCTTGCAGTGGGGCGGTCGCTGCAGTGGTGGCGCTGCGCGTCAGATGATGGCTGCTCACAGGTTGTTGCATGAAAAAGGCCGTGGAATTAGCCAAGACAGATCGGAATGTTCAGGGCTGAGCAAGTAAAGTAGAGCAGTAAAAATCTCGAAATTAGTCGTATTTGATCATATTGCTATGGCGGCCCTGGCGGCTAGAGCGACGACGCATGCGGGAAAAGGACTCCACCTCTTTCGTATGCGCAAGTAGATGGCAGACTTGTCTGTAGGAGAATTCTGGGAGCTACACTTGTTAGCTACATCTCAGAAAAGCGAAGTTTCGAGCGCGTACCTTAAATGACGTCACTTTCTCCATGTACGACTTCTGATAAGGTCCTACGCAGAGTGACTGCCACCAAGTAGATGCTTAATGAGGTCTTTGAGCTTCTTGATGTCCTCTGGACTGAGGTGGCTGATATCCCCGAGTGTCGGTTTGCCATGGTCGTCCCAACCGACATGATGATCGATGGGAGCCGGGTTTCGGGCGACTTCGTTGATGTCTGGTACGGCCCGGGCAACGGGATGCAGGGGTGCTGGAGCTGCAGCGATGCCCATCGCGAAGGCAAGCAGCGGAAGTAGAGCGATAGTAGCGTGCATGGCAGGTAGTTGGTAATTGATATGCTTGGTGAGATCTTTTGGTTCTGCTCGGCGTCAGTGGATAAACCCGCCCGAAGACATTCTTGCTTACGTCAAAGATAGTGTGTGAGGACGGGATGAAGACGGTGTTGAATTTGCTGTCCTTCGCCTCGAAATATATGTGTCGACTGCTACGTACCTCAGCGTAGTAGTTTCGGAACTATTACTTCTCGTAGGTAATCATGCCATTCCGAAGTTTCAGACGCGCATGTCTTCGGCGCCGCTCATCCACTCTCTATGAATGCCTTACTCCTGCCAGTGTCGCACTGCGCTTTTTGCCTTCTCGCCGCACGGCCATCGTAACAATGCAGTTGGCCCGGGCCGATATAAGGAAGCGTTGACGGCATGGGACATCGGTTGACCTTGGAGTTGGCCGCGGAATTTGCCTGACGCTTTTCGTGGTCAGGGCAGATCTGAGGTACATACCCTTCCGATCCATGGCGTTCGACCATTAGTGGCTGATGCTGATCATGTAGTGTAGCCTCCATCGATATTAAGTTGCATGTTCATCCGAACTTCTGACGATAAAGTGGTCCCTGCTACCGCGATTAAGTTTCAAAACAGGTACATTCGTATTTTAATTGGTGCAAACGACCAGGAACGTTCCCGCACCAGGTATGCCTAAGGTGTATCCCAGCCACGACTTCAGAAAACCACGATTTCTTCTTCATCACCATACAGCTCATACGCGTCTTTGTGTCCATGATGCTGGAAATAAGCCTCTTGAAACTCCCGGTAAGGCGAACCCGGAGGACAGAATGCAAAGTTTTCCAGTGTGTTCGTTGCTTCACGATAATCGTCAAACTCGTAGCAAGCATGTTGGTCAGGACGCGTGGCCCAGGCAATCAGCTTGTCCCAGTCACGACACTGTCGAAGCTGACCTTCGCCCGACTGGTGTGTAACAGGGGCTGGTACCGGTGTGTCGTCCGCATTACACATGATGTCCTGCCGAAGTCCGTCAAGGCAGTGGTAGATGTGAAGGAGATTGAAGGGCTGTGGGTCGTCGTTATGCTTTGACACAATGGCTTTCCGGATGAGTTTCTGATGCAATCAGCGGATGGACACAAACATCATCATGTATACGTACAAGACAATGCAGATCATGGATTCCTTTGACGTAGTAGATGCTTCTCTCAGTATCCCATGGAAACCGAGTAGAGTTGGGTAGACCGACACGTTTTGCGAATCTGTCGTCGAGCGTGACTGCCATGGCATTGGTGTCAATAGCGTCCCATGCCCCTTCCATATCACTATCACTGGCGTTCGGATGCCAGTACTTTGTCGTCGCGTGATATGGCACAGTAGTATCGTAGGCTAATCCACCTTTGATCTTCGTGAGCTAGCATCAGACCGATCAGGCTGTCACTTACTGTAGTTGCTCTTAGCTGGACTGTGCGCGATTCGAAGCCTTGCATTGTCCATCACCAGGAGAATGTTCGCTGAAAGAGAGAGCAGCAGGATGGACATGTACGCCACGAAGCTGCGCGTGTTGGTCGGGATGATTTCAGTACTCTTAGAGTTCCAGGAAACGCCATCCTTCTCTTCTAGCTCTGCTAGGATTTCTTCCTGTTCATCGCTGCAGACTGGCGCATATGCTGGAGGTCGCTCCATTCTTCGATCCGCTTTGTGGAGTGAATGTAGAAAGCAAGCCTCCGCGGCTCCATAAGACGGAGCGCGCTCATTGGGTGTCACAGAATTCGCCTCGAGTTTCACAAACATACGTCGCAAGCACGTCCCGACAACACCATACCCCAATCGCACCGCTCCGAGCGCGGACCATGAATGAATAGCGACGCGACCAGCCTCGGTCCATCGTTACATCGCCGAGAAATCTGTCTTGCGGCGCCGGTACGATCGAGGAAGGTCGCAAGCATCTGGAGATGATGATAGCGATACAAGTGCTACCGAGTGGCTGGATGTGTGTAAAAGTGAGGGGCTATCGGGGAAGGTGTGCTGGGGCAAAAGGGTGTTACTTGCCAGCCTCGCCAAGACGCTAAATGTGTCGACGGTACCTTCCTTGTTGGGCAACTTCACCCTAACACGGCAATCTACGATGTCCAATACTTGGGTCAAGCTATATCTCCGATTGCGCTGTCAATGCGCAGCGGCGGCGAGGTAGCGCACTTGCAGACTACTTTACCTGGCCGATGTCGCCATGGCTTGACGCAACCGCCAATCCACTGCGATGGGACAACGATACGTGATCCGGGAGGCAAAGACAAAGCAAGAGCTGGATGAGATACTGGATGTTATCTGGGCTGCGAACTACACACCTTATGAGCCGTTCATGCAACTGTTCTTCCCGGTCCTTGGCTACACGAGCGCCCATCGCGACCTCGCCGTCGCCGAATCAAAACAACGCTTCTGGAAACAACACCAAGAGGACAATTCCAGCCACTGGTTCTACGCCTTCGACACAGTCACTAACAAGACAGTCGGTTGCTCGCAATGGGTAATTTCGACTGTCAACCCATTCGCTGCAGGCACACCAAAGTTGACCGCGCCATGGTGGCCCGAGGGCGAATATCGGAGCTTCTGCGAGTCAATACTCAATCAGGTGTACAGGCCGCGAGCGAATTGGATGACGCGGCCACACTGTGGTAAGTGGAGCATTTTCTTTCCCCTCAAACGCGCTATTTCCGGATGAAGAAACGTGATTGTGCGAAAAGTCGAAAAGATCTTCTTCTTGTCGCTGACTTAGTATTAGCACTCAACTGGATGGCGGTAGACCCTGCCCATCGGAATCGTGGTGTTGGCTCTCTCCTCATGCACGTTGGTATTACACGCGCGGACGGGCTTGATCTCGAATGTTGGATGGAAGCTTCTGCCATGGGAAAACCGCTTTACGACAAGTTTGGATTTCAGTCTCTGCTGAAGATTGCTTTCGACAACGAGAAGTCGGAAGCGAGCGACGAGTGGAGGAAGTGCGCGCATGAGCTCACGCCTCCGCCTATCTTTGCCATGTGGAGACCGAAGAAGTCGTCCGGGGCAGGCCCCCAAGGAGATTTCCAACTGCCGTGGTCGCTGGGCACCAAACCATGAGGACCTGAATCTAAGTGGTCGGAAGAGATGGTAGTACCGCCGATGAGGAGCGTAATGGTGTATGGAAGGTATGCAATCAAATCGAGCCATTGGAGGAATCAAGCAGAGTCAGGCGTTAGCTTTATTGCCGAATGGGTACCCAGTAGTTGTGTTAGAGGACCGAATGGAGTACAGCACTTTACCTGTGTGAAGCATGAGCGGAGTGAATTTTGTAGATCATGGCATTGAAGAGGGATGCATACCAATGGATACTTTTTTTGATTGCGCTTGCCACCATCACGTTCATCCATGGCTACAAGCACAATTCCGTACACACTCTCGACCGCTGGGTATGTTACCAGCTGAAGAACGCCGCTACATTAGCCTTTGTTAGATCAAGAGCGTAGACTGGCGCACCTTAACTCATCCTTGTGTCATCTCCTCAACCCCCGCAATGGTTTGCTATCCGGCAAGCTGGCAACAGTCAACAGAGTATTTGTGACTGCAGCCGACACAGAGATTGCCGAGCTCCTTCGTCTCCCATCTTCTTCTGCATCCACAGCATACCCACACACAATCGGGCACTGGTTCTGCACCGGGATAAGGCGTGTGCTGTGGTATCGGGAACGCTGAGTTTCTTCGGTTCATATCAGAAATTGCTTTGGCGGTGGCTCTGACGCTGGCGGAGAAATGTGATCGGAATGCTTCGAGTGTTGTTGATGCGCTTGAGTTGGGCACAGTGTCGCGTCGCTTTCGAGTGTATTGTGGATTAGAAAGTGTATATAGAGACGCCGATGCAGTGATCGATAGCAAACGCGCAAATGTGCTCGGAGACCGGACACGCGTCTGCTCGTTGTCACTCGTGGGTTCTGCTAAGAGGTTTTGTCGGCATTGTGACTAGCGATGTGAGTGATTTTGTGTGATAAAGTAACGCGCAGTGAAGCAGTGGTTCCAAAACAGTGAATAGTGAAGGATCGCCTCGTGTGAACCCAGTGCCTGGCTTGTGGTTGCCAAAGTGGAATGTTAGTCAAAAGAAAGAACGGACCATCACGCCACGCTCAACACCTTCCTATTAGATGATGCACCTTGACTACGCCTTCTACAGCCCGTCTTTCGTTACCCTTGGCTCTTTCTCGAAATAGGAGTATGCTTTATTAATATTCCGTGCTATTTGTCGTTCGTGGTGGCCGCCATCCCCACATGCCTTCGTGACACAGTATCGTACACGAGAAACTTGCTCGGCTTCATGTAGGCGAACTTGAGAAGAACCTAAATGACTGTATTAACTGACAGCGACAGGAGCTTTACCTCCTGGAACTAGTTCTGCGGCGCGGTACCGTAGCCGCGCGGCCCGCTCAGTTCCATCCAGCCTGCAGCTTCTGAACTGCTTCATTCTCAGAAACCACATCCGCCATCTTTGCATTGATGTCGGAAAGGTTTGCTTTGTGGACCGCAGGTGATAAGTCACCGCATGCTTCTCCCACGACCTGGAATGATGATTAGTGACATTTACAGGGACTCATGCGTTGCCGAGTCGATCCGCACCATTGGTCGAAATCCAAAGCACATGCAATCGAGGGCAGTCGCGCGGACGCAACCACTTGTACTGACACCACAGATTATGACAGTATCGACGTTGCAACTTTGGAGTTGCGCAGCCAGATCGGTCCCGAAGAATGCGGACGGGTAGCGCTTGGGGACGACGACTTCACCAGCGGCGGGCTCTAAACCAGGATACCAACTTTCAAGGCCGTTCCCGCAGCCGACTTGGAACAGCTTGAGTAGCGGTACTTTGCTGTAGAACAGGCCCGCATCCGACATGTCCGGCTTCGTGTATTCGACTCGCGTCCAGATCAACGGCGTTTTGCCTTGGCGGGCGGCAGAGACGAGTTTTGCGATGGACGCGGGCGCCGCCGCAGACGCAGGGTTCGACTTGGTGTCCAATGGGCTGGCATCGCTCCAGTAGGCGTTACAAACATCGACAAGTAGCAGCGCCGGACGTTTACCCCATCCTATCCTCCCGGCGAAGCCATCCTGATAGTCGCGATGCGCTTTCTGGGTCATTTCGTCGTGGTTGTGGCACTAGAGGTGAGTCATGATTGAAATTGGGCGGAGAAGAGCGAGGAAACTATGACGGTAGCGTCGCGCCGCTTGCTTTGGCCAGCACTGGAGGCCATCACCATTGCCGTCCATTCAATGCGAGGCGCAACGTTGACATGACGGACTTATCAGCACTGGTGCCGGATGGAGCTTCGGAGCAGTTCCGCCAGGGCAATTAGGCGGCTTTCACGCCCCCAGACCGTCGGGAGTAAGCAACCGGTTCCAAGCGGACCATCAATATACCGACATATACTACCCGAGGTATCTTGATCATTTCGCACCGCCACATAGACGGGCCCTCGGCGGAACCCATTTCAAAGGCTCTTGTGTCGAAGTTGTTCCGATGCAATGGCTTGCGGCATTGTCTCCCGCCCTGTCAGCATAGCGTTGATCTCTGGTGCACCCGTTACGCGCGTTTGAGGGACTCAATTCACAACTGCAGTTTGACCCCGGACTTGGCACCACATGATCGGACTTCCCCACATGAGCAGCCTGGGTACCCAGCCGGAGGCCGATGGCTCTCCTTCCCCCAAGACTGCCAGTTCTGTCCCCGCCATGGACGCAAAAGAAGGGAGGATAGGGAACGCCTTTGCGTGCGAGCGCTGTCGAAAACACAAGGTTCGCTGCGTTCCATCTGACACGCCGGCTCTCTGCCAGAGGTTTGTTTACCCCAGCCATATTTTTGCTCCACATTGAATGACACGTGCCCCAGATGCCAAAAGGCAAGAGTCGAGTGTGTGGAACATGTTGCGCGCAGGCGGCCAGCAAAAGCGCGCAGCGATGGCCAAACACCCACCAAGTTGCGCGACTTCGACAAGAAGCTGGACAAGTTGTCTGCTATTGTTGCGACGATGGCACCGGCTCCGACACAATGTAGTCTGCCCTCGGTAGCCACGATCCCATCACAATTGTTGGATTCCACACAGCAAATGCCGACGCCGACACCAATCACCGCCCCGCCTGTATCAATGCCAACTGCTCCGAGGACCTTGAGTCTTCCGGCTCACGCAAATCAATCGGAGAGTTCGGCGTCATTCTGGGAATCAATGAACGACACACTGTCTTGCCTTGGCCGATTGGATCCTGTTATCAGATCGATCAGCCTGGTGCACATGCAGATGCTGCTCGACACGTATCGCAGCATGGTCGACTTCTTCCCCTTTGTATCACTACCGAGAGACGCCCGCTGTCAGGACCTCTTCCAGAGTCGGACGATGTTGATGTTTGCTGTGCTAACAGTCTCTTCCTACGATTCGGTCCCGCTTCAAAGAGCACTGAGCCTAGAGTTTCGTAAAGTGGTCATGGTCCGGATAATGAAAGGCGAAAAGAGCTTGGACCTCCTACAGGGACTCTTGGTCTTCATAGCCTGGCATCATCACTACATGGACGTCCAAGCCGTTTCGATCACGATGCTTCTCCAGTTGTGCTTGGGTATCGCACACGATCTGGGTCTGGACAGTATAGGGAGGACTGTGAGGAGTCCTCTACAAAAGGAAAGCCCGCGAGACAGGGAAGCTAAGCGGGCTTATTTGGGATGTTACTACCTATCTTCCAACTTGGGTCTGATGGAGCCAGTCAAGGCAAGGACAATGACGCACACCAGCACGCTCCGAAACTACGCGTCAGAATTGGCCTCATCGTGGGAAAACACATCAGATGCCGTCCTTCCAATACTAACGGATGTCTGTCAATACATGGAGGATGTGGAGGAGACTTTCCGTAATCAGTCAGAGCAAGCAGTGGTTGTTCGTACACAAGTCAAACGACTGAGCGATAAGTGGGAGAACATTCGTCTTGCATCCAAGCTGCAAGCGAAGGATTTCAGTAAGCAGTAACGTCACTGTAACGTTCGCAATTGCTAATTTCTGACTAGCGATACTGCAATGGCTACAGCTTGCAGCACGCATACACCTGTATCGAACGGCAGCTTCCATCGATCTCGTAGATCGCGATAGTACACCGTGGGCTTCGGGCTTCCAGCTATCACTACGCGTCACCTTGGTCCGGTCCGTCGAACAGTTCCTTGACAACAGCACAAAGCTCCCGACCAAGCATTTCGATTTCGTGTCGCTGATCGACTGGCTCAACCTGATCAACACCATCACCAGCTTGAGCAAGTTGGCCATACACGCCTCGCCCATGCCGGGTTGGGACGCTAGCGAGCTCCAAATAGCGAAGTCATTCGACTACTATCGCGAACAACTATCCTCGCAAATGCCTCGCCCTCGCGATGCTCAAGACAGTCAAGAAGACGCGTTTGGGCGCTTCCGACGCATCACTTCAGTCATGAGACTAGCGCTGCACGATGCAATGGGTAGGGGAAGCCCGAACGGCAACACATTTGAGCTAGCGACAGGCTCGGGACGGACTGTGTCTCTCCTCCACAATCTGTCACTGCCTAAAATTAACGGGAGTGGTACGACCAATGGAGTGGAGAAATTACCGAGTTTACGGGACGTGACTCCGTCGCTCGATATTACCAGCACCGATTTCCACTGGAAGTTCCTCATGGGCGCGGTCTGAGGGAAGACATGCCAGAAGCCTTGTGCGCCCACCACATGGGTGTGTGACAGTGGTTCGATATATTGTCGCGATTATCTTCGCGATCAGCCTCGAAACCGGTCACAGCGCGATTACACCTCACCTCCACATTCCGGTCGCCGTGACCACAGGTTTCCACATCTGCATCAAATGCCGGTGCATATTCTGCGGTCTTTCTCCGGCGGCATTATTTTCCCAGGAGAGACGATCGCGCATTACCGACTGACCGGTGGCTCCGTGTCGGTCCTCCCATCCAATGTCCGTCCGTGCCGAGGCCCAGTCCGCCGCCGCACGCCTTCAAGGCACTTCCAAGGCAGTCCATCGGGCTGAATCCACATTAAAAAAAGTCACTTGCGCGCCTCCGAACTTCTACTTCTGTTCCTGCTCCGCAATTCTTCCGTAATTTCTTGCGACGGCGCGGACTATTTCCGCCTCTGGTTGTTAGCGTTGCGTTAAACTTTCTATCGCCGTGCATCTCTTGTTACTGTCGCTTATATACCCAGCATCAATTATCGCATCGAATATAGATTCTCGAGATGTTTCTGAAGTGTGCCTTTGGCTTGTGAAAGTCTGGACCTGAGTTGAAGCCAAGTTTTCTTACATGGAGCTGTGAGCGAAAGCATCAGTTTATGCGAAGAGGCGCACGCCACAGGCGTTATCACACGACCTCTCTCGTACTTGTCGCAACCACACAACTTTCAGCTGGATAGTGAAGTTCGACAAGATATATGATGGGTAGCTCTCAGCGACTATGACTTGATGATTATGTAGCGACTTTTCAGTCAGATCACCTCGTCAACAGTAAGCTCACTGCTCAAACCTGCGGACCACTGCTCACTATCGCCGTGCATAGCTGTTGTCTCCGCTTATACTGCACAATCAATCGTCTTCATTAGCAGCATCGACAGAAGAAACCCACTGCAACCTCAGCCATGGGCTGCATGTCGAGTAAACTCGCTGGAGCGAAGCACGATCAAGACGGATATGGTCCCAACTCAGGGAAGCCGCCTGGCCCTCCCTACATACTTTCCGACGGGACAAACGCCAGAAATACATCTGGCAGAATGTACTACGGTGGTGGCTATGGCGGTGATGGCGGAGGGTACGGCGGAGGAGGAGATGGTGGAGGTGGAGGTGGTGGTTGATAACGACGAGAACAACGAAGGGTACGATGCTTCCATGTTTGTTTGACCCACCTATTGTCTTGTAATTATTTTGATCTCTTTTGTAGGTAGCAGACTGTATGTGCTTCCAATTTCTGATTGCGATAGCTTTGATGGTGTTCGTTGGAATGCTGTGGTGTGTCACCGCAGTACCATGGTTGTGTGTGGATCTCAAAGACCAAGCCCAACCTAGAACCAGACCGCAGTCTGAGTCAAAGGCGCATTCTATTCTTTCTGCTTCCAATGTATCAGCCGCAACTAAGACAACGACTTCCGCCTAGCATAGCCGCCTTCTCAACCGTGCCTCATATCCGCTACGGCACAGCCAAGAAGTATGAACATCTCTCGAAACCGACACTTTAACCAGTCCTTCACCTTTCCCGAATTTACGAACCCCGTCCGTTCTCTTGGTCTGTTTCTTCTCACAAACGTTGCTGTCGTCGTCACAGCGCCATCCTTCACCCATCTTTATATTACCGCAAGCACTCGAGATAGCGCACGCACATTCGCACTATTGTTTCAAGCTAGAGACTACCAAGCCATGGGCTCTTTTCTATCAAAACTAAATCGCGAAGTCGAACGCGTGAAAGACGAAGTAAATCATATATCCGCAGTATATGCTGCCCGGAGAAACGGCGAAAGAGCCCGCGGATATTTCGAGGGTGCTGCTGCGTCCACAGGCCAAGACAGATCGTATGGACGCTACAACGGAAGACATGATAGGACCACCCCGTTTTATGACGGAGGTGATATGCACGGCAGACAATACAGTGAATTGGATAGAGCAGACAGCGGGTTTAGTAACGGTGACGGTGGTGTTGTAGGGATGTCTAGTGAGGGCAGAGCGTCTGGTGAAGGAGGTGGAAGTGGAGAAAGAGACTAGAGATAGTTGGGTGCACACGAGCTAGAGATTTTAAAAGACAGAACGTGGAATGCGTGCAGTCAGGGCTCTGAGTACTGGCAGAGTTATCTTTGTGCTGTTATTCAAAAGCTCAAGGTCACCGCGGAACAGGCTCACATTGTGTGCTTCACTGCGATCTCTTCCATTGTGCACGTATAAGACGCACACAAAAGCTACGTGCCTCCCATACTCAAAAGCTCCGCTCATCATACATAATCATACAGGCTTCCCATTCTCCGCAGCCAAAAAGTACCTCCAAGAGAAACAGTCCACCCTTTCTCTACCCACTCAAAGCTCCACATCTTTACCCCAAAATCTCACCATGGGCTGTTCATCCTCCAAACCAATCCCCAAACCCGTCTCCAACCCTCCTACCGCAAATCCACCGGCCCCCTCCCCCACGCCCACCAAGCTAGAAGCAGAGTCTCAGCCTGAACAATCAGCACTGCGCAACACTCCCACACCTCCATTCATCACAGCGCCCTCTACTCCCGTTCCGATGAGAGGACCTTTGGCAAGCAAATATGGGTATTACGACACGGGGTTCACGTGGATCAGCACGCGGGATAAGATGATGGAGTGATGGGTGTGCTGGAGTAAAGGATACTGACATGTGAAGCTGAATACAATGAGTGGCATATGAATGAGAGAATGGGCTGAATGTCTTTTGTGATGTGATGAGCCCTGGAATGTGAATCACTAATTTCCATACCATTTTCTCAAAGCATCGTCTTGCTGGTTGAAGATGTGAAGTCACGAAGCGAATCTCTTCACTAACAACAGTGAATTCACGCATTTCGCTTTCTCTTATAGTTCACGAAAGCCTACTTCGCATACACCATCGAAGTTCCTACTACCAACCACCACCATCACCAGCCACCGACTCCCAACCTCCTAAACTAACCATGGGTTGCTCATCTTCCAAATCTTCCAAATCCGCAGAACCGCTCCCTGTCCCTCGGCCAATCGATACAAACACCACTCCTCACGTCACTACACCTACCACCGAAGGCTCTAGTACCATCTCCGACATCCCACACCCACAGTCACAGCTGCCTCGAGCGACCATACGACAAGTGCCTCCAGACGAACCTGTCCTAACTAACGCCACGATACACGATACGCAGGCTGGATCGAATATCATACCGTACTACGAGAACAAGTTGTGGCGGAGGGGATAGATAGGTAGAGGAAGAAGTTTGAGGTTCAAGTTGAGCGTCATTCATATTCGAGAAGAGCCATGGAGAATACTAAAACAGAAAGGAGAAGCTAGAGTAGAGAAACATACCAGCGTAACAGACCGAGTCTCAAAAAAAGGTTCCTAAGCCATATCTCATACAAGCCCAATCATACAGCGAAAAAGCCCCCAGTCCAATCCATAAACGCCGCGCAATGCAACACACACCAATCCTGACCCGCTACCCATCCTAATTATACCTCCTACTCTTACTCGCCCACTCCTCCTCCCTCCTCGCCTTCTCCGCCTCCAACTTCTTCAACTCCCTCGCCACACCCCCACTAGCCCTCCACCAAACATCCGTACCCGTCCTTATCAACCGCTCAGCCGCACTAACCGGCCCATCAACCGCCGGCCTCACATCCAAGAAGAAAACCGGTTGTTCGTCTGCCTCTCCCTCCCCCTCCGCTTCTGACGCCTCCGGCGCACCCTCATAGTAATCAATAACATAACGAATCTCTTTACACCCCTTCTCATTACAGCGCTCGACAAACCAATCGTGGCGATCAAACGGCGGCGCCGTCCCGAATTTCTCTGGCATCACGTAGCCCAGCCACTGCATAATCGTGGCTTTGGGCGTCGGTTCCGTGGGGCGACCCGTAAACCTGAGTAGTTTCGGGGGCTGCACATCCCTATGATCCCACGTCGTCGTATCAAACGGATCCTCATGGGTCCCCAGTTTGAAATTCGCGACGTCCTCGCCTTGCTTGCATATCTCGTACCCTTCTTTCAACCCACGACTGAAGCGCCGCTCCCAGCCCATGATCTCCGCCCACGCGCCCTCGTTGAGGAAATTGTGCACGCCGACCATGCTTTCCACGGCTGTGATGTCGGTGTCTGTGTAGCCTTTGCGCAGCATGGCGTTGTACATTTGCTGGGGGGAGGGGTACTCCCAGAGTGTGCCGTCGCCTTTGGGGATCGTGGAAGTCTCGCGGTCAAGGGGGAGGTTGACGGATTGGGTGGAGGCGCGCTCGTTGGAGAGTTCGGAGAACATGTTGTTGAGGGGGTTGAGGCGCGAAAGGAGGCCTTGCTTTGGGGGTGGCTCGGAGGCGCTGGTGGAGGCATTCTCAGGTGGGACGTAGGGGCAGGCGCCGGCGGGTGTCTTCTTTTCGGCGACGACGGGCGGGACGGGTTTCTTGTGCATCGGGCATTCTGGCTGGTGGGTTGTTAGTGGGGAGTGTATATGGGGAGTGGGAGTGCGTACTGGTGGTTCCATGCTGCTCATGCTGCCTCGAGGCATGGCGTGCGGCGCAACACGTGCAGCAGGTGCGGCGGGTGCGGTGTCTGCCCAAAACCAACCCATGGTGAGTATTCGTAAGGAAAGAGTAGTACGGCGAAAAGAAGAGGCAAGCCAGGGTATATAGGGCTGAAGAAGATGTGACGGGTGGCGGAGATTATCGGGAAGAACAATTTCGTGCAGGGTCCTCGTCGTCATCGCTCTAAGCGCGTTAGGCGTACTCCGATTGGCTCAACATGGCAATGTAATGAAAGTCGATTTGGAAGCTATATTTGGATTTCTTTTTGGTTATGTTCTGGATATCGTACGCATATGCGCAAATGTTCTACACATCTTGGTCAAGACGCCTTGAAATGTGCTCAACCATATTCTTATGATCCTGCCGCCTTCGCCAACTGACCAGTGCCCCGCGAGCTGAAGATAGCCATGATACCAAAACTGCCATAGAACAGAACCATGGGGTACGCTACCAGTCCCCGCATGGAAGTCATGCGCCCTACGAGATGTGTTAGTTCCCATCAAAAACCCCATCGGAAGGCTCGACTTACCAACAACGGTGAACATGGAACTGGAGCTGTAGGAACACCATGTGATGGCCAGGCTGGTCAGAAGGTATCCAAATAGCCCGTCAAGCGGCACAATGATTCCAAACATCGATACCAGAACGAGAGGGAGCAGACAGTATCCGAGCACCGATGCCGATCGTGGGAACGTTAACGAGGAGCCGAGATGTGAGCCATGTGGGTGACCGTGGTCTCCTGGTGCCGCTTCGACGACAGGCGGGGACATGAGGGAGAGGATCTGGTGGAGGAGGATCGTGCCAACGAACGCCAGGCCTGCCTTGTTAGTTCCTGTTTTGCTTCAAGCAATTATTTGGCTTACCGTAGATGTAACCGAAATGAAGCTTTCCAGACAACTACTCCACGTTAGCTCTCATCTCTTTCTTGATATCTTGTCTCATACCAGTAACGACGTCCCAAAGATCAAGAAGAAGAGTATCGGCCCTGCCACATCGCTGTCGTCCATGATGTGCTGATCGATCCGACCGAACGGATTCAGGACAGCCAACGTCTTCATCTGTATATGCCGAAAGTTCACTCCCAACTCTTCCAGTAGCGGCGGCTCTCCGTCGTATCCTTCTGTGCCAAAAGCCGCCAGCCACCCCGTCCGCAGCCCCGACACGCCCATACCCATCTGCCCACTCACGCCCGGTGCAGCGAACCCCGCGCCATACTGTGCAGGATACGCTTGACTCGCAGGTGCGCCATAGTTTGCCTGGAACGGTGTGGAATGGCCAGATACTGGCTGGTTCGAAAATGACGACGGGTAGAATTGGAGGTTTTGCGCATTCCCAGCGCCGTATTGCGGGTTTTGTCCGTAGCCGTATTGCGCCATTGTCTGGTGTGCGAGTGTATGAGGTATAGCGACGAAAAGTAGGTTTGGGAATGTAGCGATCTGGCGTTGGGTAGGTCGTGCAGCTGGTGCCTGGCGGAGGTGGAGCGGACGTGTCCTGGGGAGATGTGGTACGTGGAGCGAGAGACGACGTCACCGGGGATATTTGCGCAGAAAGGACAGATTGCGTGAAACGGGGGTGTTGGCTTTTGGAAAGCGAGGGCTCGCGCGCTGAAGTGGGAAGAAGACAATTGTTTGTTTGCAATGTTGAGGCTCAACCTGGCAGCCACATGTCATCGTGTGCATCGGCCCTGGCCAGCCGTCCACAGGCCGATGGGGGCTTGGCAGCGACGCGAGGATCCCAAGCAAAGTTAACGCCGTGAATATTTAACGACCATGTCTAAGCTATAGTTCTACGAAGCTTATGAGTGTTTGCTCGTTGCGTTTCTCATCCTCAACACGGGATTAACATAACAGAGGGGGGTCCGCTAACTGGGCCGATATTCTGGCGAATATAACGCAACGGCTTGAATCCCTCCTGCATCACCCAGTCCAAACCAATAACCGTACCCTCTTCATTGCGTATGAATACCAGGAGAAATTGCTCGTAGCTCGAGTAATCCACCAGGCATCTTGTCTCCATCTCGTCACTCGATCCAGGTAAAAAGCTAAACGTGTGGGACTGGTAGTGTTCCAGGAGATGGCACTGCGAATCCATGCGAATCCGTTTCATCTCCAATTGATCTTCGCTTACCTTGTACACATGAATAATCCCCTGTATGTCTTCGTTCCGGTACGTCCCCTCAAGGCTTTCGAGATGGGGACATGGCGTATTTAACATGCGGTTCTTCTGTAAATCGTCTTTCATCTTGGTATATCGGTTCAGACTACGGGTAGATAGCTTCTCCGCTCTCATACCGAAATCCACTTCCGGGGTCATATCGAAGAGTGATTGGACGAACATCTGAGCAACGAGATCAGAACAGTCTCCAGCACTCTGCGCGTTGGTCAGGACGACCACAGCGGATTTGGTCTCCGGGAAGAGATAGATGGAGTTGAGATATCCGGTCACCTGGCCTCCGTGGTATAGTGTCAGCCGCGGCCGCGATCCTCGCCCGATGACATCGTCTCTATTTGGGCCGTTGGTAGACAACCACCCAAGTTGTGTCGAGGGAATCATGTGTCTTGCCCATCCAAATGCGTACGAGTTCTCGTTGACGGTATCGTCCGTAACGGATATCTTGCGGGACGTGATTTGGCTGATTCGCCTTAGCGGGTTTGCCGATGTGGTTTGCGCGTCCGTATGGTCGTCGTGGTGTACTGCTTCGTATTGATCTGTGTTGAGACTCAATCCTTGGATGGCCTCAATGGTGCTCTTCTCCGTCTCCTCTTCTTCCAACCGTTCCATTACTGCTTGCGACCAGATGAGCATTTCCGGAACGTTCGACCAAATCGCCATTGCAGCTCCACAAATAGTCTTGTCTGAAACTTGAGGCATTCGTAAACGTACTGGTCGCCTGTCGTGCAAGACCGTATGCCCCTCAGCCAGATTTCCACCCTCGACTTTCCATCGAGAACACGTCGATCTACTCATTCCGAGAGGCTCAAAGATTCTCTTCTTGACGAACCCTCCCCAGCCATCCACGGCATCCTCGCCGCCTACCGCTTTAATCACTTTACCCACCAGAGCGTAAGGCCAGTTGGAGTAATGGAATTCGGTGCGAAATGTGTCGTGAACTGGCATGTTGGCAGTGATATGTAATAAATCTTCTGGAAGAAGCAGTTCTGCGCCTGCTGCGCCATACCACGCGATGTCGAGCTGTGGAAATCCGCTGGAATGAGAGAGGGCTTCTGATAGACTCATGTGTTTGCCTATGGCAGGATCTTTGTTCTGGGTAAAGGGTATGTATGTGGATAGCGGTTCGGTCCAGCTCAGTTTGCCTTCGTCTACGAGCATACCACAGGACGCAGCGATGAAGGCCTTGGTGAGTGATCCGATCATGTAGAGAGTTGAATTGTTGACCGGGACATAATTTTCGTTCCGATCTGCGAATCCTTGGCTGTGCTGGAGGATGATCTTGCCTTCGTGGAGGATGCCGATGGAGACAGAAGGACATCCGGTGATGTCCATCAACTCCTGGACTTGGGGCAGACAAGCCCGTACTCTATCGCAGCATCAGTACAAGTCCTGTCATATTATCGGTATCGTTAGAGCGACTATACCTCTTCTTTGCTGCGGTAGGATCCATGACTTATCCGCGGCTTGATAGTGATAGCGATAGAGCGACTCCCGTTATGCGAAACACTGGAGACAGGTAGCTTTTCTGGATAAAGTATCGACCAAACAATAAACGCAGGTGAAGGTGAGGAAGTCGAGGACGACAACTGCGGACGTGTTGACGTGCCGCGGATAGGCGACAACACAAACAGGCAGGAGCGTGTCTGCCGAAACGGGCTAGACCGACCACGCCCATATCCTGCATGATGCATAGGTGAAAGAAGGAAGGAACGATCACACAGCGAAGCCGCACCGCAGATTCGATGCTAGACAATTGCGCATGCAAAATGTCATTTGCATATTTCGGAGAAGTAGGATCGGGAACCGTGTCCATAGATTTGAGGGGGGTATCTAGTCCTAATGCTAAGAGGGGAGGGACGTCATAAATCATAAGTCATAAACCCAGCAATCAGTTTGCTGTTGGCCGAGGAGATATCCAAGCTCTACTCAAGCGACGAAAGCCAAGTTCAATACATTTCCCTGGTCCTTCGTGAAGTATAGTTGCACCAGTCGCACTATAGATGAGTTAGTGGATGTTTACACCCTCATCGCACCATACTAACCAGAGTGTCAGAAGACGCGTCGTTATCCTCACGGCAGTACTCGTTGTTGCATTTCCTGCAAGTGCGGATGAAAAGCTCCTTACAGCTTATGCATGTATGGCCACAGCCAAAACAATCACGTCTCACGCCGATAACCTGTGTTTCTTCACGTCAGCCTGTTTCTCGATCAAAGAGTGAGCACATACCTTGGCGCGCAAGTGCCAGTCTCCAGGTGCAATTATCCAATATAGCCAGGCTCCGGGTTCCGGAATCCAACTACATCGTAACGGCCTCAAGGTAGCATCGCTGCTCGCGCGCCAAGGTAGGTCCTTCATCCCCACATCCCGTCGCTACCGGCTCCGGCCATCATTTCCTCACGGAGGCAGTGTTCCACGCAGAGGCCCATATGTACCTTGATGGTTTGCTTGGGGAGCAGTTGACTGGTCCCGTCGGGTTTGAAGCTCTCGGTGAGCTCCGTCTGCTGTAGTTCCGTTCGCTGGGCGGTGACTGATCCAGTGTAGCAGTTCTCGTCCCACCACTTGTGGCATCTCTCGCACCAGCGTCCTTTCAGGCAGTCCTCGCATCGCACTATGAGAGGTGGAGGGGCGGATCCGTCGAGAGTGTGTGGTATCTGCGCGGCGCGTACGGAGGACCCATGAAGTGGTACCGGACTGAGTAGCGGATGATGCGACGGACTGGAGTCGCCAAACACTGCCGGGCCTTCTGGAGAGGAGTGGCATGTCTCGCAGCCAGACGGACCTAGCGCTACAGTGGCTACTGTAGGCCGCAGGAACGAGGATGGATGGGGTGCGCCATCTGCAGTCGCGTCTCTGACGTACGCCTTGCTTGGGTCATGGCGTGGTCCTCTGCACAGAACGGCGTCGAAAGCGATGATGCCTTCGCACGCCTGGAGAATCTCTGCCCATTCCGGCGACGGCCGCTTAGGTATGATCTTACCAGAAGACTGGTACCACTTGTCCTCGGTCCGCGCCAGTACAGCTTCCAAGGCCTGCTGCGACTTCTCGTTCCATTGCGCCCCTATCTGCGCCCCTTGTGAAGTCGTCACGCCCTTGGGAATATGTGGTGAAGGCTTCTTCGTGACGGGCGACGCAGGGCGCGGTGTTCGATCGCGGGTGCCAAAGATGTAGATGCCTTTGACTCGAGGGGTGCCCGCAGGCCTGGACGGTCGGACCGCATATCGCAGGTATTGCTGAAGCTTCCTCTCGTTCAAATGTTTGGCTTCGCGAATCGAGAGTATGCGGACGTTGAAGCGTTCCTCAGTAAGCAGTTCCTTGACCAGTTCGGCTGTTACGCTGAGCCCGTCTAGTACGAGTGTGTGGACATTGCGCAAGACGTGCAGCTTCTCAAGTCTGTTGAAGATATGACGTAGAGGGCCGCTGTAGAAGTCGTCTTCGGTGAGGGCTTCGTCCATGCGCTCAGCACGGAAACTGGTACCGCCGATATCAAGAGGTCCATCGAAGGGTACAATAGCAGACTTCACCGGAGAGAGATCCAAGTAGCGAAAGGCCTCTGGCGACTGGAAGACAACATGGTGTAGGGATTTGCAAGTTCGCGACAGGTTACGGAGAGCAGATATTGGCAGGTACGGGGCAGTTTGGCGCAGGATCAAGGTGTTGGAAAGCAGGTCCGCCAGGGATGTAGGAAGGTCGTCACTGAAGGTAGAAGGGCCCATGGTGAGGGCTCGGGGAATGCAACCAGAGAAGTTTGGCCAGAGGTTAGATGGGTACTCACCGAATCTTTATTACACAGCGCGAGGGCAGGGCGGAGTAGCACGTGCCACTGATCTGACACTGCAGGTGTGTGTTGGATGAGCAAAAGGAAAGACTAATCGAGGTTGAGACGCTGCAGGAGATGGGGTTGTGGGTGCGTGGGATACCGCCGATGCTTCGTTCCCTGCGGCGATCGCAAGCGCAAGACCCTGCCAAGAGGCGTATTAGCAGGACACGAAAGCTTCCTGCATAGGACCTGCACGATCAGGCCGCGATGAAGCATAGATTGGAACACGTCTTGCAGCCAAGCCCGCGCTGCAAGTCTTGGTGGTCGAGTGGAAACAGGCTAAAACAGTCGCTGCGAGATGTCAGGTAGGCGACGCGACGCGCAAAGCCGCCGGGGGATGTTCGCCCCACGTTGGCCGCTTAGAACATGAATCGACATATCGAAACTCACCGGAGCATTGGCATGGACGACACAGATATGGTTTAGGTGCCCGGAGAGATTCTCGCATCTTTGTTGAGACGCGTACTTCTGTTGATCAATTATGATGAATTATTCAAACACGTCTACGCATATATGGACTGTATGTTGCGAGATACTCAGGTATGCTCGTGGCTCTTTCGGTGTGTCCAAGAAGCTTAGTCACCGTGTCGCAGCTGTGTCGGGAAACCATCGCTTGCACTGTGAAAGATGGTAGACCAAATATAGAATATACATGACGACTACGAGTGGTGAAACTAGACTTCTGCTGTATACTTTCAACGGTGGCGGTATCTTTACGCGTTACCACGCGAGGGTTATCGATAAGCCAAGCGGGCCGAGGCGAGGGCAGCGCAATGACGCCAGTCATTCACCGAAGCTTCGAGTCGCGAGGCGCATATGTCAGCCATCTCACGCCTCTAAACTACGACGTACCATCATTCATGTGTTCCCACCACAGTCATTACCTTCACCTTTCTGTACCTGACGCAATACAACCATGGACCCGGAAACAGAGCCCGCAGAGCTGAAGTGGTCCGCTCAATACGAACTCGCTCATGCGACGCGAAGCACGCTACCCGGCGACAAACTACTCCTTCCCCCATCAGCGTTAGAGCAGCTCCTTGCCGCAGCACCTGTCGTTCACGTCGACGCGAATCGACCGCACATCACCGCTTTCGATCCTTTCAACCCATACACCTTCAACGCCGAGCGCCACGCACGAGCACAAACGCAGGACCGCTTCCAGCAGCTGCCCCATCCGCTTACATTTCGCTTGGTCAACCCAGATAATGGCAGAGTTGTATACGCGGGGATACGCGAGTTCTCCGCAGAAGAGGGCGAAGTTGTACTGAGCAGTTTTCTGAAAGAGGCATTGGGAATCAAGGAACAATCTGCGGAGCCTTCTAGGAATGCCAGCCCAAATGGTCAGGATGAAGATGACGTGGCTATGTCGAATGGAGCAATTCCCCTCGGAACAGAAGGCGCTGCGTCTACGAAGATCACAGTACATGCTAAGCAATTACCCAAGGGCACTTTCGTAAAGCTACGGCCTCTCGAAGCTGGTTATGACCCGGAGGATTGGAAGTCGCTACTGGAGGAACATCTACGGTCCAATTTTACAACCTTGACGAACGGAGAGGTCCTGGCTATAAATGGTGGTCGAGGAGTTGATGGCAAGCGCGAGGAGTTTCGCTTCCTTGTAGACGGCTTCAAGCCCGAAGGAGATGGCATTTGCGTAGTAGATACGGATCTGGAGGTGGATATCGAAGCGTTGAATGAAGAGCAGGCACGCGAGACGATGAAGAGGATAGCTGCCAAGATGCACCGCGCGCCTGGAACATCACAAGGCAGTTCCACCGGCGGCGCAGTCGACATATTCAACGCGCAACCTGGACAAGTGCTTGACGGCGAGTACGTCGACTACGAATTGACATCCTGGGACAGATCTCAGGGGCTGGAAATCCTTCTAGACGAAGTAGAAGACGGGGATGAGATCGACCTGTATGTCAGTCCGTACTCTTCACGACAAAGAGTTCGCCCACGAGAAGAGGAGCATGTTTTTGCGAATATAAGAAGTCAATATCCGAAACGCATACGACTTCAGCCTACAAACATCGAGCTTGACGATGCGGAAGCTGTATGGATCTCAGTTCATGCATACCCATCTGAGTCACCCTCAAGCACGCCCAAACCCTTCCGTCTGAAGGTGTCGATTTTCGACCCCAAGACAGAAGGGATGGATGGGCTGGACGAGGCCCTTGAGAATGCCAAAGCGGTGGGACCGGACGAAGTGATCTGCAAAAACTGCCAACAAGTAGTTCCTAAAGGCTCACTATTCTTGCACGAGAACTTCTGTCTAAGAAACAACATCCTTTGCCCCCAAGGCTGTGGTCAAGTCTTCCAGAAGCGCTCGCCGGCTTTCCAGAACCATTGGCATTGTCCACACGATACTTTCAGCGGAAACACCACATTGAGCCACCAGAAGCACGACGCTCTCTACCACACACCCCAGATGTGCTCCACATGCGACATGGAATTCCCGTCAATGCCCATGCTCTCCCATCACAAAACGACCGTATGTCCCGGCAAGCTAATCCTCTGCCGCTTCTGCCACCTCCAAGTCCCGCAAGAAGGCGACCCCAACGACCAATCCCCCGAACTCCTCCTTTCAGGTCTCACACCCCACGAACTAGCAGACGGCGGCCGAACAACCGAATGCCACCTCTGCAACAAAATCGTCCGCTTCCGCGACATGGACACGCACCTCCGGCATCACGATCTCGAGCGCCTATCCCGCCCCCCACCCCGCTTATGCCGCAACGTAAACTGCGGTCGCACCCAAGACGGCGCAAACAAAGCCGGTGACACCCGAGCCGGGACGCGCAAAGGTCAAGGCCCCGGTAACGAAATCGGGCTCTGCAGCGTCTGTTTCGGGCCTCTCTACGTCTCGCTCCACGACCCAGAAGGCAAAGCACTGCGTCGCCGTATCGAGCGTCGTTACCTCTCCCAGCTACTCACCGGCTGCGGGAAAGCGTGGTGCAAGAACGAGTACTGCCGCACTGGTCGGAAAAATCTAGGCCAGGAAGATAAATCCGTTCCGACTAAAGATGCTATTCCGCTTGTTAAGCCTTTCCTGCAGGGAATGGATGGGAGGGGGTATGAGACCCCGTTGCACTTTTGCGTGGATGAGCGGACGCAGAAGTGCAGGACGTTGGCTGAGATGGTGGCTGCTGAGAAGGGGATTGAGGGGAAGGGTGGTTATGGGTTGGAGTGGTGTGTTGCTGCTATGGAGGCTGAAGGTGGGGATTTGGATAAGGCGAGGAGTTGGCTTAAGGGGTGGGCGCCGCAGAGGACGGAGGCTGGAGTGTGAGATGGGAGGGTTTGGAGTGTTTTGATGAGGTGTTTGTAGATGGGCGTATAGAAGTATGATGGATGGTGGTTGGAGTGTATAGACTAGATTAGAGAGATACCCAGTAACGATGTCAACGAACTTGCATCTTGCATAGGCCTAGAGCACGGCAAGGCAGATGCGTGCACTGCATCCGATACTAGGCATATACAACCATGCTATGCCCCCATCTCATCTCCCGTCTCTACAAGCCAAACCCTACAATTTACTCTTCCCCCCCTTATCCCGTCCCTCCCTCTCCGTCTGCCTCCCCATATCCTTAGTATCACTCGTCTCCGCCTTTAAACTCGCCGGATCACCAAGTTGCGTCTTGTTCACCTTGTTTCCATCGTCGTTCGCAAGCGTCCCTCGTACTTTCTTGCTGTGCGGCAGATCCTCCTTTCCTTCCTCTTTCTTGCTACCTGCACTCCCGCCGTTGCCAATGGCCTTCTTGTCGGCGCCGCCGGCTGATGTGCCGGATTTGACGTAGGGGGCTGAGGGTGTGGGTGCGCCGATGGAGGAGGTTTCTGAGGATGGCGGGGATGAGGAGGTGGAGGTGGAGGTGGAGGAGGAGGAAGAGGAGGGAGCGTCGTTTGAAGGGAAAGTCTTGCTATCGTCGTTTTCAGGCTTCAGACTAACGTGGTCGCCGAGACGGGGAGTGGGTTTATCGGAGTTCATGGCTTCTTTGGTATTTGGGTTGGATAGTGTGCCGCGGACGGAGGAGGAGTGGGATGTGTCGACCATTGTTGCTGACCAGGGTAGTTTTTTGTTGTCCAGGATGTATGATGTATGGTATGAAATCACGATGATGTTTGGCCGCGGAGAATGAAATCTGGGGGAAAAGGGCTGGTTATGACAGCTAGATCTTACCTGTACCTCGGCAGCTACGCAGCTACATCATTGAGATATAGTGCGTGCTTTGGTGGTGGGAATGCTTGATGGAGTGTCTAGCGCGTGGGCATGACGTCTTGCATTGTGAGGCGCGTTGTCACATGAAGATCTTCGTGATGCTTTTGCGCGTTTTGGATTCTTTCATATTATCGTTCGATTTGAAGTCTTTTTGGGACCCATTGATCGCAGACCTTGGAGTTGAGTTTTTGAAGTGTTGACGACTGTTATGGTCATGAACGAATGAGGTTGTGCTGATGGCTTACAGAGCGGAGGAGCTCCAAGCTCCCCACAACCCGTCCTGCCGTTACACCTCGGCATCTTTGCTACCCCAGAGTCTCGCGAGCTCCGCAGTTATGTCCTCAATGAACGCGAAGGCAGCACACGAAATTCGCACTGCAAACACTATCAATGCACCATCATGGACGCGAAATATTCCCACCTGTTGTCTGTTCCCTGGGCCGCTGCCTTGATTAACGACCCCAACTGGACGCCGATGGAGACCAGCTCGCGTTCAGTAAAGCCATCAGGAGAAGACTCCTTCTTCGCAGGAACGCTTGGCACTGATCGCACAATAACAACGCTTCTTACGTTTCGTCCGAAGAATGAGGAAGCAGGCGACATCGCATACGGAGAGATTAAAACCATTGTTGAGCTAGGCGATGGGCTACAAGGCTACCCACGGATCGCACACGGCGGCTTCCAGGCAACGTTGCTTGACGAGATGTCCGGCGTCTTGATCGGGACGGTCATGGAGAAAAAGGCGCAAAGGGCAAGTAAGGACGGTCGCCGCGCGCCTGTCGCAAGCTACGTTACTGCCTGTTCGTCCATACCATGCACCGACACCAAATCACCAGCTGAGCACAAGCAGATCTGAACACTACCTATAAGAAGCCGGCACCAACCCTGCAGACGCTTCTCTGCACAGCCAAGATCGAACGAATAGAAGACGGCGGTCGCAAACTATACGCTCGCGCGACTCTCGAAGACGGCAACGGTACGATATACACCATCGCCGACGGCATGTTCGTCAGACTTTCGACCAAGCTATGATGCCTCCAGACGATCATGCGCTCTGCACGGGAATAGGCAGTGACCCCACAGTACTACTATATGTCACGGAATATGCTAGAGGCACCCGTCGAAATGTCTGGGCATTCGGATACCAAACTCGATAGTACATGGGCCACCACAGCGCGTACTACGCTTGTACATGAATACAATATCTCATCTGCAAAGTCGCACCGCTCGCGTGGCCATCTGTCATATTCGCTGCTTGTCGGGAGTTTGGTTGCACGGAATCGCGCAACACGACTGCCGCGACCCTGCGCAAGGTCTGAGAGACGGCGAGCTGTCGCGCACCTCAACGCGCATCTCAACCCCTTTTGCAATACTGAATGCTGGTACACTACGATTCCAGCCTACGACTTTCAAGGTTTCGTTCAAGATACCGTGTTAGGCAGGCGTGTAAAGAATCGCTTGAGCTATTCACCTGCTCCACCACGAATGGACTGTCCGACTTTGACCGAAGTTACAAGCGTACATTCGCTTGACCTCCTGTATTGCACATTCTATTACTTTTTCATCGACTTGATGCTCAGATTTTGCCATGTGCGAAGCTACTGGGTCGGCGCCTGCTCTTAGTGGCAGATAGCCCGAAAGTGTGAGTCGAGTCTAGCCACATGACTGGTCATAGCCAGATTCTTTTAATCTATCTACCCTGACCCACATGATCTACCCTGTGCATGACCGTCGCCTAGGCCCGGCTCCTGTGCATCTGGGGTATTCGACGAGGCGCTTGCGATGTTGCAATCTCAAAGTATACACCTAGGAAATTGTCTCCAAACATGGCGTTCGGCCGACCTCTAACCAGCAACAGCTCCACGATGCCCAGACCTAGGCATGCCCGAGTCTGCAAACGACACTACACTCCGTGGCCAACGTTCACGCGCCTGACTTCGCCGCCGTCATTTGCGATCTTTGACTGGCGCCGTTTCAAAACAAGTCTGTTCCAATCAGGCAGGTCAAAAAGAAAGGTGTCGGGCTTGCCTTCACGTTGCTTGTCTCGCGGAAGCCTCACAAGACTCTCTGCATTCACCGCATCACAACTATGGGTGTGAAGTGAGTGCTCTGACGTCTAAGAGACTAACACATGAGCACGCGCGCTTGAGGCTTATGCTGCAGGGCAAGATCATAGGGCAGACTCATGCAGTGCGACGCATGGCATTTCTACCTAAGACTACCCCACATTTAGGCTTCGTGGCGAACTACTGTTGACGGCGCAAATCTGGGGTCATGAATCTTAAGATTCATGACCGCGGAGCCAATTGCCGGCTTCAACGCTCTGGTCTTGGCACTAGTGTCCGTCACATGCTTCCAAGGTTTGGTCGGTGTTTGCACAGTCACTGGACAGCGCTTGACGGAAATAATATGCGTAGGGCCGTCCCGGTGACCAACGCTGCATCGAGGTTAGTTGCATATCCCCTGAGTCTTCTCACAACTTCTGCTTGTAGCTCACCCACAGCATGTGTTGGGCAGCACGTTGGATCAACATCGTCATCCTCTATTCATGTTTAGATAGCCACTGCAGCTTCTAGATATAGAGTAGATCACACTGCTCACGAGAATAGAATGAGTCTTATTCGACTTACCAAACAACACAAAACACCCCTCGGAGATGTGGCTTGAAAAGGAAGGGCGCGTACCTACACCCTCCCTTTCCCCAGACTATGTTACTCAAGCTAAGACATCTCGAAGCCGGGACCGAAGTAAGCTATGTAACCCTTCAAACGGCAACGGGGGTAGCCGCCTAGTGAGTTAGTCTTCGACAAGGCCTTATGACCTCCTAAGTGGTAGACGGTGAGTATCTCATCACCGGATGTTGCTAGCTAGCCAGTCGGCACGCTTCATGGGGAGCAGATCTCCAAATGATCGCGTGGGTGTATGGTTCTTTCTCCTATCACGCACTGCCACGACGTGTAGCAGTGAACAAACGGGGAGATTAAATAGGCATCATGGTCTCCCTCTGAGACTTCTTCTCGCTACTACAGTCTACACTCCTTTGTACTCCTCCTCTTTGTGTTCTCACTGAACATACCATTATCTATTGGCATATACTCACGGCTATGCATTTGTCCTTCTTGCTCACCTGCCTCAGTGCAGTCGGCATTCAGGGTGCTGCTATCGGTAAGCAATGACTTTTTTCCCTGAATAGTTGCGTTACTGATACACCACAGCACGCTTCCCCAGACAGATAGTAGTGAATGATACCGAGCCTACCTCCAACATCAGCAGCATCCAGGGAGTTGCTGCTATCACGGATGGCTACTGGCTGAACGACCTCTCCGGCAACGGAAGAGCTGCCTTCAACGCCAACGGTGCTTACAAGGTCTTCCGTAACGTCAAGGAGTACGGAGCAAAGGGTAAGCTACTTTGCTTTTTGTGTTCCAGTACAAATCTAACACTCCCATAGGCGACGGTGTCACCGACGATTCTGATGCAATCAACCGTGCCATTGCCGACGGCAACCGTTGCGGTCCCGGCGTGTGCGACTCGGCTACGGATTCCCCGGCCGTCGTTTATATTCCTTCTGGAACGTACCTCATTGGCAAGCCTATCATCTTCTACTACATGACTCAGCTTATCGGCAACCCCCGAGGTCTTCCTGTCTTGAAAGCTGCTCCTACCCTTCAGGCTATTGCTCTCATTGATGCTAGTCCTTACCAGAACAACGGTGCACCCGGCTGGACATCAACGAACATCTTTCTGAGGCAGATCCGCAACTTGATCATCGATGGCACAGCTGTTGCACCAACCAGCGGCTTCCAGGGTATCCACTGGCCCGCTTCGCAAGCCACGACCATCCAGAATGTCAAGATCCGCATGACACAGGCATCGAACTCAGTCCACGCCGGTATCTTCGTCGAGAACGGATCTGGTGGCCACATGGCTGACCTCGACATCGAGGGTGGCTTGTACGGCATGAACATTGGAAACCAGCAGTTCACCATGCGCAACGTCAAGATCTCCAAGGCCGTCACTGGTATCTCGCAGATCTGGGACTGGGGCTGGTTGTACGCTGGTCTTACTATTAGTGACTGCGGCACTGCTTTCTCTATGAGCAACGGTGGCTCGGCTAATAAGCTTGAGGTCGGCTCGGTTGTTATCATCGACTCTGAGATCACCAACTGCCAGAAGTTTGTTGATATGGCATGGACTCGTAACAGCGTTCCTACTGGTGCCGGACAGCTTATGCTCGAGAACATCAAGCTCAACAATGTACCCAATGCCGTCGTAGGAAACGGCGCTACTGTTCTTCAGGGTGGCACATTCACTATCCAGGCTTGGGGTCAGGGTAACAAGTACGCACCCAATGCCAACGGTCCGGAGAAGTTCCAGGGAACCTTCACTCCTGTTGCTCGTCCAGGAGGCCTTTTGGACGGCAACAAGTACTACGCCAAGTCGAAGCCACAATACGAGAACCTCAACTCTGGCGACTTCATCAGTGCTCGCGGCAGTGGAGCCACAGGTGACGGTCGCACCGACGATACCCAGGCTGTTCAGAATGCCATCAACAGGGCAGTTTCTTCAAACAAGGTACGTTCCCTTAATCTTGTCACCTCCTATCGCCAGACTAATCACATCCCAACAGGTCCTCTTCTTCGAGCACGGTGTCTACAGAGTAACCAACACAATCTACGTCCCCCCCGGCTCCCGCATGGTCGGCGAAACCTTCCCCTCAGTCATGGGCTCCGGCTCCGTCTTCTCCAACAAAGACTCCCCCGTCCCCATCATGCAGATCGGCAAGCCCGGCGAAAGCGGCCGCATCGAATGGTCCGACATGATCGTTCAAACCCAAGGCGCCACCCCCGGCGCCATCGTAATCCAATACAACCTCAACACCGAGCGCGGCTCCGGCCTCTGGGACGTGCACACCCGCATCGGCGGCGCAAAAGGCACAAACCTGCAAGTCGCGCAGTGCCCGTCCACCGTCGGCAGCGTAAAACCCGAATGCATGGCCGCCCACACAAACGTGCACGTAACCAAAGGCGCCAACGGCGCGTACTTCGAGAATAACTGGTTCTGGACAGCCGACCACGACATGGACGACGCGCGCAGCACGCAAATCACCATTCTAACGGGTCGCGGCCTGCACGTCGAAGCCTCAAACGTGTGGCTCTGGGCCAACGGCGTCGAACACCACGCAAACTACCAGTACCAATTCAACGGCGCATCCAACATCTTCGCCGGCTTCATCCAAACAGAAACACCATACTACATGCCCACGCCCGACGCCTCCAACCAACCCTACGGCACATCCGCTGCCTACTCCGATCCCGTATACCCATCCGGCGCCTCCGCCTACGGCCTGCGGGTGCTGAACTCAAAGAACGTGCTTGTGTACGGTGGGGGTTTGTATTCTTTCTTCCGCAATTACAGCACTAGTTGTTCGAGCGCGGATGCGAGTGGTGGGGCGCGGATATGCCAGAATAGGATTTTTAGTATTGAGGGGGATAGCAGTGTGCAGGCTTTTGCGCTTAGTGAGGTGGGCAGTGAGTGGATGGTTACAGTGGATGGGGTGGATAAGGCGAGTTGGAGGGATAATTTGAGTGTTTATTCGAATACTATTGGGTGGCTTGGGTATAGGGTTTAGGGTTGATAAAAGAGACTGGTAGGGGAGTTTAGGAGATAGGCGGAAGAGGAGAGGGTGGACTGGGTTGGGTTGGACTGTATATATGGGATGGGGGCGGTGTCTGGTGTTCTTGGGGGTGTTGTTTGGATGGCTGGTTGACCACGGTCGCTATCTTCCTGTCCTGATGGACGGGATGGAGTCTTGGGATTGATACTGCTGTTTTAGTATATTCTTTTTTACTGAATGCAAAGGATCAAAATGTACCTGCTCTTCCTATCGCTTTGCCGCTAACTATGAGTATTGCTTTCTATACCGAACGGTCTTCATTTTGCGAATGACAATGTTACCTCGAACTAGACATCCATAGTAACACCGTCTGTTCATGTCCCTCCCACACTCTTCAATGATCGAGCCATACACCTTCCAAAAGCCAACATAAAAAACACAGAAGTCTACCTGCCCTCAAAACCCTATCCTTCACATCCCAACCTCAAAAGCCCCCTCCACCAACCCCCAAAACTCCTCCACAATTTCCCTCTGCCCCTCACCCCCTCTGACCGCCATATACCTCTGCCCCTCAACCTTCGGTTCCCAATTCCCCGGATTCGCATCCACCATAATGCCACCCGCCTCTTTCAGGATAACCCAGCCGGCACAAACGTCCCACGCCCAACACCCAGCCTCCCAGTAAACATCCAACCCGCCGCTCGCCACGCCACACAGATTGAGGGCTGCGGAGCCAAATGACCGTAATCCATGCACCATACCCCCGCCGTTCTCTTTCGTAGCAGCGAGCTTTTTGAAGGTCTCGGATTTGACTTTGAAGTCGTTGCCGCTTCTGTCACTGCCCCACTCCACGGCGACGAGACAGCTGCTCAAGCCATCCAACTTCGTCGGTTCGCTCAGCGGCAGTCTTGTTGTCTCGTTCAAGAATGCACCCTGTCCTTTTATCGCCGAGTACAGCGTTTGTGTGAACGGGTTGTACACGATTCCCACCACCGGCTCCCGGTCTATGGCTAGTCCCAACGAGATGCTGACGTAGGGGTAACGGTGGACAAAGTTTGTAGTCCCGTCGATGGGGTCGCATATGAAAGTGGGGTCGGCGGAGAGGGTGTCGCCGGGTTTGTAGGTTTCTTCGCCCATGAAAGCGTAGTCTGGGTATTTTGTGGATAGGGAGGTGGAGATGAGGGCTTCGACTGCGCGGTCGGTTTCGGTTACTAGGTCGACGGCTGTGGGGTGAGGAGGGTTAGTATGGGAGACTTGTTTGTGGATTGGGACTGGGTTGGGTTCCAGCATGCAGAGTCCTACGTACAGTTCTTCTTCGAGCCTGAGGCTTGTGTTGTGGGTGTTGCGGAGGTTATGCGCGAGCCGGCTTGTTTGGCGATGGTGATCATGAAGTCGTGGACTTCTTTGAGGTTTACGTCGGCCATGTTGGTTGTGTTTGTCGGCTTCCTCGACGGCTTCTGTGGCGAGGAGAGGGAATTGAGGTTTGGTGTATTAGTGGAGAATGCTGAAGCTGTGTTATGTTGTGTTGTATAGCTTTCAGCCGCCAGAGCTACCTAACTACCCCTCGGTGGGGCACCAGCGGGATGCAGGGACCGCCACGTGGGGAAACGGCGGCCTCGAGCGGATGGCATTGCGATGTTTACCCTAGTTTCGTTCCAAAGATAGAGAACCTCATACTGTCAAGAAACTAAACCAGTTTGTAGTCTACATCAGCATGAAGTCAACGTAGCATCTGTGTAGTTGTGAAGGGCGAAGGGGAAGAGGAGATATCACAACGCATCATCAGCATAAACACAGCATATAGCGGCGGCAAAGTTGATTTCTCATTACCACCACCGCTCCAAATCCTCCACAGTAAGTCTTCCATTCCAAGCGGTCCGGACCAATCAGTCACCGCATCGGACACGTCTCCACCAGAGAGCGGTGTCCTCCAGCACGATGTCTTCCTAATCCACGCAGCACCAATGCGTCATGAAAATAAATGTCCCCTTCTTATTCCCTTTGATATGTTCGTACAACAAGCCTTGATTCCCAAAAGCACAAAACAAAGGAAACGCAGTTTCGTCGTCGTCGAGTACTCCTTCTTTGCAAGCAGAGAAGGGGGAAATAGGTTCGTTGATGTTGTTTGTTCGTTGGAATTAAGGGCCAAGGGGGGACGCGATGGGGGTGAGCAAACTTCACTAGTTAAAGAGAGCGAGCAAGATGAGATAAAGATGAGTTGGGATGATACAACGGTACGCCGAGGGAAAGCAGGGAGAATGGGTATTACTCCGTGTTTTTGTGATTGTTTTCACGTTTTGTCGCGGGTCGGCAATTTGGGGTGTGCGAGCGGAGTATGGTTTGGCAACTTGGTGTGTACTCCGGTGTTGTATGCGAGTGTGTGTTTGTTTGCGGGTGTTACGGTGACGGGTAAGTGGGTGTGCGAATCAGAGGTCTTTAGATGGTCCTGGGAGTGCCGCGGGCGCTGGCGCTGCGAGTTTGTCAGTATGAAATTAACATCACGGGGAAACACAGTTTGCAGGAATTGAACAGAAAAGATGCGCAAGGCGTACCTCGCGTCCACAAGATCATCGACATGATTGCACATAGCCACGAACAGGTCAAAGAACAGTTTTCCCCCCATCTCCATCTCCATCTGCATGGTGCCACTACGCTTGAAAGTTTTCCGACTGCGGATAATCAGAGCGAGGTAATGAGCGCGCAGCCGCGAGTCGCTGTCCGGCGTGTTCTCGTACGCGTAGCGTGCGCTGCGCAAGATGGTTCCGACCTCGATCCCGCTCTGCAGGCCCTGCTTGCGCAGAGAGAGCTTCTTGAGCTCTTCGAGGCCGTAGCTATCGGCTGCGCAGTACACGGCTGTGTCGCGCAGAATGACGTCGCCTACGCCGGAGTGGAAAAAGGTTGGCTCGACGGCGGCTGCGCGGTCGCCGGTTTTGTTTGGGTCGGGTGAGGCAACTGCACCTTCGAGCATCCAGGTTTGGCGTCGCTTGTCGTGGACAAGGCGCGGGTAGTAGTCACCTTTGTACAGGTACTCGAGGATGCAGCTGAAAATCTCAGGTTCCTCCGTGGGCAGATCGATGCGGCGATTAGCGGATTCGAAGAACTGGCCCCGCAGCAGTTCAGCAAAGTACGGGGAATGACAGAGGACGTCTTCGTGCGCAGCGAACAGTCGCTGGTCGGAACCAACGATCACTGTCACAATGGCAGAGGTGAGCGATGGTGACCCACCCTCCATCATTGGACTGTCCTTGCGCGCATCCAGCTTCTCGACCATCACCTTCTGCTTGGACGCATCGCGGAACGATCTCTTCGGCTGTTTGGTAATCTTGCCTGAGCGGTCCTTCTCCTTCGAGCTAGCGAAAGAGCGTTTGCCGAACATGTTGACCGAAGAGCGGAATCGAAGTAGCGAGCGACGAAGTTTCTCGTAAAGAGTGGACAGGTTAGTGACGCAGCAGCAAGTAAGAGAAATGGAGCTCCGGAAACTCTCAGATTTCGCAAACCTTTCGGGAGAGAAAAGTCGTTGAAAATCCGAAGAGCTTAAGCGAGTCTACCAACACTGGTGGTGAAGATAAAGCACGCTTTGGTTGTCGAACTCAAGCTTGTCGTGAGGCGTAAAGGCTGAAGATTGTGGGGTTGCGGCCTGTTAAATACTGGCGATGCCAAGTCGCCGCCCCTGTCGCCTGGGACAACTAGCGCTGGCACGCTGGGCTGTGTCACGCAGATTGTTATCGCTATTCGCCAATTGCTGCATGCGAGCTGCAGTAGATATCAGGCTGCGAGGCGCCATCATTGATTGTTGCGAGTGCTCATTCGAGGCTTTCCCAAACATGGAAGACGATGGATTTCTGGCTCGAGGAGTGACGATAAGCGAGCATCAACGGCAAGCGGTATGACGTTGGACCTAGCGACGTCAATATGGAGCGCAGAAATAAGTTAGCATGGGCAGGGAAGTTGTGTTTGAATTCATAGCCGTTTTGATCGGGCCGTCAGGTGTGCGCGTCGCGTCTCTGTCGCGATGTAACGTGATCTGGGTGTTGGGCAGTTGGTGACTCACAACAAAAGTGAGTGTGCCTATGAGATGAGCCCAATTTCCAGTCTTGCAGCCCTGCATAGCGCATAAGTTTAGGAAGACGTCCTCCGACGGAGACAGAACCTAGAAGTAAGTTCGGAGCTCCGAAGTATAATGCAGCGCTTATGCGCTATGATGGAGCGTGAAAGCGTGAAAGCCTGCCTGCGTGCCTGTCGCAAGCTGTCGTTGCTGTCAGGCCCAAGCTGAAACACGATAGCTTGTCAAGCGGTCAAAACCACGTGTTCTAGACGGATCGCGAGGATGTGCAGTCTCGGAGATATACGTGCGGTATGGACCGGGGCGGCTTGATAAGATATCAGGACGGGGGTGCACCTTGATGTTCGGCACTCGCGAATGAGGCACCAGAACCGAGACGAGTGTTCCTTGGTGATGGTATGACGTCGTCACGTTGCTCGAACGTCAAGTGGAGTCACAACGTGTCGCAGACATCTTTTGAAGAGAGACAGAGATGGAATGGCAGCGTGTGAATGCTAGCGTGATCCTGCTACCAGAACGTGTGCAGGCGATCGTCTACCGGGCCGCGTGCGGAGCTTTGACTAAGGAATCGAGGTCCCTCGTCATCCATAGGCAACTTTCCCCACATCTACAACCCTCTTTTCACGTCAATCACCTGCCACTGCACTGCATCCGCCTACCCACGAGCGCAGTTACGGTGTTGCAGGCTATTCTTACTATCCGCGCTTCCTTTACCTGTGCACCAGCTCCTACCTGGCTACTTAACCACACCGCTCACCCCGGTGCAGTCCCAGAGTCTCTTGCACGAGACAGCCTAACCTACAAACAACTCACTCAACCAACCGTAAACATGAGCACCGGAGCGAAGAAGCGTATTATGAAGGCAAGCCACTACATGGAGGCCGGCGCAGAAGTAATCATACTAACAGGGCCACAGGAGTACGGCGAGTGCATGGCTGACACACCGCCGGGTATGAAGATCAACTTCGACGAGCAGAACATGACCAAGTGGGAGGTGTTGATGGACGGGCCAGCCCAGTCGGCGTACGCTGTAGGTTTGATCCATGCGCCCTCCGTGCGGCGTGGGTAGCGCTTGCTAACAGCCTGCAGGGCGGCCACTTCAAGCTCGAGATTACCTTCCCGACCGAATACCCCTTCAAGCCACCCGTCGTCAGCTTCCGAACCAAGATCTACCACCCCAACGTCAGCAACGACGACAAGGGGTCCATGTGCCTGGGTCTGCTGCGCGCTGACGAGTGGAAGCCGCCAAACAAGGTGGTGTCCGTCCTGCGCCTCATCCAGACGCTGCTCATCGAGCCCAACCCGGACGACGCCATCGAGCCGTCCATCGCCAACGAGTACCGGGAGAACCGCAAGGAGTTTGAGAAGAACGTAAAGGACTGGGTCAAGCGCTATGCCAAGTGAGGGGTCACGGGTCCTCTACCGGCCAGGCGGATATGGGCATCGATTAGAGTAGGCAGTCGCACAGGGCTCGTCGGATACATATTGCATCTTTGGCGTTCGGCGAAATTTGCACGCGGACGGAACACGTCTTGACCGGTGTGGGCGAAGAAGCATCCAATGTTTTGCAGATCGCGATGCATCCGCAGCTTAGGTAGGCATCGGGCGATTATGCAGGGTAGACTTACTCGGGCTCGCCAAATAAGATGAGTGCAACCGCTACATGTCGTCATGTCCCAATCTCCCAGCGTCGTCTGTGCCAGTGCTGTAGAAGCGAGCCGCAGGGCAGGACAAGGGGGAGCCTGGGAAATTCCTTCTCGAAGCCCGCAAGAGGCTTCGACGCCTAGTGCACTTCCCAACTGAGATTGCTGCGTGCTTAGCTGTCAGCTGTCCAAGTTTATTCTCTATGCGAGTGGTGCTCGAGCGCAGTGCTGGCAGACTGGCAGCGAGTGCAGGGCCAAGCTAGCGAGTCAAGCGCAACAAAGCGTGTGGCACGCGCCTCGCAAGTGTTCCAGCAAAGCAAATAGTGCATTCATGTAATCCGAGAGAGCCGGCCAACATGTGTGATGGCTGCGAGGACTTGTCGCCAGGGCACAAGACCAACTAGACAAGGCCGTCGACGGTGTATTGCTTCGTGATGATTGCACCCGGGCTGAATATCCCCGGCGACTCTGATAGGCCCGGAGCGCGTCAATTTCGCGAATTCCTGCTCGAGGCGGCGGGCGGTCGGTACCTGTTGCAGCGCTTATGCAACTCTCCTAATTTGTGCCGTTGCATGTCAGAGTAACGAACTCCTCTGACACGCCCGCTGAGGTCCACCAAGCTCCTACCGGCCCGCGACCTCCCAGCCTACAGGAATCGGGGATGAGGGAAGCGCCGCGTCTTGGCAGCGACTCAGTGAACGGACGGATCCAGGCGCGGGAGCTGAAGGAGACTTTCCTGCTACACGTTGCAGGCACCCATCCCTCACCACCGTCTGATTGCACCGCGCCAGTGCCGCACGTCACGTTCCTTATCCTTCGCATGCCCTCATTCTTTACCTGACCCCATTCACACCCAGAGCTCTGAAGCTCCCCACGTCGACCCGCCGCCGCGCCCCCAGAGCAGGCCTCCACCACCCAACCAACGCCCATTCACGATAATCCTCACATCCACACCTGCGCTGCACCCGAGAATGTTACCGCGAATTTCAACCTCCGAGCTGTCCTGTTCCCCGGTCGAATGAGCGCCCGTCCCGCCGACGCCCACTACACCCGCACCCCTTCACCACGCCATGGGCGACGCTCTCCTACGTGTCGCTACGGGCGTCTCTCCAGCAGCCGAGCCGGAGCCATACGTCCCCTACCGCTCTCCCACGGCGGAATACACGCCGCCGACATCGCCGCAGCCACAGCTCCCGTATGCGGCGAGAAGAGGCTTTGGAGCGCACCGGGCCAAGCACCCAGCTGAGCTCCAGATGGACACAGCAGACGCGCCACCCTACGAGCGGCCCGCCTACAGTCCCTCGCCTGCAGACAGCCCGACCCTTCCGCTTGCAGCACTGCCTTCCCCCGGCTTTTCCCAGCGCCATCGCGCTCCTTCCCTACTTCGCCATGCCGCCGTACCTCCCCCTCCCAACGGCGTGCAAGCAGGAATGGCATCTGCCCCAATGTCCCCCATAATGGCTCCTGCCATGGCCCGCCAGGACAGCGGCCCTCGCTCGCCTGACCTCCGCGCTATTTTCAACCCGCTCGCCAGCAATCCCGTCAATTCGACCGGGCCGTCATGGGACTCTTCCAACGAAGACCTGTCTGGCTCACCCAGCTCCCCTCTAAGGCCCCGTGGAATGACCAACTCTTCGCAAAATTTCCATCCAACACCGCCTCTGAGATCCGTGACCTCGATCCCCGACTACGCCCAATACCGAGGCAACGAACGCTCCAATCTATCCGGCACCTACAAGCCGAACAGAGGTGTTCCGAACTGGTCCCACACTGACTACTACCCTCCCCCACCTCGACCGTTTCGTGGTGAGGAGCCACGGGCCAGTTTCAGATCCGGTTGGACCAATGCGTCTTCCAGTGTACTCGAGACTAGTGGCACGGAAAGAAGCAGTATTGTCACTGCACGGAGCTCCATCGCCAGTGATCGACACAACAGCGTCTATTCCCGGGATCCATCGAGAGATCGCCTGGAACGCCTTCGGGAACGCGACGGTTCCCCGGAAACTATACTGACTTCAGAAATCGCCGAGGAAGATGAGAATCTAGACGCCGTTGGTGATGTGTTAGATTCATATTACTACGATGAAGAAGATGAGGAGCGTAGTCCTATCATGGAGCAGGATGAACGAGACATGCAAAGCCCGTCGCCTGCAGGTCTTGACGCGGAACTCCCCGAGTTGTCGCAAACGCCCTCTCGCGATTTCGACTCCCTGGACTCCTTCCAATCGAATGAAAGCCTCAAGCAATGGGATGATCGGACACGCCTTTCAACGCACAGTAAACTTGGACGAAACGCGGATTCCAAGGAGCTATTGACAATTCGTCCTCCTTCCGGCTCGGATGTGGACGAGGTATACAACCTCGATCCGACAGAGCGAAAGGCGCTGCGAATCGAACTACTGCCCTCGGTACAGGTCAGCCCATTCCAGGCTGCATATACCCCACGAACAATCGAGGCCGCAACGCAACAGTCCAGAAAGAAGCGATCGAGCACAGTGAAACGAACGAGTGAAGAAGCACCGAGGCGTGTGTCTGTCACACTGCAAGCTCTTGCTCTCAGAACCACGGAAGCCAAGGGCCACCGCTCGAGTAGATCGATGGGTAGCCGCTCACAGCTGGACCATATCCGTCGTGATATTTCCAATCTTCCACAATTACCCCCAAGTCGATCGCGAATGTCGCGCCAGGATTGGGCCAACATCGAAGCTTACTCCAAGCGACACAGCAAGAGACCAAGTGTCCCTCGCACCTTTTCTAGTGAATCTCTTGCCAGTTCTCATGTTCCTCAATCTCCGCCTATGCAAAGATCTGAGCCGCTCCCCGAGCTGGACGAAGACGAGGCTATTCCTCGTCGCGCTTCCACGAGTGTCTTCGACCGAAAGAGCGCACTGTTCGATCTTGGCATGATGTCCCAGCTCACGACAGCCAAGAGCAAGCCCGAGTCCCCGAGAGGCCCTACATTGGCACCTCCCAGCCAAATTCCCACCGTAATACCTGGCCTGCGAAAGACGGCTGCCCCTACCGAGAGAGATCGCTATGGATTCAAGAAGGCTTCCGACAAGATCAACGTGCAGGAGTACAACGCATGGGCTTCTAAATACGAAGACCACATCTCCCGCCGGAGAGGCAAATGGATTTCATTGATGGCCAAGCAAGGTCTGTCAACGAATGAGCCTACCAGGTTCCCTGAGATGTGTGAGAAGGTCAAGCGCTATGCTCGCAAGGGCTACCCTCCCGAGTGGAGAGGTGCCATGTGGTGGTACTATTCTGGCGGTCAGCACGTGCTTGCGCGAAAGGAAAATGTCGGCCTGTACAAGTCTCTGGTAGCTCGCGTCAACCGTGATGAGCTCAACAAAGACGACAAAGATGCCATTGAGCGCGACCTCGACAGGACATTCCCCGACAACATCCATTTCCGTCCGGAAGCAGCGACTGATCTACTGGACGGCGAGTCTGACGACGAACCCGTGTTGATCCAGGACCTGCGCGAAGTCCTATCCTGCTTCGCCCTGAACAACCCCAATATTGGTTACTGCCAGTCGCTCAACTTCATTGCCGGCCTTCTTCTATTGTTCCTGAAGCAGGACAAGGAGAAGGTCTTCATCCTTCTCACAATCATCACTCAAAACCATCTGCCTGGTGCTCACGCTCGCAGCTTGGCAAACACCGAGGTCAATGTCCTGATGATGCTGATCAAGGACTACCTGCCAAAGGTATGGGCATCAATTAACGACACCGATCTCATCAACAGCGGCGCCGGCTCCAACGCTCACCCCAACTCCAAGTTCCAACGCCAGCCCACAGTCGCCCTTTCTTGCACTTCCTGGTTCATGAGCATCTTCGTTGGTGTTCTGCCAATTGAAACGGTACTCCGCGTTTGGGACGCCTTCCTCTATGAAGGACCCCGTGCCCTTTACCGCTACGCTCTTGCCATCTTCAAGCTGGGTGAACCAGAAATCAAAAAGTACCGTCCTGGCGATGGCGAGATCTTCATGGCAGTCCAGACACTGCCCAGGCGTTGCCTCGACCCCAACATCCTGCACGACCTGGCGTTCGTGAAGAAGGGGTTCGGCAACCTGTCACAGAACGTCATTGACCAAAAGCGCATGTTTTGGCGTGAACAGAACATCCTGGCGCACCAGACTTCGGTCAAAACCACAAACGGTCGACGAATGCTCACCGTACCACAAGAAGAAGATGAAGACGACGATCGGGACAGCCTCAGGAAGGCCATGGGCATGAACCGCCTGCGCCGTCGCGCATCCCGCAAGTTCCGCCAAATGGGCATCAAGTGAAGAAGCCAGACTTCTCTCCGCCCACACCATCAACAAAGAATCAGTCAACCAACTGAACGTTCAGCACGAGTCCAACGTTCCTCGGCCGTGCTTTTCTCATACTTACATATACGTTTGCAGCGTTTTATCTCCCTCATCGTCCGGCGTTTTACCAAAAAAGAGAAGGTGGTCTATCTGGGTTACTTTGCTTTACCTTCTTGTATAATAATCACGATATACCCTTTTTGCGGGCGGAAGCTTTTCAACTTGAACGAAGGATTGTAGAGAGCTAGAGGGGATGGAGACGGGAGTGCTTGTCGCAAGCATAGCATCGCATCAGATGGACGTGCTTTTTGTTGGGTAATGGTTACGATGTTATGACCCTCATCAGTCAATCAATATACCCTGTTCGTCCTGCTTAGAAATACTTCGACTTTGCTGCATGTGCTTGCTGTGAATGAAGACCTGCTGCTGAAGGGTCCACGAACCAAGGCGCGCATGTGAATCACAACCACGTTTCACTTGATTGGTCCAGTCCCAGATTGCGGGGCACTAATCCCCCACCATAGATTTTCGGCGTACGCCGCTCTAGCCTTGCCTACCTAAGTAGGTAACCATTTCTTGACTCTCCCGCGGGCGGACAGACTTTTTTTTGCAAAAACAATTCCACTCCTCCGTTCAACTTTGATTTCGCTCTTTACACTTGGAGATATTATCCAGAATACTACCGCGAAAATGGTCGAGAAGGTTTACGTTACATACAACCAGGTACGTTCTTTCGAGGTCCGATGTTACACATGCGATCAGACACCCCGCGCACGCACGCGCGTGAGGTGTCTTTGTGTCACCACGATGTATACGACGCGAGGCTGGTATCGCGCCATGCAGATATCGTAGAGAGCGACTTTGGAGAGTCGATTCGTATGCTATTCATGCGACCACGACAATCGAACCCTTGCGCAACATCGCGCAGCAAACAAAGCACAAAGTCCACAGCTAACAACCCCCCTCCCCACAGGTGCACAAGCTGTGCCAAGAAGCCGCAGATCAAATCCTCAATGACTTCAAGCCCAACCTCATGATCGCCATCGGCGGCGGAGGCTACGTCCCCGCGCGCATCCTCCGGTATTATATCCCCAAACCACCACGACACAGTACATACCAAACCAGACAAGATGAACTAACAAAACCCGTCACCCAGATCCTTCCTCAAGCGCGAAAACAGCCCCAACATCCCCATCCAAGCCATCGGCCTCTCCCTCTACGAAACCCTCCCCACAACCACAGACAAAGACGTCGAGACCCCGGGAACAAAAGTAACCCGCACACAATGGCTCGACCTGTCTTCTCTCGAGATGGCGAATCTGATCGGCAAGAACGTGTTGATCGTTGACGAGGTCGACGACACGCGCACGACGCTGGAATACGCGGTCAGGGAGTTGGAGAAGGATGTTGAGGCCGCGGTCAAGAAACTGGGAAGGGAGGGCGAGAAAACGAATTTCAGTATTTTTGTGCTGCATAACAAGGATAAGGCGAAGAAGGGGGCGTTGCCGCAGGAGATTCTCAAGGGGAGGTATAGTGCGGCGAGGACGGTGGGGGATGTTTGGATTTGTTATCCTTGGGAGGCTACGTATGTTGCTTCCCGTTTTACTCGTTCTCTCATGTTCTGTGCTAATACTTTTCTAGTGACATTGACGAGCATGACCGTCTTTCCAGGGAGCAGGAGGGCAAGCAATAGGACTCCGTGCCTGTTTCGGATCCAAGGGAGGATAGGAAGGAGATCACGACAAGCATGAAAGAGAAAAGTATGCGTGACATTTATGGCATTCGATCGATAGCATTTAACGGACGGATGGGATATACTGGAGTTTGAATGGGATTGGATAGCAAGATAGATGTATTGAATGAGCATATGACTTGACATGAATGATCGTGCCAATATGACGGGATTATCATTTCACAGTTCAGATTCGTTATCAGCCATGTTCAACTGATTAGTGATGGGTTGATGGGAGTAGGGAGTGTAAGTGCTGGGTAGAGATTGCGAACGCAGGCCGTGCGAGGTATGAGATATGGAGCAGGGTAATTTGGGCGCAGTGGAGTATTCGGAGTTGACTAGTGTCCAGTTGTATGAAGCATTACTAGGGGTTGCTAGAATCCCTATCGCAATTCCAACGTTTGCTACACCTACACTACTATATCTCAATGACTAGGCACTTTCTGAAGATAATGAAAGCTGCTGCCTCCGGCGTTCCAGCTCCGGCGCCCAGATCTCCTTTACACGGGCATATGGCCGGGACTGTAGCCACCCCTTGTAATGTGGTTGATCGAACCACGTATCCATACCCTTCAACACCTCAAGCTCTCCCTGATCAAAAAACGACCCACTCTCCTGTGGTTTCTTCCCCTCATCATCATCGTCGAAACAGAGTATGTAGAACCTATTCCCCGCGTTTCTGATAACATAGTCTTCGTTCATGACAACGGGGGCGTTGATATCGAGATCGAGTGACTCGTCCTCTATTGTTTCAGACGCGATGGGCTTGTAAGGTTTGCCGTTACTGGCGCCCTCAACCGCATTCATGTTATGTTTGTCGGCTTTCCGGTCCATAAGCGCAATCGTGTCACGCATTTCGCCTTCGACGTCCCCGTCCCAGAATGCGGCATAGCATGTGTCCTTCCACCACGCCATGGCACCGTTGGTATCTAAGTATTCGGGGTGTTCGTAAAGACGGGAACCCTCCCATACACTCATGTCCATTTCTTCTTCGTTGAATCGCACTAGGAAGGATGACTTGCCGTTGGTGTCTCGCATGACTATCGACAGTATGTTCTGCTTGTCGTCGACTGGGACAAAGGTGTTTGGATCACGGGAAAAATACGAGAGAGAAGTTACCCCGTGGAGGTTTGCGTGGTGTGTGCTGAGACACTCCCCGCTGTATGTGTAGCGACCGAACGCGAAGAACTGTTGGTGGAAAGGAACGTCATTGTTACGTGCGGCATTGGCAAACAAGATGATTGTCTGGGTCGCGGGCTGTATGATAGGAGCAATGCCAAGTGATTCGTTCTCGCTAGACTCTGATTAGCTTTACGTGCAAAGAATGCATAGAGTATCCCAGTGTTGGTGGATTCCTTGGCTTCAAAGGATACGAACACCGCTTAGCAACCCCAGAGATTACTTACACGACATCTGTCCCCCAGAACATGTTACCGGGTTCGAATTTAATATCGAAGGATCTTCCACGCTGGGAGTCGTATTCCCAGATATACACCGATGCAAAACCGGAGTCGATATGATAACATGCGACAGTGCGCTCTCGACAGGCAACGCTGGCGAAATAGTTGTTGTTTGGTACTCTGAACTTCTTGCAACCTCGTTTGCCATGCAATTCGTGAACATAGCAGATGTTCGCCCAAGTTGTTAGCGCCACAATCTCACTAGATACGAAGACGTCGATAATTCGTTCACGGCCTTCGCCACCCAGGAAGCGAAGATCCCATGTAGCTAGATCGAGGACGCAAACATTTCGCGATTGGTTTTCCGGAGTGAGGGTTAGGCTTTGCCAGATGAGACTGTTTCCTGCTAAATAGATATCATCTATACCGTCCTTGGGTGTTATCTTGTAGACTTTGCGCGGCTTGCCGGTACGAAAGGCATTGATCTTGCGGGCTTTCTTCTGACACAGAGCGTGATCGGCATCTTGGAAGTTGACAGTACCTTGGTACCAACTGTTGAGGCTTGCTTTGATAACGTGTAAGCTCTGAAGAGTGTGGTTCCATCGTCTTGAGATACTTTGCAAGCGGTAAGGAGCAGCAACGTCTAAATGCGAGAACACCTGGGCCACTAGCTCAACGGGTAGATTGCCGATGACGTCGAATTGGAAGGTGCGACTGCTTGTCGTGGCGTGGAGTGTCCTCCACTCATACGGCGATAATTCTGCTGTTAGAGCCGTGAGTGCCTTTTCTCTCTCATGTACATGCATGCGTCGAAACGCATCGATGAAGTCGGTAGTCATGCTGCATTTTCTGCCGATCAAAGGCAGGGCTATCGATAGGATGGCGACTCGCCACCCGAGCGGTCGGTGATAGACTGGTGCGGTGACGGCAGGTGGTAGCGTCGGGGTAAAGCTAACGTTCTGCGTTGACGGCACCTGGGTTGGGCTGGGGAAAGTCGGTCGAGGCTGACTCGAAGGAAGGTTGGTGGTTGACGTTTATCCAAGGAGGTCCGTGCGTGTAGGCTGCCTGCAGACCCTGGACCCTCCCCTGGCTTACACCACGCGTGAAAGCCGAGGATGGCGTCGATGCTCGCAAGTCGTACTAGCAGTGTTTGACCATGAGCAAGGGAGTCAGTCGGCTTCAGCTGCCCGGCAGCATTTGAGGCAACTCTGGCGAAGGTTCGGTATTCTAGTCTGTGCCACTCACCTTCCGCATCCGCAGCCGCATCACGGGCACTCGGGAGGAGCATAGGCATATGAGGCGCATTATATGCTGACCCCGCAGCAGAAACAGTTCGCGTTATAGTGATATTAGCGGTGGGTTATTATGGTCGAGCAATGTTTCAGTGTCTCGACCTGCAGCTGGCCGAGGGCAGGGGTCGCGGGCACATGCAACGTCGACAAGGAGCGACGTCTTTGCCGTGAGCTGCATGCCATTGCCCTACCATGGCAGCAAACCCGGACGGCGGGCCATGGGCTGTCAGCGGGCGTTGGGGTACCTAGAGCTACACAGTGCTGAGGGCGGTGATAGATAGGTACATAAATGAAGACGGCCATGTGTCCCCTCAGCGTTGGATGACACTTGGCTCGGCTGGTGGTGCGCAAAGGCCTTCAGATGCTCCCGCAGCACGCTCCCACATCGCGATCCCCCATAGTATTCTCAGCGGTAGCGCTACCGTTCCGCCCTCGACGCCCCGTGCCTGGACCTCCTTTCCGTCCGTAGCCAGTGTTGCGACACGCCGGCATATCTCGCCGCGCCTCGCAGCTTGCAAGTTTCCACGAACCTGTCTCCTCCTCCCCCGCCAAGCCTCGCACGCTCAAACACAGTATCCCGGAGCATCTGGAATTGTCGTCGTCTTCAGCGCTCGGACCTGCCCCTCGGACTGCGCGAGCTCCTATTCCTCAGCGACGGCCGCTCCCGATCCGACAAAGGACCACTGGCACCGTCTGCCACGCCGACTTTTTCTGGAACCATATTTCTACGGCTCGCGCAGGCGCTAGAAGAAATCCCCAAGCCTAGGAAGCTTCCAAGACGCTCGCCCGCCGATTCGAAGCTTCTGCGGCGACGTCGGCCACACATATCGCATGCTCCTCCGCATCTTCTCCGCCCGCCCACGTTCGCTGCCACCGCAAGTCGGGACCCTGCATCCACCCGACCTCAAGCATTTTTCGAGACACTTCTGAATCTTTGCGCCCATCGCTCGCTGCTCAATTCCCTTCCCCTGCACGACCCCCGTGCGCCCGTCTCCACGCACGCAGCAGGTCTGACATCTCAACACCACGCCTGCTCTCCACATCGCCCACATGGCTTCTGTCGCAGAGGCCCGCCGCAGTCCCTTTTCGGGTGACCCTCACCATCCCAACCTGCACAAGTCGATTCCGATCCTGCCCTCGTCCAGCCCGAGGCTTGCGGCGTCCCGGGACCCCATGGACATCACGCCCTCGTCGTCGACCATGGGCCCGCCCAACGAGCGCACCCAATCGGTCTCGTTCCAGCTGCCGTCGCAAAGAGAAGGAAACGGCGATTCGGAAAACACTTCGCCTCCCAATGGCAACACGGCGCCTGCAGTGGGCGCTGCCGCAGCTGCACAACAGCCCAAGGTCGTCCAGACGGCCTTCATACACAAGCTATACAAGTACGTGTGCCGCAACAGTACGCACGCGATGCGACACTAACACGACACAGCATGCTCGAAGACCAGAGCATTCAGCACCTCATCTCCTGGGCGAGCACTAACGAGAGTTTCGTCATGTCCCCCTCTAGCGAGTTCTCCAAAGTCCTTTCGTACGTACACCTGAAGCCACGGCCGCTGCAGGCTTTCTGACTAACAAATCCCAGGTCCTACTTCAAGCACACCAACATTTCCTCATTTGTGCGCCAGCTGAACATGTACGGCTTCCACAAGGGTACGTGTCCAATTTCTTTCCGCCATGCCATAATCACATGCTGACTGTACTGCCGCAGTGAGCGACGTTTTCCACACTGGATCGCCAGACACCCCGCTATGGGAGTTCAAGCACGGCAACGGAAACTTCAAGCGAGGCGATCTGGTCGGTCTGCGCGAGATCAAGCGACGTGCTTCTAGACATGCCCTCGTCCATCGCGAGTCCTTCCCCGCGCCCAAAATGCCCCTTGGCCCACCAGCTGGGCAGGCGGTCGACCCAATGCCGGACCCTGTCGAGTCACGTCTCCAGAGTCTCGAATATAACCTCCATGACATGCATGCGCGCATGCAGCGATCGGAAGACACATGCGCATACCTCACTCAAAGGAGTTCGGTGCTAGCCGAGGGCATGATGAAATGCCACCAAGTAAGTCGATTGTCTAGACTTCAATATACAACAGCTAATAGATTATACAGTGGAATCAGGACCTTGCAAACCTCATCATGCAAATGGTGCCGGACCCGGAAAACCCTATCCATAGGGATGGTACGCGTCAATGCTCAAACCTTGTCGGCGCGACACACACTGACTTTTCCAGTCGCTATGATGCAGCGTGAAATTGCTCGACAAACAGACATGCTCCGAGCATTGGAGCCACCAGAAGATGCACCTCTCTCCGCACGCCAATCCTACTTCATGCAAGTAGACAGCAGCAACGGCCCACCCCTTTCACCCCGGCAAATGCCACAAGACAATCTAACAGAGTCGCGGAGAGGATCCTTGGCGAACGTTTCACGGCAAGCTCCATACAAGGCTCCGATCCCGGCCCATCTTGCAATTTCTCCGCGACGTTACGGTTCAATAGGCACGGGTAATTACTCTCCATCTTCAGCCAGAACCCCAGTTTCCCATCAGCCACCCCCACCTCCTCCACCACAAGTCCAGCAGCCGGGAGGTGCAAACCTGGGGAGCAACTTGCCAAGCACTTTGTCCCCTCCGTATAATCTATATAGGCGGCACACCTCGGCAGATATCCGCTTACACGGTTGGCAACCGCAGCCACCCAACCCTGCTGTCAATTCGCCCTACGCTTCTGGTTACAACTCCACACAATGGCCCTCGTCACCGCGCCATCCACCTATCGGAGGTGGTGACCAGCAGCTCCGTGATGCATTGGAATCATATCAATTACCCCGCGGTCCACGTCAAGCACAGTCAAGACACGGCTCTCCTCCACCGCCAAATGAGAATATGCCGTCGACATTAAATCCGGATGCTGGCTGGACACTACCGGGAGCTAGATACCCTTTCAAAGGCCTCGACACTGGACCACCTACTCGACGATCTAGTATGGCGTCCAATGTCCACTCACTCCTCAACCCCGCGGAAACTGCGGAGCGCAGTGAGGAGGATGAAGCAGATGACGTGCGTAAGCGAAAACGCATGCAGTGATGATCATACTCCCCTGTCAACGCAAACTCTTGTTGTGTCACGCGACTTCATTTATTCTGTTGTGTCTTTGCGTTTTGGTATGGCGTTCAGCGAGTCCCGCTCTGGACATGAGATCCACATTTCGATTCCCACATCCTCATCACGGCGTCTGGATACCACTATTCAATTTCCTATTTCTTATCCATTCCTTAATTCATATCGAAGAAAAGCTGTTGCATAAGGGCATGTGCATGCATTGGGTGGTGATGACTTTCGGCATTGCTCATTGATCTGGAGTACTTACGTGGTCAGTGTCGATGGATTGAATCTACTTACACTTTGCATGTTGACAGTCGTATGGTCAGGTTTGAGTTATGTTGTGCTAGCCTCGAATGAGGGTTAGTTCGGATGCAATGTAAACTTCGGTTACTTGTGATTACCTGGTGTTCTAACATACCAACGTTTACAAGCACTGCATATACGAGCAATCCCCTGGCCCCCGTTGTACAATACATGCAGTGGTCGCCGATGTCGCACATGTGGGAGGTCCCCAACGCGCAGATGATCGCGATTTTGATCAGCCAAACTACCCTCACTCAGCTCGCACCACGCCGAAGGCATCCCACTATGCGATCGTGAGAAGCGAGCTGAAGTTTGAGGCGACGTATACCACAAGGCGAGCGTGCTTTCCAGACGCGACCTTGGAACGCGTCCTTATCTTAGCGCAATCTCAACACCACACTACGTCATCGGGATCCTTCATCCAGAGCCTTGTATTTCACCTCTTGAACTCCTATTGACAATCTCACAGCATTCGTTCTTTTATTCCTACCGCCAAGATGCCTACCATACTCGTTGTAGGCGCAACGCGCGGCCTTGGTGCGAGCATCGTACAGAAATACGCAGCAGACGCGAACAACCATGTTCTAGCGACCGCGAGGGCGTCAGAGCCTCCAGAGAACAGTAGGCAAATTCCCGTTAGCCCTGCAATGCTATAGTAGACTAAGTCTCTACACAGCAAGCAACATAACATACATCCCCAACGTCGATCTCGAATCACCACACGTCGGCAGCGATCTCGTCCACTTTCTTGAATCAAACCACATACCACATCTGGACATCGTCATCATAACAGCAGGATACTTTAAGACAGAATCGCTTGAGGAGCCCTCGTTCTCCGCGCAACAGCGCATGTACACCACCTGCGCCATCGGCCCCACCATCCTCGTCACCGCCCTCGCCAACTACAACAGCACGCTCCTCTCCTCCGCCTCCAAGATCGTCTTCGTCTCATCCGAAAGCGGCAGTATAACACTGCGACACGAATCTGAAGGCGGCGGCAACTACGGTCACCATGCTAGCAAGGCAGCACTCAACATGTGCATGAAGTTGTTGAGTATAGATCTGAGGGATAGGGGGATTGCGATTGTCTCTGTTCATCCGGGCTTCATGCGGACGGAAATGACTCGTAATGTGGGCTTTGATAAGTTCTGGGATGAAGGAGGGGCGGTTGAACCTGAGGTTGCTGCGGAGAGCCTGGTGGAGTGGATTGAGACGTTTGATATTAGTCATACTGGACAGTACTGGGCGCCGAGGGGACCTGGGTAAGTTGTTGTTGATCTGAGATATAAGGAAGTGAGCTAACAGGGGGTCTAGTGATATTGGTACTGCTGAACCCGTGTTGGGGCCGAAGAGCAAGCTGTCCACTCCTCTCCAGCTGCCTTGGTGAGCGGTCTGACCGGCTGGTGTTGTTAGATCGCGAAAAACGATGACTGATGAATTATCGATATCGGCAGAGAAGTCAGGAACGAAGTTTCGAATGATACTCTAGATTATAAACTAATGTTCTACATAAATGACTTTTCCAACGCCTCGCTCCCAAAACAGCACTCTAATCGAAAAACAAAACGCTATACACTATGCTAAAACACCCGGAAATCAGCGCTAGAGTCAGTCGACTCAGTCCTCGCCATGCTCGCACCATCTTCTTTGGTCTCTTCCTTGGTCTCTGCCGGAATCCACTTCTCCGCATCCCCCAAGCGATCCGCCGTAAGACCCGCAGAGCCCGGATTGCGCATACCCGCCTCCAACTGCCTCTGATAACTGATCTGCCTCAACCTCTGCGCTTCCTTTGGCGTAAGCTGCAAGTAGACCTCCACACCGAAAGCGTGCAGCGCAAACGACACCCACAACGCCATACCGAACGCCGCATTCAGCGCAGCCCCCGTGTTCTCCGGGCCCCCAACCGCAAACGTCGCTGCGACGCTGGAGACAGCCTCAGGATCCGTGCCGTTGACAAAAGCCGCGCAAGCGGGGTACGAAGACGCTAGATCCACGTTGCCGGCAACTGTTGCAGCGAGCTTTGCGCAGGACCAGACGACGTGGTAGTTTTGCTTAGCGATGACCTGCGCGGCGATGATCATGATGAGTCGAGTTGTGATGATGCTGCCGGCGTAGAACCAGCCCCGAAGCATCCATGCTCTGTGCTGCTCAATCTGGAGTCTCTTGACGTTGATGTAGCTGACGATGAAGCAGCCCAGACTTGCCAACCCAGCAAGTCCAACCCAAGCCTGTACATCGAGCCCGCCGCCGAATGCATGCCGTGCGATCATCAGTGCGCCAACGAGACCGACAATGTACAGCAGGAGTGCAGCGTACCCGCCGATGCGATGAACGATAATCCACCTCTTTCGAATAAACGGCGTGAACTGCAGTACAGCGAGTAGACTAGCGGGTAGCACGCCAGCGAGATGCAACAAGATTCCGATTTTGTACTGGCTGAAGTTGAGGTAGTAGTAGCATTCTCCTGGTGCGGCGCCGTTGCCGGTGGAGCTGGGGCCGGAGGAAGGGCAGAAGTTTCGTGAGAAGTCGAGGTAGGAGACGCGGGCTAGGGCGAAGCCGACGAGTGCGCCGCCGAAGATGAAGTAGAGGAAGAAGTTGTAGGTTTTTGTGAAGCCGAGGGGGTGGATTATGCGTTTGGTGAAGAAGTTGGGGGTGGGGGCTGAGGCCACCATTGTGATGGTTGATGCCGAAACCTTGGAGAGGGATGTGGTTTAGTAGGTAGTTGTAGTGTAGCTGATGGAGACGATTGGTTTATAGTGCTTGAGGTAGAAGCTGATTGAAAGTAGTCGAGGCGATGTTGGTTGCTGGTTGTATGCCATCTTCGAGAGAGAGTTGGCTTCATGTTATACCAGTTGACCACACACTTTGAAGACGATCACCATGCCGTATTGAGAACATTTCGCGCTGGTATGCAGGAGAAGACGTTTTGTCAGCGGAAGGTACCCAGCGCGCATTAACCCCGCAAAGGGTGCCCCATGCGACAGGAGAGTCCCCTTGACCGATTGTTAAGGCTTCGATGCGATCGCAATGGTAATCAAGATATCGCATGGCTACTTCGATCTACACCGAACTATCTGCGGTGAAAGCTGGGGCCCCTCTGCAGCAGCGCGAGTTGTCGCAGAATCAGCCGAAAGGGGTAAGGCGCGAGGAACCATCATTGGTTGATTGAGATGACATAGTGGAACGCCTGATGCTTAACAACGTGGAAGTCATACAAGCCACCTCCCAAGCATGTCGACCGTCGTCATAGACAAATGCGCACCAATCAATAGCTAGCCATACAGCTACTACACGCGCTTCACAGCCCTACGAGACTGCGCTTCTTTACCGTTACGCTAGCAGGCAGACGATGTATGTCCATATAGGGAACATTCTGCGCTGAACAGGAGTGACAGCGGACGAAATCCATCGTGCATGCGCCAACTCTAACTTTACGAGATGGTGGGAGTTCCAGGACGCTCCAAAGGCTGCGTGACGTGCCGAAAAAGAAAGAAGGGCGTAAGTGCGAGCGCCTACGAGCAACACCCAAGACGTGAAGCTGATGTGTTTTAGTGCGATCTAGTCCAGCCTGAGTGCGGTCAATGCAAAGAACGCGGGATAGCATGCGGAGGCTACGACTCGGACCGCATCTTCATCTACCAAAAAGGAAGCGGGCCTACCCGTCCTGCACCAAAATTAGGACGCCATGCGACGCCTGAGAAGTCTCCCGGACAGCCACCTCGGCAAGGCATGCAGATAATGCAATTCAACCCTGTATCGACTCCAGGAACACAGAAAGCATGTTCCATGTCGATACCAATCATGCTGCCTGATGCGCTCGCGAGATCCGCTTACAGCGAGAAGACTATGGCGACTTTCTTGAATATGTACAACCCGCAGGGCGTTATCCACACCACCAACACAGACGCAAAGGAGTTTGTTAGCTTGCTACCCTTGCTTAGCACGCGCGATGAAGCATTACAGATGGCTGCTCTGGCAGTTGGCATAACACAGCTTGGGGTAACTTCGGATAATGAAGCTCTCACGCGGCAAGGAAGGACACTGTATGGGAAAGCGCTCAAGGAAACAGCCGTGGCTTTACAAAACCCCGCTCGAGCGAGTAGCGAGTCGCTGCTTGTTGTACCGCGAGTCATGGCTCTCTTCGATATGCTGTTCGGCGCGGAACCGAATACGACCAACCAGGCGAAAAGCTGGCTCAGTCACTGTGAAGGCGAGCTAGCTATGATAGTCAGCCGTGGTCCGGAGATCTTCGCGGAAAACGACGCAGCGCATAGGCTCTTCACTAATGCAAGATACCGACTGCTTGGTCCTGCCATCCGCGGCAGGAAGCCAACCATACTCAACGAGGAAGAGTGGAAGACGATACCTTGGAAAGGGCGGACCAAGTCATCCGACGACGTTCTCATCGACATCCTCTGCGGTATACCCGAGCTTCTGGGCGCTATAGACAAGTTACAATTCGGAAATCTGAGCGAGCAAGAAAGAGAAGGTTTGCAAGTATACACCATAGCAAAATGCTGGACACTGCATTTCGAGCTCGAAGCTTGGGTCAATGCAGAAGCGAACGCCATCTACACACCCGAGATTGTTAGCAACGCAACCCCAATCACCTTTCCCAGCATAGACATTGCTTGTGTCACTGTACGCTACTGGTTGACAGCCCTCTTCCTATACTCCACTCTCGATGTCGCAAGTGGCATCGATCTTTACACCGATACCTCACTTTCGCACCCCGATCGCCCACACCCACGACCGTTTGCCCGCATGATTATGAAGTCTGTCGACTACTTCCTCCAGGAACAGTTCGGTGTGACGGGTATTATGGCTATTTGGATGCCGCTAGGCAATTCGCTGTTCTATTTGAATAGAAATCGGATCCCTGACGAGGAATACATAATGAGCATCATGCGGACCTGGCATAAACCCAAGCTGCCGAGCACGATGAGAGAGTTTTTGAAGAGTTTTAGGGAAACGGTTGATTTTAGGACTTTGCTGGCGAAGCCTATGAGCGAGTTGTAAAAGGAAGTCTGGGCGATTTGGGTCATCGCAAGTTCAGATGAGATTCACACATGAGCGTTAAGGGTCAAGACGGGCATGGGTAGAGATATAAGACATTATAATTATCTACACACCAGCAACACTATCCTCAGCGTAAAAGCCAACACCGTCGCTATGCACACTAAACACCTCACCACCCTCAATCCAACTCAATGATCCCCGGCCCAAACACCGTCTTCTCAGCAACCTCCCCCGCCCCCGCAAAAGCATCCGCTCCCATCGTCACCGCCGCAATCGTCAACCCCTCCATAACAAGTTCCTCAAACGGAAACTCCGCCTCAAACATAACCCTATCATCTTTCATCTCCACATTCTGCAGCGCCTTGACAACGGGTACATTCTGCCCATTAATCCAAACCAACTTGAGCATATCAATCTCAAACATACCCGCGTCCTTCATCGAGAACGAGAACTTGATGTTTTGCGTCTGCGCTTTGATGTCTTTCGTCTCGACCGCCAGAGGCTTGAAGCGCTTCAGTGGAATGGTGCCGATGTTCGGACAACTACCCTCCACGACGAATTCTTGGATAGCAGTGAAGGCGAAATCGCGGGATGAGGATGTGAGGAACGGCTGGGCGCTTGGCCGCTTTTTTTGCTCCGCGCGGAAGAAACCTTCTTGTGAGCCTTCGTTTCCTATTACTGATGCTACCGCATGTACGAGACCGAAGTCTTGGGAGCGAGCGAAGAGTTCGGAGACTTCTTGTAAAGTGCCGAGGACGAGGTCTGTGAATGTTGCTGCGAGGGCAATGGCGCCTTCGTAGTCGACGACGGGAAAGTTGTATTTGCAGCCTTCGATAGGAGCGTTGTTGAAGTGTTTCAAAGCGTCATTGGCGTTGAGGACGTGCATTTCCTCTTGATTCACGATGGCTTTGAGGGATTCGATTATGTAGCCTTGGCGGTCGCCGAGGTCGTAGCCGGGGAGTTTGTTGGTCACATTGGACATTAGTTCGGTGAAGAACGCTACTTCGAAGAGTTCGTTGAGCGCGATTAGTTTGAGGTTTGTGGTGCCATCGGGGCTGAGTGTTGGTGGTGGAGGCCCGTTGGGCAGGGTGCCGTGGCCGTCTTTTTGGATTTGGAGGACGGCTTCTTGGGAGGGGTTTGGGAAGCCGTTTACTAGTGGGAACGGAGAGAGATCGCGCTTTGTGAGTGGTGCTGCGGATGCCAAGGTGATTAAGAGGCCTGCGGTCGGTATTATTGAGAAGCGCATGTTGTGTGGTGGTTGGGTGAATGAATGAGAGTTGGGTGATCGATGCAGGGGAGGAAGACGTATATCAGACAGAATGCTGGAAACGAAACAAGGGATTTGATATGATACTCTGGAGCCTAAGGCATCTGTTTGTTGTTATACATTAACCTATCACTCGTCTCGTCTTCGACGTTCAGGTCAACGGATGCAGCTCTTCCTTGACCTAGCCTCCCACCCTGTCCCACTCTTCCCATCTGACATTCGCGCTGCACCTTCATCTTCTTTGATGTGGATAGCCAACTAAAGCAGTTCACGTCGCGCCACACATGTTCGGCAATATTCGTGTCCGATATGGCTCTCCTGCGCATCAGGACGGATAGCCGCCAAGGCTCAAACAGGGTGAGGCTATGCAGGCGACAAAGGAAACAACATGTGCCGGCACAGAAATAGACCACTGAACGTCTTAGTCGCGGTTGAATCATGTAAGCGCCGTAGTCAGGAAAAGCTTATCTCGCGTTTGAGAAAGCTTGGTCAATACTTTGTTTGAGGTGGTGAGCAGATGGTTCTCCAGGCTATTGTGTCTCGGGTGTTGCAGCAAGAGGAGCGAATCGGATCATAGCTCCCGGACCAAAGACCCTTAATTTTGTGGGTTCGCATCGAAGTACTTGGTGTTTGAGTGGTTGACATGAAGTGTTTGGCTCGTTTCGACAGATCTACAATGGCTTGGCGTGAAACGTGGGAAGAGGCACGTCGCGACGCGACATACGTTTCTTTCGGCAATCTGTCTACAGCAGTTCAGTATTCCTTCGCGAAGTTCTCGTACTACCCTGAAATGTTCCTCGGAATTCGCAGTTGTGTCCTCATCATTGCAGTATGTGCGCTGGGTGATGGAGTTATCGTCAGGGTATGCAGCTGGATGGAGGGGATGGTTTCGTGAACTTTGCCGGATCCGACCGGCTATCTGTCAACCGCGCTAGAATACAAGCAGTGCGAGCCACACCTGGGCATGGCACCAAGATATTGAGTCATTCGTCATTACTACTTTCATCGCTGCTATATACGATTCGCTAAGGTATCTACAGTAAAAAGGAAATGTATCGTATACATCGTTCAAAGCATCGTAAACGCGGCCGCGCACAACGACAATGCAGCCATCAGTCCAGCACTGACCCTCAGCCCACTCGCCGCGTCCTCTTCAGCCCCCTCACCCTTCTGTCCCTCCTCGAATCCATTACCCAGGTACAGCGCACCGAGCTGAGTCAAGCCGCCATCGTCATCAAACAGCGCGACGCCATCGCCCGTCCATTCATTCGCATCATCTGTCCTGAAAGCACCGAACCACGAGTATCGTTCAACGTAGTCCAGCTGATCGAGATACGGCAGTGTCCGGTTCATCATGCCCACCGTATTCTCCTCGTCCTGCTGTGGAAGCGCCATCTCGGTAATCCAAAGTTTCAACGGCTGATCCCTCGTCGAATTCGTGTTGTAGAACTCATCCAAGGTGCCTAACCAGCCTGCCAGACCATCGAAAGCGCCGTACCAATGTACAGCAACGAAATCTGCCGGGCAGCCGTTCTCTGAGTCAATTTCGTAGCAAGACTCGTTGAATTTCCGTAACCAGTCAAGACCGTTTGGACTACCCGTTGTACTGGGATGACTGATCAACCAGTTCCTGCCACCTTTGTCGCCATTCCGAAAGGGCACAACGAAGTCGATATACGCTTTCGCAGCATCTTCAGGCTTGATACTGCTACCGCCGCTCCCCTCGGTGCCGTCTGGTTCGTTGAAGGAGAGAAGGTGCTTGCTACTTTGGGGCAAGCCTGCAATCACGCGTTCGGTATTATCGTCTTCCGTGGCATCTATGCCGTGAATCATAGGCACGAATTCCAGGCTGTCCGCGGGAATGAGGTCGCTGTTTGGGTACGGTGACCAGTTGTAGTACCATGCCAGTGGTGAGTTGTCGGAAGTAAGTAGCCGATTGTCCGGTACGTGTGAGTCGCCAATGAATGCGAAACCGCGTTTTGAGTCTTGCGCATATGCGGCGGTAGCGAAGAGTGCGTAGAGAGAGGCGAGGTATGGGGTTTGCCGCCTGTGGCGAGTGGATTGGTGTAGCCGAGCCATGATGGTAGGTGTGAGATGATATGCAGCGATGCACGTAAGAACGACTGCCGTTACCAGTAAAGAAAGAGATCAGTGTAAAGAGACGTTTGACAGCGGATAGACCCCAGTCTATACATGACTACTTATCTTTCGACACATTTTGTGGCGAGGTACATGCCCATGCCTGGGCTTGCTGGGCCTGCGTCATCGATCGTGGGAAAGTTGGCTCGGAGCAATTGCAGCAAGGCAACAGATCGTATCTGACCGCAACTGACTCGAAGGAAATGATGTGGGATTTGCAGCCAGCCTCATCTCAGATATTAGCGGCATGCATGCTTAGCTGGCCGTTGGGCCTTGCTTAGTTGGTATTCTGAGTTTAAGCTGCCAAAGTTCCCTGTTACGCTAATGCTCATTGGGACTAGCGCAGCCTGCGGTCAGCCCCAGGCACACGACGGGAATTCTTGGAATCTCAGGGTCTATCGATGCATGTGGAGGTCAATTCGGACATGCGTTCATAGTTGGTCAAAGCCGCCCATGATCCTCTACATCGTACCGCAAATTCACTCTAGCAGCATTCCTAAAATTCTTGGTGGTACTTACGGGATCGTAAACAAGCAGCGCATTCCTACATAGCTCGTTTTGAGCACGCGTAAAGGACGGACTCCGTTGTAAGAAACAACATGTCGATGACTGCGGCCGAACCTTGGGAAAGATATACCGCCTAAATCGTTCAGCGTCCTGTCATCGTAGAGAAATCGAATACACTGGCGAACATCGTGAACTTGCGACTTGAAAGTCTCGGCTTTGAACATTTGGGAACAGGCCTTGGCCCTATTTATTTTTACGGACCAGACACCGCAGAAATCGAAGTGCCATATCATGAATACATGACGAGTGTGGAAAGACCCTGAATATTCATCGCTCATTGACTCCCAAACCGTGCCCATGCCTTGACCGTTTTCTTCGCCGGAACATCAACTTCCCCTGCTTCCTCTACTCCTCAGAAGCAGTGATGGCCTTGCGGACGGCACGGCCACGCTGCCTGGAGTTCATACGGCGCTCAAGGGTCTGGTTGGACTTCTGGACAACTTCGGCGGCCTCGGTGAGGATGAGCTCGATGTGGGAGGGGTTGCTCATGTACGGGTTGATCTAGGTATATTAGAGGGGAGTGCAATTGTGGACCGGTGTGTACATACACGTCCGTGAGCACGGTAAGTGCGCCTTCGCTGCTTGGGGGCCTGGTTGACCTGGATGTGCTTGATGATCAGGTTGCTGGTGTCAAGACCCTTGGTGTCGGCGTTGGCCTCGGCGTTCTTGAGGAGACCGATGAGGATCTCAGCGGACTTGACGGGCCAGCGGGCCTTGGAGACACCGAAAGCCTTGCCTGCGGAAGTCAGCCCGTGTTCCTGCAATTGCCAACATGAATCCATCTCCAACACCCGGTAGCTCCTCCTCGCGTGCCAAGTTCCATCTGCGCATTGTGCGAATCGTGGGAAGGGCTACTCACCCTGAGCAGTGCGTCCAGTGCTGCCGGCGTACCGCCTCATGGGGATAGCCTCCTTGTGCTCCAGGACATTTCCGAGGTAGGTAAGGGCGCGGTCGAGCTTCCAGCCGTTGACAGCCTGGGCGGTCTCGCGGGTGTTCTTGAAGGATACGCGGAGGTAGCTGCCGCGGGCGCGAGCAGACTTTGCGCCGTCAATGGAGGAGGCACCGTAGCGAACCTGCAAGAATTAATTCCATGTTCGTGCATGCAAGGTCCGACAGTATATCGCGACGGGCAACGTACCATTTTGTCGAGTTGTGCTGTTGTTAGTAGTGGACTGCCGACGTGGTAGGTAATTTCGACGACTTCTCGAGCGAAAGTGGCCTTGATGACTAAGTCGCAGACCCAACCGAAAAAAGCCAAAGTCGCGCCCACGGCATTATAGCGGGCCGCTTGCGCCTCCCGCACGTGATTGGCTGCGCAGATTTGGCGCTACTTTTGAAAAAATGTAGCTCTGCGAACTTCAAAGCTGCACCCATCGCATCTACCGCGACATACCGTACCCACAGCCACTTCAACGCGCACAGTCAACGCGCATATAGTGGAACAGAGCACCCAGAGGTACTTGGGCTGATATTTGTACTCTGCCATCTCAAGACTAACCTCGCGCAGTAGCTTTCGCATTCCATAACCTACTCGAACTATCCCGACAACTTTCAGCAATGGCTTTCACTCCCAGGTACGACTTCCGCAAGCCTCGAAATCCCATCGCAATATGAACAATGCGCGAACCGCGGCACGTTGAGCAAGATGTGATTGCAGATACTACATATCTCGACGTCTGCTCGCTCAGCATGCGCGCTCCACGCTACGGAGAAGCTTGTTCTTTCTGAGCTGTTTTTAGAACAATCCAGGAACTACGAGCTTCTCCGTACTCATATACGAACATTTATCTGCAGCGCAGTTCTAACTTCTCACAGAGGCGGTCGTGGCGGCGGCGGACGTGGTGGATTTGGTGGTGACCGTGGCGGTCGCGGTGGCTTCACCCCCAGGGGTGGACGTGGTGGCTTCGGCGGAGGTCGCGGCGGTGGTGACCGTGGCGGCCGTGGTGGTGCTCCTCGTGGTCGCGGAGCCCCAAGAGGCCGTGGTGCGCCCCGAGGAGGTGCCCGTGGAGGAGCGCGCGGAGGAGCCAAGGTCATTGTTGAGCCGTAAGTTAAGACGACTCGAAAGCGCCCAAGACAGCTACTAACCACCTCTCTAGCCATCGTCATGCCGGTGTTTTCGTCGCTCGCGGAAAGGAGGATCTCCTCGTTACCAAGAACTTGACCCCCGGCGAGTCTGTCTACGGCGAAAAGCGCATCAGCGTTGGTGCCAGCACCGCGCCCAAGGATGGCGAGACCGAAGCCCCCTCCAGCACAGAGTACCGTGTCTGGAACCCCTTCCGCTCCAAGTTGGCCGCTGGTATCTTGGGTGGTGTCGACAACATCTACATGGGCCCTGGCTCCAAGGTCCTGTACCTCGGTGCCGCTTCCGGAACATCAGTCTCCCACGTTGCTGATATCGTTGGACCTGAGGGAACCGTCTTCGCTGTTGAGTTCTCCCACCGCTCCGGCCGTGATCTGATCAACATGGCTACCCACCGCACCAACGTCATCCCCATCGTTGAGGATGGTATGTACTTTGCGTTCCATCTTTCTGACATTCGCTAACAATCCGCAGCCCGTCACCCTCTCAAGTACCGCATGCTCGTCGGCATGGTCGACTGCATTTTCGCCGACGTTGCCCAGCCCGATCAAGCCCGTATCGTCGGTCTCAACGCCGGACTCTTCCTCAAGGTTGGAGGTGGTATCGTCATCTCCATCAAGGCCAACTGTATCGACTCCACCGCTGCCCCCGAGGCCGTCTTCGCACAGGAAGTCAACAAGCTACGAGAGATGGGCATCAAGCCCAAGGAGCAGCTCACCCTTGAGCCCTTTGAGCGTGACCACGCCATGGTTGTCGGTGTTTACCAGCGTTCGCAATAGACGGAATGTTGAGCTACAATGGGCTGACGGCGCTTTTCTGATTTCAAACGATTGCATGCATGTGGTCATATACCTGTACTTTGACGGAACTCGGTGTTCACTGGCGTCAGGAGGGATTTGGTTGTCGTGTTTTGATAAAAGATCTATGGATGCGATTTTTACGTTCACTCAGGTGTAATATGGTGACATGATTGATTCTATCCATTGTCTCTGGTCTCTTGCTTTCCGTTCCCCGTCTCCCCGTCTTTCAAAGGTTTGCGCATTTCGTTTGAAGTCGCCCCTTCCTCAACCGAATCCACAGGCAGGGATATTCCACCTACCATCCTCTGACACCAGCGTCGATGGCGAGGGCAAAGAGCATGCCACAGACCTACGAAGAGTTAGAATCGTCGATACAGGCTCTACCACGAGGACTTACCGGTAGCAGAAAGAAGGAAGACCAGACCAGTAGGTGGCCTTTCGGGATTGCAAATTGTATCGCCGCACATATTGACAGAAATACCGGTACGTAGATGCAACCGAGTATGTATTGGAGCCCGGTGACGGCGTCATTGCTGAGTTTGTATTTCCTGGAGATCGCGTCTACGTGTACAACGACGATGTTTGTAAGGAGAAACAGAGTGATCTGAAATGTGTTAGAGCGGATACGGATTTTATCTTCAGCCGTACGTACCGGAATGAGCACTAGCCACGCCAACACCGCTGGGAACTTGTTCTCGCTGGTCATGTTGAAGAAGGCATCCATCGCGAACCAGACGTAAACCATGAGGCCACACATAAACTTGAGAACGTCTTCAGCGACCATGGCGTGGACGCACTGGGGGTCGGCGGCTGTAGAGGTGCGAACCATGTTGCAGACGTATTCGTGGTGGTGTTATGTGTAGAGTTGACGGGGTGTGTAGGAGCAAGGAAATTAATTATAGTGAGTGCCTTGTTGAGTCTTGGTTTGAATAAGATGGTAGCGACCTCCTGCCACGTGGGCTCGTTACCAGGCGGTGTCGTTGGACTGAGGCAGTCGCTACCTTCTCATCACTCACTTCCACCTCTCCGACTGTGTTGACAGATTGGGAAGCGGCAGCTGCACCAAAAACGTTACTTTGAAGATGGCTCTGCTTCATTCATCATGCCACGTCTCCTACACGAAAAACACTGAACACCCTCTCAGTCTACATTGACGCCGGATCTTTCTATCTATCTTCTATCTAATATGGTCTATCATGGTGTAGTCTGCACATCTGTTCAGGTTCTTACTTATATGAGGTGTCCGTACGCTCAAAATACTGAGCTTCTCTTCACTCGATGTATGATTAGCCAAGGTGGCTCCAGATTTCACGAGAATGTGACAGTATCAGGCACTGGTAACATCTTATCACTTGTCCTACGAACAGCTTTTGATCATCGTACTTAGAAGGTCTGGTTTATGGTTAAGTTGTACTCTAGTTGTACTACATTTGGAAGGTAAACTGTCTTCCCTTAACAAACTGTACAACACAACACAATATAAGTTTTGGGCCTAGAACTCTGAGTAAGGGTAAGACCCGCAAAAATGAGATCCTCGTAAAGATTTCCGATTTCAAGATCTCGTGCAGCACACGTCGTGGCGGTAAACGATGTGTTGAGGCGTGACGTCAGAGCAACGTACTTAAACAAACAACACCTACGCGAAGTTCACACCCCGCGAACACGTATCCATACCAAATCATACCAACTCCACATTTCAAGACCCTCAAGATGGCAGGTCAAGCACCAGCACCCGCGCTATACAAGAACATCATCATTTCAGGTGGTGCACGAGGCATCGGTCGAGCATTGACTCGGATGATGCTCGAAGCTGGCCACCACGCCTACATCTTCGACATCGATGAGGAAGAGCTCGAGCACACTACCAAGGTCCACCTCAAGCAATACTACGCCGATGGTAGGCTTGGTTCGGCGATCTGCGACCTTCGCGACGTCGAAGACATCCGTGCCAAAGTCAAAGAGGCGGCCAACTTCTTCAACGACCGCATTGATGTGTTGATCAATAACGGCGGAATCGCGTCTCCGCAGTGGAAGGATGGCAAGACCATGGAGGACCTCTCGACCATCGATGAATGGAAAGCGTACATCGACACCAACCTCACTGGTCCCTTCGCCATGTCCCAAGCTTGTATCCCCTACATGAAAGCCCGAGCATCTGATGTTGAACACGGCGCACACATCCAGAACGCCAACAACTCCAGTCCTGCAGGCCCATGCATCATTCATATCGGCTCCTTCCGTGCGCATCAATCTGATCCGAACCAAGAGGGCTATGCTTCAAGCAAGTCAGGTCAGCTTGGTTTGATGCACTCCATGGCAATCAGCCTGGGTAGCCTGGGCATTCGAGTCAACCTCATCGCCCCCGGACGCATCAAGGTCGCACACGAGAGCAAAGAGGGCGACGAGAACGGGGCAGACTGGGCAGGGCAGATTAGTGAGAAGGACGTGTCTGATCACCCGACCAACAGGGCTGGAAGGCCGAAGGACATCGCTGATGCTGCGCTGTATCTCATCGAGGCGGGCTTCGTCACTGGTCAGGACATTACTGTTGATGGTGGAGCGCTCCGGAAGAAGAATGCCTAGAATGTGTCAAGCGATGAGTGTTTGAGGCGTACGAAGATTCAACGTGAGGAAAAAAAGTAGTATAGTTCAGACGAATAATGATACCCGATGAAAACAGCTTCCTGGTCAAGATGGAGTGATGGACAGAGAGTTAGGGTGTCGCGGAACAAGTCCGCTCGGGTTTAGTTCGCACGGGCCTCTACTTCGCCTAAATCTAGCCTTGATCGTTGACGCATCGCGAAAAGTGACGCGCATCATTTCGACTCGTTGCACGCGCTCTCTCACCCTGATGCTTCCAGGGTTGTACATAGTTGCTTCTCGTGTCATTCCTTCCCTTCGTCAAGTTGGCTTCCACAATTAGCGCCACGGAGCGAGCTACGACCATTACGACTAATGTCCGATTCTTCGCATTGCGCCCACGATACGGTCGGCCCATAGCGCATACGAACTTCGCTGCCTTTACTCTCCGCTCCAGAGCTACTCCTCGGTTTCGCCCATCCATTCGAACATTTTCGAAGATCTACCGCTTACCCCTCGATCCTGAACCAGTTGCATCTAAACACACGAAAAGCGGCAAGGCGAATCACCTAGCAGAAGCGAAGGTACTCACACGTCTGATATATCAACCCCCCAAAGCTCCAATCGGATCAGCCTCATGCTCCCTTACGCAACCGCCGAACCTTGAACTCTCCGAGCCCAAGAACAAACATACAAAGCCTCCTGCGGAGTTCAATAGAACCGAGTTCTTGAGAAGAAGAGACATGTCGTGCAGCGTTGAGGTCGTCACAACGCCTACGGCCGATACGCCGGGAACAACGCTCGTGCTGCGGACGGCAAGCAAGCACTATGTTTTCGGCAACCTGGCAGAGGGCACCCAGCGGGCGATGGTGCAGCAGGGTACACGTCTGCTGAAGGCGCAAGATTTCTTCATGACAGGCAGGACAGAGTGGAGGAACATGGGTGGATTGATTGGCATGATGCTCACATTGGCCGACTCGACCACCAGCTCATACACCACCGCCATGGATACCTTTCGTCTGGCTCAAGAGCGGGGAAAGAAAGGCGAAGCACCCGCGAAGCCGCACTTCGACATATATGGGCCACCCAATCTGAAACATACACTGGCAACGTGTCGGAGGTTCATATTCAGGAAGGGCATACCCATCAATGCGACCGAGTACGTGAAGCAGTCACCCGAGAAGGACGCAAATGGTGCTATAGCCCCGACGTGGGAGGACGACAATATCAAAGTTTGGGCTCTCTCAGTAGCGCCTGTCAACTCTGAAGTCGATGCGCAAGCGGAGGCTGGTTTGGAGACGCGGCGACGGTATTTCGATGAACACGAGAATACATTTGACGGACTCCAGGCTCCCGAAAATGAGAGTCCGGAAGACCGCGAGTTAAGGTACGACCGGATACGAACAGCGACCATCAAGTACATGTTCGATTCGAATTGGAAGATGGATACACTGGCAGAACGCCACATTTCTGAGGTACAAGTGCCTGCTCAAATATTCATTCGTAACCCCGATACACACGGCTTCTCGGCCTACCAAGGGCCGATGCCAGGGGGCAAAGAGCCTCTTCCTGACATTAAAGTCTGGACCAGGACGCCGTGGCCTGGCGCTATGATTCTGGCGCTACCACCGACTAGGCCAGCACCAGAGTGTGTTTCGTACATTGTGCGGTCGCATTCAGCTCGTGGTCAATTCGACGTCGCACGCGCGAAAGCGCTAGGTGTCAAACCAGGACCGGATTTCGGAAAGCTCACCAATGGCATATCGGTACCGAACGCGGACGGCGAGATGATTACCCCAGATCAGGTCATGGGCGCTGATAGGCCCGGTCAGGGTATCGCCATCTTGGACATCCCCTCGGTTGAATACATTGAAAGCACTCTTCAGCGAGAAGAGCTTAGCTCTCCAGAGGTTATGACTGGCATTCGAGCTATCGTTTGGATGCTTGGTCCAGGCGTCGCAGGTCACCCAGATCTACTCAATTTCAGGAACAAGATGCACAACGTAGAACACGTAATATCGTCTCTAGATACTGCGCCAAATCGCATCGCACACGACTCGGTAGCGGGACAAGCCACGCGACTTGGGCAGATTGATCCTTCAAGATATCGCACACCCGTTTTCGACAACACTACTGTACCGCAAACAAGTATATACAGGACTGGCATGTCGACAGCACCGCCGTTGCCCTCCGGAGCCATCCGCGCTGACCGAGGCTTTGGCTTTAATCTCATGCCGCAGTTTGCCACAAAGAAAAACACTATATCTAGTCTCTTCGTACCCGATGAAGTGGCACTTACAACGCCGCCTGAGGTTCTCGAATTGGCTCAAAAGGCTCAAGCGGAGGTCAAAAGCAAAAGCAGAGAGATGCAGATATGGAGTAAGCTACTAGCGCGTCGTGACACCGAGGTAACGACACTTGGAACAGGTTCTGCCCTTCCGTCCAAGTACCGTAACGTATCTTCCACGTTGGTGCGCGTTCCTGGCATCGGCAACTACCTCTTGGATTGCGGAGAGAACACATTGGGACAGCTTTCAAGAGTCTTTCCCCACGAGGAGCTCGTCGATATCTTCAAGAATCTACGTATGATCTGGATCAGTCACTTGCATGCCGATCACCACCTAGGCACAGCATCAGTAATTCGTGCTTGGTACCAAGTAGCACACAATGCTGTTCCAAACCCCCAGCCCCTGGACCCTTCCGCGAGCAACATAGACCCTAGCGCATACGGTCTTGCTGTCGTATCCCACAGTGGTATGCTCCAATGGCTTAACGAATACTCAGCCATTGAGGACTTTGGCTACAGTCGAATTCTTCCTCTTCAAATCACCCCCAACGAATATCAGAATGGCTCGAGGTTGTCTATACTGAACTCGTTCGGAAAGACACTATCTGAGAACGCGGCCATACCGAAAAAACAGTATGAGAAACTGTTTGGTTTCAACGAAATACAAGCTTCCAGAGTAGCGCATTGCCACGGTGCCATGGCTGTTTCAATTACATTCCCACGCGATCCAGCAGACCTTGAACAAATCAAGCCACTCAAGGTCAGCTACTCAGGCGACTGCAGACCAAGCGGTCACTTCGCCAAGATTGGAGCAGACACCACAGTCCTCATCCACGAAGCAACTTTCGACGATGAACTGCAAGGCGACGCAAAGGCCAAGAAACACTCCACCACCTCCGAAGCACTCGGTATCGGCGCGGCGATGAACGCAAAATCTGTAGTCCTCACGCATTTCAGCCAGCGCTACCAGAAGATCCCCGTCCTCCAAACCGTCACAGACGGCGAGGAAGCAGACCCACTACTCAACCCCCAAGAAGTCGCCGAAGACGTGTCCATGGAAGATAACGACGCGGAAGTCGACCCCACAACCGAAAACGCAGACAACATGGACATGCACCCCTCCATCCCCTCTTCCACCGCCGCCCCCGCTCCCGGCCCCGCAAAACCCATGCCCTCTCTCCCCAAGGAAGCCTCGTCCTCGCTCCAGGAAAACGCCCGCGTCATCAAGGTGCGCAACAAGGACATGAAGGTCGCTATTGCATTCGACTATATGCGCGTCAAGATTGGCGATATCTGCGAGATGGAGAATTTTAATGATGCGTTGAATGAGTTGCTGGTTAAGGATGAGGATACGGATGCGGCGTTGGAGCCGGCTGCGAATGGGAAGGGGAACGGGAAGAGGGCGAGTGAGGATGATGGGGAGGGGAAGGGGGGGAAAGGGAAGAAGGCGAAGAAGGGGAAGGAGAAGAGTAGGAGGAATAACTGAGGAGGATGAGAGATGATGATGGGGGTGACGATACGGGAGGAAGAGCATTGCTGACGTAGGGCTGGTGGTGCGTGATGTATGTATGATTGTACAATATGAGTTCATTGAATCATCAGTACTATTTCCGTGTGATAGTGCCCAATCCATATGATGTGCAACACGACATACTGTCTTGCAGTCATCGTCAAAACCCTGCCGACCCTACACGCCATCACGTCTGTTATGATTACTGCGCGATGCCGTAGGAAGATATACCTTCATCCCACCACCATCCCATGACCATCAACTTTCTTGCCTGGCACCACCCTGGAAAGCATTGTCAGCTTGGAGACAAGAGCAGGATCTTAACGTAGGCTTACCGCCACGACGGCTTTCACCGATATCGCGTGCTGTCTCGTCTTCGTTGGCTACGATGCCCCGATTTGAGAAGACGGGCTCAAATAGCGTCAAGCTGAGCGGCATTGCCAAGTACATGTTCGATGCTGGTCATGACCTTCATGAAGCTCGATCGAGAGATGCTCTAAAAGCTCTTTGGTCTTCTTTCTCATAGAACTCCTCCAATGTAAAGAAGCGTTTCTGTTCTGCCGACTTCTTCATGTTGTTCAGGAGAAACCTCCTAAAACCTTGTGGGGTGCCAATTTCTGTCCACGATCTGTCTGCATGGTGCACTGACCTGTAAGCAGCAACTATTGCAGCGAGTCCAGCAGCAATGGCAGTGGCTGGCGATGCGCCGCTCATGCCAACAATACTGTAAGGTCCTCGACAATGCACCGGAACCCCTTCGCCAAGAGTCCCAAAGATAGCCCTGCCATCATCAGGCAGGCTAGCATTGTAATCTCGGTGGATTCCTTCTGCGTTTGTCCCTCGAATGGAGAACACGTTGGCGAGATTCGCAGGAAACATGTCGTCGCTCGCGCTTCCACTGTTAGAAGCAGCGGCGAAAAACAGAACTCTTTGGTTGCTCCTAGTGAGCATGTGAGTTATGGCATTACTCACGACATGCACCTTTTGGAAAAGAGGTTCTTTTTGCCAACCAAGAGCCATGACCACGATCTCTGCGTGCTGGGTCTCTACTGACCAACGGATTGCCTGCTATTGTCAGCACTCTCTCGTTGGCCCGCCAGAACTCACGCGAAGGAATTGAGAACTTACTTCCGCGAGGTTCAATCCGGTCTTCGGAGGATCTAGCCCAAGATCTTTGCTATTGGCCGCTATTCTTGCGACGCAGATATCCGCAAATGGTGCGACATCCAAGAGCAGACTCAACATTGATGTACCATGCCCATCTTCGTCTATTGGTTCTTGGCTTTTTCCCCAAAAGTCCTTCCAATTATATGGTTGTTGAGGATACCGTAGCCGCTTTCGATGCTTTGGTGTAAGAAATATCGACCCCACGTCAAACCCAGTATCGATCAACGCGATTTTGGGTCTGTTCGGTGCTTCTCCAGATGTAGCTTTCCACAGGTGATCTTGTAGCCATGAGTTTCTCAGCCTCTTCATCCAATCTCGCGAAGATGAATTGACGTCTCCTGTAGTGTTCGATGCGCCTATATGACTACGGGGTTTCGGTTGTGTTTCATAGGGTTGGACATTCTCATAGATATTGGAGTTTGCATCCGTCATATCTCGGAGAAGACAGTACAAAGGGAGTACAACCTTTTCTCGTAAGACCGAGCGCCTCCCTGCTGCATCAAGCGTCGTATCCGAGAAGATAGGAGTCATGGCGAAGGGTGGACCGAAGCATTGCTGTACAATACGCTTGTATACGTCCTTGTACTTCGGGACGATGTCCAGGAATGGCCACATTGTTGATCGGTTCGTGATTTCCTTGTAACAGAGCAGGGATATTTCTCCTCGTTTGGTAAGAGTGCGCAATTCTGCTATCATCCCTTCTGGATTGCTCGAGCACAACAGTACTAAGAGGGTACCAAGCCTTAATATGTGCGGAAAAGGGTGAATGTTGTCGATACTATTCCTAACCTTAGGCAAGAACTCTGGCTGTCCAGTTTCGTTCGAGTTGAGTTTGCTTAAGTACAGTGCCACGTTAGGGTTGTTGTCGTCGATGTCGTCGGGGTTCATCTGGGACAAACATATAGTATCGACATCCCACTCGGCGTTCATCCATTCGGTTTCATAAAACTGCCAGCATGATTTTGCCAACGCGAACGCCAGAGAGATCTGAGACTTTGCTGATAGATCGCCCTTCGTCAAGGCCGCCACAAGTCGAACTGGCTCCCGATCGTCGTCGAACAGTCGAGTATCGACAGGACGACTGAAGTCCGTGTGTACCTCATGACTCGGAGGTACGCCCTCAATTCTTACAGGGACGCCCGCATAACGAACCCCCTCTCTAAAGACTTGACAGAAATCTTCTAATCGAGTAGAGCTTCTTTCTTCGAATCTTATGGGTTCAACGAAGGCGACCTTGTGACCCCTACCGATCATGTAAGTTTGAACCACGCATACAAAGCATAGCCCACGCACCTAGGAAGTTGCAATTGCACCGCAGTCCATCGATCAGCTTGCTCTTTTGGTTGGATCATCGAATCAAAAAACAAATGGCTATCATCTCCTGGGACGTTTAGTTGCGCACGCAGGTGTAGGGCACATCGGTATTGCTCCAAAAGAAGTACGGGCTTTTTGCGATTCGAACAGCTACAAGAGAGGTACTTGTCGGTGTAGAATGCTTCGTATAGAGCTTTAGTCACCCTAGGATGGTAGTCTTCAAGCTGCATGTCCTCATCCGGAGCTTGACGCTCTTCACCAACGATGGCGTTGGTAGAAGTCAGGACAGCACGGAGAGCCGGGAACTCCGACGCAGTGCGTCCCTGGCCATCATCGGATCCCGTAATATGCCCAATGCTCTGCACTGCATCAAGGAGCTGCCGACGTTCATCCTAATGGCCCAAAGTCAGCGTGGGAGAGGTCAAGATCGTTGAGGGATTGAGCGAGGTGATTTCCTACATCTTTAGCGTGGACTATCCGCGAAACCTCCGCACTAGCCTTCAACTGAGCATCTTCGGGCGCAATACTGATCGCAGTACCAATTGTGTACAGTCGGACCTTTTCTTTAGCCCTTCTGGCTAGGCTGCGTAGCCGATGATCGCCTGCGCTGCCCTGGATATCACGCGCAGCGTCGTCTAAAGCGACAGCTACGCTAAGAAGGTCATCCGCGTGGACGTGAGGTGGTTTCATCATCCGAGTGTGAACAGAATGTCATTAGAAGGATGCAGCTGTCGTCCCCATCAACAGACGTGATGAGCGCAGATGTGTGCTACCTCTGGCTTACCTACAGGCTACCCCGCCGATACGGATGGCTGGGTGTGTCAGCTGCATATACGCCACTTCGCAACGCAGCGTGCTTCTTTCCATAGATTTCCAGCCGTCGTCATTTATTCTTGAGCTCATTCCTACTGTGGATAGAGTAATTTCTCGGAAACAATACACGCATGGTTGTGCGTGCCATGGCTGCACCTGGCAGTAGCGACAGGGGACATACGCACATCCGCGAACTCACGCGACATTGTCGCAATATGCTGCGTGCGTCCATCCGGTTCAAAGAGCTGATGAAAGATCACTGGGCGCAAAACCGGTTGAGTGACTTCAATCTTTGGGATGCTAGTATTGGGGCTAGTGCTCGATCGCCAAACTCACTCGACTACCGCTTGAAAGATGATTACATGGCTCGCAAGGTTTTGTCGGATACACTTGAGGCTCTGTCTGAATGGAGCGCGAAGTGCCTACACCTGTGCGTGGTGGCGAAGCCAGATTCGGAGGAACTCCGCCCGCGAACCGATGGTATCTTGACAACAGATACAAGCAGCACAGAGGCTTTCGATCAAGATGAACCGCCCATTAATCTAGCGGAAGGAAGAAACTGTGTAGAGGAATTGCTGGAATCCTTGGTTGAGATGGGTACCGCTATAAGACAGGCTGGTACTGCCTCACGGCTGAGGCGAGCTGATCGATCATTACACAAAGATGCCTCCAAGTACCGAGATTTCAAGCGCGAACTCGAATCCAAATTGTTACTGCCAAAATTGCGCACTCTATTGCGGCAAGACAATCGGGGACTACCAGAATATTCAGTCTCACTGCTACAGTCAATGCACTTAGACACAAAGGCTCTGACAAATGAACAGTGCAGTTTACTGCAAGGGAACTTAAAGCGTCGCCATCGCTTCGATTTCACCAAGGCAAGGGCGCAGCATCTAGGAGAGAATTATTCACGTCCGGATCACGAAGCCGATAGCCATACTTCATCCACAAAATCAACCCCACAGGACACCATGCTCGCCGGATATCTTCATTTATCTTCGGAAGAGGCGACCAGACATGATTTTGCGGCGAATACTGCGTACTCTACCAGTACCAGTAAAGTGTCGGCATTTGAGCTCCCGAAAGAACAGAAACTTGGAGCGAAGAAGACTTTCAGTCAAGCTCCACCAACCACTATCGCTGCAAACACTGAGTATCCTGAGCCTCCAAGTCTTGGAGAGAACAAATTGGTTCCTTGCCCATATTGTTGGCTATTGTTGACGAAGGACTCTATATCGCGACCTCAGTGGAAGTAAGTCACGCGCGGCGAGAAAACGTGTCCTAGCATTGACCCAGACAGGAAACATATATCTCAGGATCTTAGACCATACACGTGCTATTTACCGAGCTGCAATAGAGAGACCGCCCTTTTTGACGACTTCGCCGCGTGGCAGGAGCATATCGCTTCAGACCACCAATCCAGGAGAGAATGGCAATGCTTGTTTTGCACCTCAAAAGCCGATTTCACAGACAGGACAGGGTTCTTGGAGCATGTCGCATCTTCTCATCACGGTGTTGTGCCAGAAGAACTATTACAGGACCTTCCGGATATGTGTTTGAGATATGAAACTCCAGCTCTTGACATATGTCACGTCTGCTCACTCTCTGAAAGCGAGTGGGTTAATCGAAAGGAAGAGGGGTTGAATATCAGGCCCAAGGAGGTCTCCTTCATGGCCCATATCGGCTACTGTATGCAGGAGTTTGCGTTATTGGCTTTACCAGAGCCAGAAGACAAGTCCGGACGCAGTAGCAACCTACCCTCAGATATCTCTACGGAAAAAGCCGAATCCAGGGCTTCATCGTCAACACCGGTATTCCTAGTGTATTCCCCAAATGTAACGTTTGAGCCGACGTTGAAGACGTCGAACCTTCGATCAATCGCCGCATTGCAACCACCCGAGGAACTTGATCTCAACTCTGCAATCATCTCTTGGGCTGAACAGATACCTCCAGGAGGCGATCGAAATTTCATCAATGGCCCTGCAAGTACCTATTCAGATCATCCTGTCCAGGACACCTTTCCTGTGTATAGGCTGGACCAACAGGATCTCGAAAGGTTTCTCATGGAATTGTTCGGAAGCCGCGATTTTCATATCGAGGTATGTATATCTACAGTCGTCTTGATCGATTCGCAATAACAATCGTAGGTGATCAATGACACGTATCGCTTCTCAGTCCCACACAGATTAATACCTGTAAGACCTGTCCTTTTGAATTCCCCCGAAACGTGATTTACAACCAATTTGAGACTAATAACTGCTCTAGTCCCAAAGGCGAGAATTGCGAGGGCGACGTTGGGAAGATGACTGATACTTGTAGGTCTATGCAATTCAATTATTTAGTAGTCCCATTCTCAGCTATCAGCTAATTACCTTAAGACTCTTCGGTCAGTAATTTTTATTTATTCTAATTGACTCGAAGCATCTTACTTTAGTTCTCATATCGTGGGAAATCACATAGAGGCTTGCCTTACTTAGTAACCACAATTGATTGAGTAGTTGACGATTTCTTCATTGTGTTACTTTGTGATGAGTAAAGCATCAAATTATCAATTGCTTCTATGAGACTGTAGAGACGCGGCGTTGGACTGTCAAGATGGTGAGTTCAAATCCAGCTTTAGAGATGTCTCGTGTACTGACCGCGTCCCGAATCACACGCAGAAGACGTCTTCGAACTTCAGGCGCCGATGGACGAACAGAATCGCTACTAAGCATGTCTTCGATAATGAGAGCCAAGTCGCTCAAAACCGGAAGATCATCGCTACGGGAGGTTCGTACTTCTTCGTGCATTAACTTTACGGCAGAGAGAACACGCTCACCATCATGAAAACATCCACTATATGCTGTTCTTCTGAGTTCTGCAATCTTTTCGGTTGACGCTCTTCGCATCAGTCGGTAAGCCTCAACGCCCTTCGCACCAAGAGTAGACCAGACAAGTGCTTCGCTAAAGACGCAGCCTAAAGAGAACACGTCCTTATTCGGACTTGCTGACCGGCTAGTACGCTTATCGAATCCATCATACTCGTTCCGAAAGCACTCTGGTGCACCTGACACATTTAGTGTACGATCCAGCAGGGGCTGTGACACTTACTGTATGTTTGTACTCCATGCGCATCCCGAAGCCATGAGGATTCCTGCGGTGAGTCTGCCGCGCTGAAGTGTGTCAACTCGAAGTCAATGAGCTTGAACAGATACTCTGAACTGAGAATTCGTGTTGCCAAGATGTTGTTGGGCTGAATGTCTTGATGTACTCTAGTTGCTCATCAGATCTGTGTTCGCCGGAGACTCGATTTAACTCACCCAAGAAGAATTCCATCGTCGTTATCAGGATTAGTATGGCAGTGTATTCGGCAGACTGGCCCAAGGATGTTCGTCATACTGAACCAGAAGCTGAGTATCTCCTCTATAGTTGTTGGATGAGCCGCAGTGAACAGCGATGCCAATGTATCTCCTGGAATGAACTCGAGTAGCAGGTTGTATGTATCGCCATGTTTCCATGATCCGTAGAAGTGCACAATATTGGGTGCAACATCTTTGTGGCTAAGCATCTTGTAGGCCCGTACTTCGTTGTAGTGCAATCGACTTAGCTCCCCTCGATATACTTTCAGAACGTAGGCGTTGGGGTTGATAGTACTGTCAAGTTTCTTGTAACTCTAGAAAGAATGAGAATTTGTTTGCGACTCCAGGTAACGAGGTTGAGCTTACTTTAGGGGCATAATCGGGATGAATTTCCACTCGATAGGTATCGGAATCAGCACTGTTCTTGAGGATGGCTTTCGAGGTTATCGGTATGATGCGCTTCCAGGGAATCACTCGGTCTTCCAGACGATCTGCCCTCAGTTCTTGCGCACAAAACCTCCATTGAGCGTCGTTGAACTTGTCGTAGAACTTGAGACACATAGACGGCCAGTTGCTGCCACTATGGAAGGGCAGCTGATCGTCGGCGAGCGCGTCATGCGCCCGGAAGTGAGAGATGTATTTCCCCTTTCTTATCACAAGAAGAATCACGAAAACAGTCAGGTAGTGTCTGTGTATTGTGTGCCAGTCAATGACGGAAAGACCACAGAATTTGAGGAGCGTTTTGACTCTCTCGCGCGACAAGTAATCCCGTAGAGAAGGGTTAGGAACGAAGGTACGGCCGGGAAGTGGGGAGTACGCGTCGATTGCAGCAACCTGTAGGCTGTCAATATGCCTCAGGATGTCGTCTGTTTCGGTGACAAGCTGGGTGTGGCTGTCCATGGATGTGGTGCGAATGATGTCGTCACGGAGAGGTTTATTCTCCTGCTTCTTCGCAGTCACATCGCCTTCAGTGGGCATGCATCGAAGCCAGGTTATGAAAAGCGAAATCGAATGTTCGACCCCGCACATGTGGCTGCAGCCTATGGCATCACCGATGGCTTATCGTAGGATTAGCTGATCACCCACCCACAACAAGTTCACCCTGTCCACAACGGTGTTGCCTCACTTATCGTATTGCGCGTGTCTGACTTCACGCTTCGCACCCAGCGTGGGGCAGGATACGGCAGTCAGAATTTGGGTCTGAGATGTGCAAGTTCAATATACAGCCATTTCACTACCTAGGTACATAGGTAGTCAATCATCTTATGAAAATGTGGTCATCGCTTCTCATGCTTCAGGGCCTCGTAGACCGATCGTGCAGCGGCCACAGCTCAGCTTCCACATGATCTGTGGGAAACAGCCGGGGGTAGCTCAGCCCACTCGCTACTCGATGGACTTGATTACGCGTCTGACGAGCTTGCAGCATACTTACCTAGGTCTACATGCATGCACTCAGCCTTTCGAGTACGATGACACGAGTCGCTCAGCCGCAATCTGGCAAATTTCCAAGGTCCTCGATTGCGCATTGTCATCGGTGTAAAACTCCAGTCCCCCTCAAGAGACCAGCGAGAAATTTCAATCTATCCCACCACACAACAATAATAGCCATCACATACTTTGATTGGATGAGCCCCAATGTCTACTCTGCCAGAAGATAAGAATTGGTATTTACGGGCCCCAAGCCTCGATTACCCTGACGGCGGGCCGATCAGAATCGGTAATATCATCACCAACGTCGCGGAGCCACAGAACGACATTGCGAATCTCGATGGTCAGCTGAAAATTATCCCTGGGATCAGCTATGGCAAAGGCCAGAAAGACCGCGAAATCCACTCCTCAGCAGCCATCAAGCTCGCTACTAAACTGTATACCGCCTTCGGCGGGCAAGCAGATGCACAACGAAGCAAAGACTGGAAGACGACATACAAATTCGACCGGATTGACTCTGTTATGCTGGCGAGGAACCCAAGAGTGGAACAGGTGCAAGAACTGCGTTCAACGAACAAGGCAGTCCGAGACGCGCTCACGAAAGGTCCTATATACATCATAAGTTCTCTGAAGTTGGCCAACGGGCTGAAGTATGCAAATGAACACATGAGAGACAAAGAAGCTGGAATGGGAGGACAGGCACACGTTACGCAGGAAGCAACTTTTGAGGGCGACGTCAAAGGAAGCAAGAGTGGGAAAACCAGCGAGACATATAACATGATGGGTAACGTGATCTTAGCCTACAAGCTACAAATCGTCAAGACCAAGGGATGGAAGTGGAAAGGTGAAGTGGACTTGTCGACCGGGACATATGATCCGGGGCGTGCGGGCTTCATGAGCAAAGAGGGGGAACTACTTGAGGAACCTTTGGAATGCGATTTGCTATCGCCACGAGACATTGGCTTCATTGCGCGAGAAGAGGAGTATGAAAGTGTCCAGGACCATGAAATGGAAAACGAGGAAGACGACTGGTGGATGACCTGTATTGAAGCCTAGCCGAGACAGACGGAGTATCTGAACATTTCAGTCTCGCTTCTCTTTTCCTGAGTTAGTTCTCATGCTAATTTCTAATTGTTCTTGCTTGAATGCGACTCTAATCATTCATCCACAATTCGCAGAAACGTGCGCGTATCCAAGATCCTTATGGAGTGTATTACCTAGGTACGGTAGAGCATGGTTTGAAAAGCGGAGTGAACTCGCTATGACGGATTTGGCGAAATAGCCCCACTAACAGTCATAGCCCCACCAATTCATTTTGCAGAGCAAGTAATAATTTCTCAGTCCGCGATCGCAACATGTGCATGTCCTCCTCTGCTCCAACTATGCGTTCGGTGAAACTATGGAGACTGGCTCTGCACTCGTTCTTCACATCTTGCGGGAAATCAGCATGCTTCACTGCTTGATTGTAGTGCAGCCTCAAGTGCTCAAGAACCTCGGTGTTCAGCTTCAGAACAAGCACGGCTTCTTGTGCCTTCTCTTCGATATGCTGTATGGTTTGTAGATTGTTGTAAGTAAGTCTCTCCGATTTCTTGTCTAATATACCATTGAGAAAGGTAGATGGAAGCTTTGGCGACGTCATTGCTTCAGGAGATGCTGTCAATGTCTTCTCGTATCCGGGACTTAGACGGCTATCGATAGCATTAGATTGCGAAGGCTTCGCTAGTGGTCCACGAGAATGTTTTGCAGACGATCTCCACCGTCTTGTCTCGGCAAGAGCGCTCTTCTTCGGCGAAGAAGCCCAAGAGCTGCAAGGCTGATCGGTGTTACCTGTCGGTGCTGATGCACACGTCTCTGGACTTTCTTGCGACCCGTATGACTGGGTCCGGGTGTTTGCTTGCGACAGGTTGAACAGTTCTGCGCTAGAATTTACACTCGTGAACTCTGGCAGCGCAGGTGATGAGAGCGGTGATGGATCTCTCTCAACCTCAGATGCCGATAGCCCTGGTGCCAATTTGGTCGCGTGATCTTCGAAATCGTTGATGTAACTTCGCCAATTTTCTCCGGACCAATAGCACAGCAAAAGATGCGTTTCTAGCGATGTTGCAAACGAATCACTGCGAGACTTGAGAGGATCGCCGCGATCTGTTAATCCCTTAGATACTTTGGTAACGCGTGTCTGTATTTCTTTGTTTCCCTTGACGATTATCCAAAGCATTTTGCCATTTTCCACGTCGAATGTATGGTAGACAGCACACTGGCGGATAGACCAAGGTTCTTTTGACCGACGTGACGTCGGTTCCACGGATCTCAGAGTGTAACTGAAGCAAAGGTTCCTTCCCGAGCGATCCAATTTTGGCAACACGTACGTTTTGTCGTTGGACGCCAGTCGGTATTCTCCCTTCAGTCCACTGGAATCGAAGTCTTTTGCTTCCTCCTTCAGCCCGAAAGGTAATACGCAATCCAAAAACGAAGGAGGAACTTGGTAGGCGGTACATAGAAGGCTGAACATGTTGTGGGTGATCCGTAACGGCGCCCGGCTTTGGCCCGCTGTGAGGAATCTATCATCATTAGCTGAAACCCAAAAAAGCAAATTTCCACTGACATGAAACGGCATGTCGGATCGACATCCTCTGGCGTCAATGAACGTTTACAACTGAGCATAAGCTCCATTTCTCGTTGGTTTTTGACGCATGCCGATCTGAAGCCTTGTTTGTGGTCAGTAGGTCGACCTTTGGCCTGTAATAGGGCGCTCACGATTGTCCAGTTCCCGATAATCAAGAATGTCCACTTCCACTCTCTCATCTTGGAAGAGATGTTGAGAATGAGATTCCAGCCGAGCGATGTACCCTGCCAAACTATAGCTGAGAGCGCATCGCTGTGTGAGATTCTGAGGGTAGCTTCGAAATTCTCTGCACGACGAAGCGTATTGATCCATTGCAATTCCATTAAAGCTCAGCGACATGAATCGGAAAAGCCCTCATTGGGAAAGCTGGGCAGATTGATTTATATGGAAGCACTGACGGTAACCGCAGCGCCGAGTTCCTAGGCCAGTGTTGCTCGAGGACATTGCCACGAAAACTTGTTCAGCCCGCGGCAGGCCAGCGTGCACCCAGCCCCCACGAGATGAGTTTGTACCAATCTTGATCATAACAGGGGTCCATACCGCCTCCAGCATTCTCCGAATTCGGAACTTGTACGTATCACTGACGACTTGCGTACTATACTCAGGACACATCAATACGGCGTGCAAGATCTCCTTCTTTGATGTGGAAGCACGCGAACCGTGAAACTCACCCAGGTATTTCTCCAAGTCTACTAAGCATGATTGCTTTACAGTCAGTCGTACATGCACCTGCAAGGCGGTAGTACGAGGTGACATGTGGTGAATTCTCAGTGGTCAGACCTGCAATTCCGGTGAACTGCAATGACTGCGCTTCGCAGCCTTCAATGCCTAGTGCCCGAGCCTCATTGGCGCGGCTCAATGCAAGCAGCATGAGGAAGGGAACGAAAACCATTGTGGCCTCAGCAGCCCTCGGGACAAACTCTTACATACATGTGAATACATGAATCAGCGGTACATATCCTCCTGCAGTCGTGTCTGCGTGTTGGGGTTCACTGCCTCGACTCCGCCTTCGAAGCCGTAGGGGTCTGGACTGGACTAGCATAATTGTAACGTTAGACCCAGCATGTAGACCGTGATAGTGTAACTCCTAGGAGACATCAGGCATCATTCACGTTGAAATGAGTGGTCTTCGTGCACGCATTCATCGTAGGGGCATTAGTTGTTCTTTTGTTGAGAACGTAGATAGATGACTTGAGACGAACAGCCTTGGAAACTACCATTGTGAAGTATCTGGCTCTCGAAGTACACAACTTGAGTTCATCGCAAGAAGGTTCTTCAGACCCAAATGCAAAATTCAGAAGAAGGAGTAAAGTCATGTAAAGATAGAGACGGACGCAGCCATCTGCGGAAGACGTCCGCTATAGCACGGCACGGGCATGACGAATGACGAAGCCATGTGCCTGGGTACCCCGCTAAGAGTCACTGCCCCACCAAAATTTTGATACTGCCCAAACTTTGGCGCGTGAACTGCGCACATATCGTCAGCTACCTTTAAAGCCCTCAAGGACAGAATACTCCTTGAACTGATCCCACAAGCAACGCGCGATGTCGAAACCAAAAGACCTGCGCAGTCTCATCGACCTCACCAAAACCACACAAGCGCTCCTCACGCACTACCAATCCTCTCTCGCGCCCACCAAAGATGCCGCTCCTACTACGTCCGAAACGGAGATAGCAGATCCTCTCAATGTTATCAGAGCCTCGACTAAGCTCCTCAAATCGCACACGACCACATTGTCCCTCCTCCTCATCAACCCGCCCCTCACACCATCGGCGATAATAGCGAAAATTGGCGATGTGACCTCAGGCCCACTAAACAGCATGGTGACCGCGGCTTCGTATATACCACGAGAGGGTCAGAAGGGCGATATCGGGGACATAATGCGCACCGAAGTCAAGGCGCAGGTACGGAGATTGCTGGGAACATGGGGAGAAGTTCTCGCCATGATCCTAAAGATGGCAGAGAAAAGACAAAGCGCAAAAGGCAAAGACATAGGCCCAACTGAGAGCGAGAAGCAAGAAGTCTTGTCTTCGACAGGTGTACTCTGGGACGTGTGCGACACGCTGCTAAAGCTATGCGAAGACGGTGTTGTAGGACTCGTAGTCAAGAAAGCGCAAGAGTACCGCGCAGTCCTACTCGATGCGATCGAGGAGCTGAAAGAATGGGGCGAAGACGTGGACGACGACGATGACGAAGCAGAAGGCAGCGACGACGAAGACGAGATCTTCGGCGCATCGAACAAGATTGGCAAGGACAACAAGGAGCTGAAGGAACTGCTGGATACCAGTGTCAAGAAGCTGAAGATGATTGGCATGCTGTATCAAGCACTCATCAAGAGGAGGTTGAAGACGTATCCTGCATCGTCCACGCTCGAACCGGCCGCCACAACGAACGGTGCGACCTCGCCACCCTGCAAGAAGCTAGATGCGCTTGTAAATACTCTCAAGACGATACCTGAGACGGTCGACGACATCGCGGGCGCGTTCTACGATCTCGACGAAGACGAAGCGAAAGAAACTTTGGATAAATGCTGTGGTCAGGCAAACAGCACGATCAAGCTGGTCAGGCAGAGCTGGGCTGGAGAAGACGACGAGTTCACAGCATGGTCTGGCAAATGGGCGACCGCACTCGAAGCTGCGTGAACAAAGGAACATAGCCCGAGCCCAATTCAATATCACCAACCACTCGCGCACAGCGTCAGACACTCAGCGATTCAAACGAACGATACGGTATCAATTGCGATATACAAGCGATTGTCGCATTACAAATTCCTAATCAACCAACGCGCCCTTCGTATCACCCATCCAGGTATCCGACATTTACAATCCGAAGACAGCAGCCATACCCATGGCAACGACACCGTAGCTAGCAAGCTTGCCAGCGGCGGCGTTCTCGGTCTGCTCAGCGACACCAGAGCTGGTGGGCGACATGGAGCCGCTCATAGTGGGGGATCCGCTCATCATGCTGGACATCATTGAGCCGGTCATGGAAGCGCCAGATGAGGGAACAGCAGTGGGGATGTCGGAGAGGGTTACACCGGCGGCGGCGCAGAGGGAGGAGACAGCGGGGGCAAGGCCTAGTAGTCGCGTTAGATATGGACGAAGATGATAAGTATGTAGGGTATGCAAAACGTACTGGAGATTTCACTCTGCTCGCATCGCTCGGGTGCGCAAGTAAGGAGCGAGTTCTCAATGGCAGAGCGGCCGCTGGTGCACTGGCAGTTTGTGTCTGTGACACCGCAGTTGGAGCTGGGGAGGGCAGCGACGAAGCAAGGGATCTATTGAGTTGTGTGTTAGTCGGCGATGCTAGATGCGATGTGCCCATATCGCGATCGCGATCGTCTTGTGGAGATGTGGGCTCCGAAGTCCGATGCGATCTCGATAGGGGAGGAAGGGCAACATACAGCGCACTGGGGGATACCGCTCAAATCCTGAGCACCAACGAAAGCGAGCGAAGCCGCGACGGCAAGGACTGTAGCCTGGAAACGCATCTTGATTATATGGTATAATATGTATTGGTGATAGTATTCGATATGTGAAAGATGGACTGGAGTGAGGGAATGTCGAAGTGAGATGGAACAGGGTTGAGCGAGAAAAACGATGGGACGGAGAGGGGGTCTATGTACTGATTTCGATTCTAGCAACCAATACCTTGGTCCAAGCCTGCTCCCTAACGCAGCAATAGACTCGTGGAGATTAACATTGGAGTTACCCGGTGATCGTCCCCAGGGATTGCCGCGGTTTGTCGCAGAGCCTTGGTATGCAGTTGACTATCTTCCCCAGTACCCCTCCCTGGGCGCTGTTGGTTTCCTTGATCTACTGCGCCTGCGATCGCACCTACGTACTCTAGAGGGGTGTATCTCGTCGAGTTACGGGCGACGGATGCGCAGCGAGAGCTTCGCATAGGTGTGCAATGTGCCTCGGAAGGAGGGTTAGGTTGCAGTTAGAGTTTGGGATGGCGCCGAACTTGCGGTCCTTTAGCGTTAGCTAAGCGGCGTGCTGGCACAGCTGTGGAGATGGATGGTGGGAGGCGGCCTTGCTTTTCTTTGCTCTGCGCAATGCGACGGTGCGATTTCTTGTCGCCGGCCCAATCAGGCGGCCTGCGGAGCTGTGTCAGGGCTGTTTTGGCAGGCCCTGCGCCTTGCAATCCAGACCTTTTTCTCTTGCTTGTGTAGGGATGTTGTACCCGATAGAACACCACAACGGCTTTTGCTGACTTCTCCTCATTCTGCCCTCACACATCACGCTTGCTGACAGCCTTGTTAAATTGCTTTTCTGTTTGCACAGCGAACCCTTTGAGGGACATGCGTTCTTCGTGCGGCACCGGATGCCGACCCTGCGTTAGAGGAAAGTATGTCCCCTTGGCGTGCGGATGGGGAAGATGCCGTCGACGGTTCCAATGGCACGGTGGCGTAGTGCACCGCTACGGTAGACTGGACTTTGGACGTGGAGCTTCCATCATCGAACGCTTAGTCTTTTGGAGTAACATCTTGCGCTCCGCTACTTAAGATTGTGTGCACATCATCGAATGTCGAGAAGATTGCCCAAGATTTGATGCCACTATACCGCTACCAAGAGCGCCGGGTTGTGTTGCTGACGTCCTGGTTCCGACAAAGGAAGGCGACGCGTGAAAATGGGTCGCAAGATGCAGGTACGCGATAAGCGGCATGCAGGCCTTAGATCACTGTCCCCACCAACATCCCTTTTCTCCTTCCACAGCAATTCCATCTCTCCGTCATAGAACCTTCGCCCACAATCCCATTGTTATCTTTCACCCTCTTCTAAGTATCGACGATCGATCAAACCTCGTCTCGAGCCGAGAGTTCGTAGTTTATCTTCCATCGCGACGATCCCAGGTTCTCGAATCAGCGCACGGCCCTTCTCGCGGCATCTGAAACACAGGGCTCGTGAGTCGCTCGCCTATGCACATGGGCAATGTCGTCTCATATTCCTTTTGCATGGTGACGAAATCATGCTTTTCTGCATGTTGCATGTGAAGGTGTCAACGCCGTTGACGCTGCATGCATTCGGCAGCGATGAAACCGGAAACGCGGCACGGTACATAATCAGTCCAAACAACGCGCGCGGGGGTTTCAGACATATTGCGACCGTTGTCCCACGTCCAACAGTCGCCGCTGGCTGCTGAGGTCTAACAGTGATGATGCGATTGGTTTCGAATCAGTGCTGGCGGAGTGAACTCTGTGCATAGGATCTGTTGTATGAGGCAATTGATTGTATTCAACACCACGAATTGGTTGACGCGAGTCTGGCAGCGCGAGCTGAACCGTGAGCCTATGAAAAGGCTGTAGTGACTAGCAGTACATGAAGACTCCGATAAACATGCAATCCTCCCGAACCTGACTCTTACTGAATGTACTCAAACTTGTGTGATGCTATTGCCAACCTCCAGAAACACCGTGTCCAGCCCGGTGAAGGTGGTAATCTAGCCAGAACCCTATCGTTGATCGTAAAATGAGATCTTTGCAAAGAGAAGTCGCAGTCGCAGAACGGGGAGGTATATTGCTAAGCCGGAAGCCGAAAGAGATTAAGGAAAGAAAAGGCCGTGATCGCAGACACGGCGATCCGTGGACCGAAAGTAGACATACAGAAAAGAAAAGAGATTTCCAAATGTGCCAAAGATTGATAAAGGATCGCTTTTGATCACGAATGTTGAGTTGCTGACAGAGCAACAGCTCGTATAGCGGAGGTGCCGTTTAGAACATGCCACCCTCCATGGGCTGTTGACCGTTGGTAGGACGTGGAGGTGACCCATTGCGTCCGGTGAAGCCGTTTTGAGGCATTGCTGGCGAGGGTCCCATTTGGCTTTGTGCGTCACCGCGCAGGCTCCTGCCTTCACTGGACGCCTTTCGCAGTCTGCTCTTTGGTTGCTGCGATTGGTTCATCACTGCGTCGGACGAGTTGGTGCGGAGTGGCTCAGCGTAAGGGGCTCGAGGTCCATCCATTCCATGCTGGACAGCAGGGTCATAAGGTGATGGACCCGTTGGGCTTTGGCTTTGGCTTTCACCGCGGCCAAATCCGAAACGTCGCCTCATAGGGTTGATTGGCGGAACAGGGGGAGCGTTATTTTCCATGCCATTCTTCAGAGAAGCACCAGCTGGAAGATTGATGGTGTCAATCGAAGAAGTTGTGGAAAGGAACACCGGCTCCGAGATCTCCGACTTCGCGATGGACTTCTTCCGTAGCACTCCAGTTTTGGTCAACGGCTGCACGGTACTTGGGTTGAACGCGGCAGCGTTGGGTGTAGTGGGGTTTGAGACAGGAGGGGTGTGATTGGCAGAGAATGGAGGCACTGGAGATGTTGGGTGCGAGAAGCCATTGCCGTTGGCACTGCTGAAGCCACCTGGTGAAGGCCGGGGCGAAATAGGGATTCCCGGGGAGAATTTCCCCCCAGGAGGCAGACGAGTGTTCTGACCCGATCCAGCGTTAGTCTGAATAGGGTGCAGATGCTTCGACTCGAAGTAGTTCGCCGCGGCAGTCTTGCTGTTGCTGCGCGATCGCATGCGACCTTGGGAATCCAGCGATGGTCTCTCAGAAGGAAGTGGAGGCGTGGGGTGAGCAGAGTATCCAGGCATTGACGGCATTGTGTTTGCAGGATACGCGCCGCGGGTGCCATCTGCCATAGCCTGGTCCAGGTCATCGCGGTATTGATCATGGCGACTCCGGGAACGGCCTGACGATGTTCCAGAGCTCGAGCGCTCTCGCGTGGAGCTTCTGGTCGATGCCTGTGGAGATCTACCCGATGGACGACCAGTGCGGCTGCTCTCGGTTGCCGATCGTTGGCGATTCTCGTGCTCCCGCTGTGCGTCTTGTTCACTTTGCTGCAATACTCGGGACTGCTTTGGTCGCAGGGCTGGCATATCACCCTGAAGGCCTACGAGCGAGGTGCTGCTGACATTCGCTGAACTTCCTCCAAGAGCAAGCTTCCTTACTGATTTGTTAGAAACATCAACTGTAGCAAAAGATTCACGGCTCGACTTTGCACGGAGCATGTTCAAAGCTGTCTTCAGTCCGTTGGATGGGCCCGCGGGTGCTGGTGCTGGACTTGTTGAACGGCCTTCAGCCTTGGCACGGAGATTCTCCTGGATCAAGCGTTGCCTGTGAGCGAGGTCTCGTTGGAAGGCCTCGTGGTCGGCCTCTGTCTCGTTGCTCGCAACACGCTCATGGGCTCTTCGCGGAGTAAGATCCCAGGGAGCTGCAGGGTTTGGTTCGGTTGCGCTCATGATCAGTGGTGTGGCGTTTTGTACGTTGGCCTGCTCGTCAGAGTTCATCTTGACGAGTTCATCGCGGTAGGGGTTGTCAATGTCGTCCAAATCCCATGGGTTAGAGTGGCTGTATGTTGAGGGAGCTGGGGTAGCCGATTCCGACCCCGGTTGGCGGCGCTGGAAGCCAGACCCTTGTGTATGAATGGCGAGCCCCATAGGTGGGCTCATCATTGGAGGACCTGGCTCACCATAGTTGGAAGAAACATTGCTGACGTTGCGAAGATGCTGCCTAATCATTCCACTCAGTCCGCTGCTCTCAGGACCCAGTGTTGGTGAGTCAACCTCGGTACCGTCCACTTTCACTGTCTCGTCGGGGCGTGGAGACGCCTCTTGGGTAAGAGCAGGGCTGTACGAAGAAGGGCCATTCTGAGAAACCTCTTCCTCCGATGTTGTCCGCGAGCGGAATGCGGGATGCTCGAACATTGAGGGTGCGGGTCCGGTTGCTACGGGGAGATTGTCAAATCGACGAGTGGGCTCTGTCGCGCGCGTGGTTGGCGGCCTGGGAGCTTCATCTTCTGCTTCGCTGGAATCTGGGGAACTGAAGAAGGTGGCTTTGTTGCAATTGTCTGGAGACGCTGCTGGTTGGCGTGGAATGGCTGGGAGGCGCTGGGTCGGTGGCGAAGTCGGGGTACCTGGGCCTGCGGTTCTCATCTGACTGGCAGCAGCTTGAAACCTGGAGAAGGCAGAGGGTGCTTGAGCTGGTTCAGCAGTTGATTCAGAGCTTGACCGTTCGTTTGCGTCACTTTCAGCTCGCTTACGCCTTTGCTGCTCTGCACGCTCTCTCAAAGTGGGCTTACGAGGCGGGGACCTCTCGGCCTTTTGAGGTGGTGTTGAGCGCCCTTCTCGGTCCTGCTGCATATGGCGCAAGCGCTCTGCATACTGCTCCTCGCTGAACGCCGCCTTGGGTTTGTTGAAAGCACCCATGGCGGTCGCTTTGCCCCGATCGTTGGGCTGAAGTGCAGCATTGAGGGTATGAGCTTCTTCACTGTCACTGATGACGGGACTTGTCAGTGCAGGCGACTGCGGGCGTGCGAGGACGGGGCTCGACGCGCCGGAGGAGTTGTTCCTGCTTATGCCGGGGTATCCAAGCGCGTTTGGGCTGTCTGAGCGGAAGGCGGGTGGTCCCCGAGCGAACCGGTCATTCAGGTTGGTGGCAGAACGTGTCTGAGATATGGGAATAGGTGGCGTTGATCGTCCGGTTGGCGCACGTGCGCGTTGTATGGAGTTGAGACGGTTCATAGCTGAGGACTGTTGCTCTTGGATTTGCTGGTCCAGCCCTTGGTCGTAAAGTCTCCGTTTCGTTGTGGACCGGCCTAGATCTGGGGATGTCATCGGGGCACCTGCTGGGGGAAACGCCGGCGAGGAGGCTGATACAGAGTTGGTGCCCTGTGACGCTATCGAAGTCGCGGCTGTAGATGTGCGGGTGTTCAATGTGCCTGAGTTGGTGGATGACGAAGTCTCCCTCTTACGGCTGAGCTCAGTAGGGCTGGACGGCTCAGAGTTCTGGCCGTCTTCATAATCCGACTGCTGCCTCAGCCTGTCCTTCTCCTCTTGTCTGAGCCGTTGGTATGCTGACATATTAACGTCGTCGTCGTAGAGTGTCCGTCCGGTGCCCTTCGCGTTTGTATTAGAGATCATGTAGATCTTTTGTCGTCCACCGAACAAGACGTTGCCCTCGCCGGGTCTAGCTCTGCTCATAACGCTACCAGAGCCGTCGTCATCTCTACTGCTGTCGAAGGAATTGGTCCGTTCGCTTGCGAAGGGCGGTCGGATGGAGCCATTGAGCGAGGAGACTTCAGCTATATCGGAAAGACCTCCTGGAACGAAGCCGAACTCGTGGAGCCGCGATTGGCGTTTCGGTTGTAGTACACTGTCGTCGCTGGCCTTACCAATCTTGGAGTCTGGGTCGTCCTGCTCTCTCAACATGCTGAAGCGGGTGGACAGGCCAGGCATGATCAGACTTGTCCGGAAGTCATCTGCTTTAGGCAACGCGAAGTTGAGATCGAACTCTGGTTTGGGCTCTTCCTGACCCTTCTTGCCCTTCTTCGTCTTCTTTGGGGCGGCGGCCGCGTCCTCGGCGCCATCCTTCTTCCTGTTCAACCAGCGGTTCATGATGGTCTGGCAGTTATTAGCAAACGTATAAGTACGCCGCATTGCATCCGGAGTGGGCGAGAGGCAATGGGAGGGCGCTTTGGCAATGGGGATGGGGAGCAGTGTAGTCTTACTGGCGAAAGTGATTAGACTGGATTATAGCGACGACTGTGCGCTGACCAATCTCGACTGGTGTGTCGCTGGGGTGAGCGGGCAGGCGCACTCGAGCGAGGAGTGGGGAAGGTGAGAGCAAGGCGACTCGGGGTGGGAGGAAAGAGCAAACGCGAACATGTAGCGGGGCCAAAAACAACAACGGGGCGGTCACGGGCGGTGTTTTTCGAAAGTGTGTCCTAGGCACAGTGGAAAGTAATGTCGGCAAGAGGCGAAGGAGGGAGCGAGCTGGAGGTGAAAAGGAAGGCGTGCAGCGATTGCAGGCGGGATCGGGCGCGCTCGACTCTGGATGGCTCGGTTGGCGGCAAAAAGTACAAAACAATAGATTATGGCAAAGGTTAAGGAGCGTGTGTAGCTGGCAGCAAACAGGTGAAGGAGTGAATGCACGCGCGCTGCGGAGTGCTGGCGTGGTGGTAGAAAAGAATGCAGAGAGCAGATCTCCCGACCGAAAAGAGGCTTCGAGGAGCGGGTCGACGTGGGTATGCACTCTTTGGGCCTCTGGGGGAGTGACAAGCACTCGCACATGGGACAAGGATCAATTTCCACTAGCCTCATTTCCGCGTTGCGCATGGGCGTCGCGGTGCAGGGAGCAGAGAAGCCATAGAGCGCGGGCCAATATCCGCTCGATAGGCTGACTGAGGTCGGACGGCCAGTTGCAGTATTGCGCCGCTGAGCCCAAACCCGCGCCGTCCCAGGGGATGCGGGCGACTGGCAGCGCGACAGAGTCGACGACGATGCGTCGACGCGATCCAACGGCATTTGCTAGCGCCCTCTGCTGCCTCGCAGCTCGTCAGACACGCTCCTTCCGCGTCACACGTCGCTCCTGCCTCGTCACTCGCGTCGCAGAGTCATGCCTTCCTTTTGCAATAACAAACTTTGCCTCCCCCCACAGTCTGAAAACCACGACGCACGACCTTATGATAGCCCTTGGCCCGCCCTTTGCAGCTGCCGCAACGACAAAAAGTATCATGAACACTGCGAGGGACATCGCGCTCCGCTAGCACCCCGCCCAATCAGCGCCCTGCCCTGAGCGGTACCTTGCAGGCGTCGGGAGGGGCTGGTCCATCCCTGCATCCTCGATATCACCGCGCCCGCGACTTGCTTTTCTCGTCGCGCCACGACGCATCGTCAGCTTTGCCTCTCCGCCCGTCAGCGCTGCAGCGTCGATTCCGTCTTCTGCCCAATCACTTACCTCACACATGGGTAGCCAAAGTATGCGGGGAGACGATCCAGAAGTACCAAACGCCCATCGCGTACCTGAAGCCGCTAACCTCGGGACGTACAGTGAAGCGAGCGAATCACCCAGCTCCCTAGTCATGGTCCCGGTGGCCTTTCGCTGTGTTCCCCTGGCCTAACCGCCTGGCGCTGTCATACCTCCCCTTTCCATGTACTACGGTAAGCGCAAAACTGTGCTCCAACACTCCAAAGTTCCAACATGTCCTCTTGATCGACTCTCGAGGAGCAGGTTCCAATTGGTCTTGTGTTTTCGCGATACGGGGCCCGGCCAGACTCGCATCCGGAGACCTGGTCCAACTGTCGTGTCATCTCCCGCGTGGCCGTCTGTCTACCGTCAGGCCGCCCCTGGCAGCTGATCCGAACGGCCATCCTTCCCCTTCTGTTCGGAACGTTGGACTCGCATCGGCAGACTAAATGCCGGCAGAGTGAATTCCTCGCCGTCGGCGAATAAGGCCAGCCGGCTGAGCTGCAATTCAGTCCTTGCTGAGCTTACTGCAGATACCTGCATCTTCTTCCTGCATACGCAACCGCCACAGTCAGTCCGAGAGCTTCTGCATACTAAGTTCTCAGCAAGTTTCAACCTGGATTCCGAAATGAATAGCCCGGGCTGGACCTAATCGATTGCATCGGTGCCACGAGGTAAGCAAATTGCCCCTCACCCGCCGCCTGCCGTTGTACGCTGTGGATGATCATCTCCAGCCCGTCCGCGAAATTGCTGTAGGATCGGCGCCACTCCAGCCCTGTGAGACAGCAGTATCTCATTCGCTAACACCGTCCCGTCACACGCGACAGGGACGCGCCCACGGTATTTACATGTATCCTCTCCAGCGCCATGTTGATAGACGCCCACGCGCTGGTACTTTTGCCCACCACCTGATCAGGTTTCAGATCTGGCCCAGGCACCGCCCTGCTAACCGACCCCACGATTGTTTCATGCTTCCGTACACATGTCCGACGAACGCCTCACTGCGGTCCGAGCAGCCACACATACTCTTGCAAGCTCCACTACCCAAGCATCATCGCTGCAAACCAGCACTGCCGTTATTGTGACAGCGGGTCAGGTTTATCAGGCTGTGGCCTGTCGAATGTAACGACAAACTCCAAAATCTCACCCTTCCGCGTTTCTTTGAAAACTTGAACCCTTGACGAGTTTCCATATATACATAGAGTTCGTCTGAGGGGTAAGCAGTATGATCAGTCATCCGGACCTCCAGACTTGCAAGGGAAGCTGCAACTCTCGTTGGCGTCGTCGACGTCACGATCATCTTACGTATTCTCCAGTCACGAAAAACTGTTTGCTGCCAAGAACACGCGCGAAATTGACAATGCAAATTCTGCTCCGGTTCCAAGGCTCCGGCAGCATCTCGCGATCGATCCGTAGATGAATCGAAACTTCGAAAGTATATCCTTGCCGCGGAGACCGAGATGACAAAGCTGTTTAATTTCCGCCGATCATCCGGACAACACCCTTCGCTGAGCAGGGTCTTGCTGTGCCAGTGCGGAGACCTTGTTTGATCACAATCTAAGTAACGCGCTCTTGTGTGTGATGATCACATGGCGTGACCGATGACAAACTGATGCCCAGAGTCCGCCGAGAGGGGTTTGGGTTATCCGGATTACAGCAGTCTACTCTATCATTCCAGTGCGGTTGAGAACTTCAAGAAAGAACGATCTCCAAGCCACGTGTATACGCTCCCGACTTCCGCTCTTCGAGCTTGCACACCAGCTTCTGCTTCAATTCGCAAATTTCATATAACCACGATACTGACCTTTTGTACGGGTTTACCAAGTTGCTTCACTCGCGGTGACCTGGGATGCGGACTGTCCGCGATGTATGAGGATCCCATATCCAGTAATATCTGTAGCTATCGCTGCCTATCGCGTTAACGGGAAAACGCTGCCTTACTTTGGTCTTGAATACCTCGAAGTCAATTTCAAAAATCGCGGCTAGCTTCAGCCGACAGCTTTCTTCATGTGTCTATCGCGAACATGACGAGCAGGGAATGTTCTGACGTCCAGATTTTTGAAGCTTTGTATGGTTCACACACGAGTATAACGAGCACCAATATAATGAAGAAGCCGAATACTCTGCAGTCTATATTGGTAATAATGTCAAATTTGGCAAGTTCTTAACGCAATGCAAGCTTCTGGATTACTTGTCGCTATCCTTCGCTGGAAGTGAGTATTCAATGGCTTTGCTGGGATGGGGCGTGAGAGACAACAGGTATCAGCAATCGTCCCTTTCTCATCGGCTGATGTGGAGCTACGTCACTACGCACTCTCACTCTCACCTTCACTCCCACATGACCATTTCTCGCTTGCTGGGACTTATTCACTGGCGGAGTCTTAGAGCGCCCGCCTTGCTAGAGAAATTACCCTTGCGTTACTCACCAATGTTCCTTACACTGCCTACCTCCACTTTTACACATCACTCTGTCTGCATTTCCTCAGATGTTGTTCGGCCACCTCTTACCGCTCGCAGCCATTGCTACTGCAGTTACAATTAAGCATAAACCAGATTCCGACTATGTCTTCAGCTGTGGTCCTCCCCTCCCCTACCTCGCCAATGGGTCGCAGGCCACGAGCTGGGCGCAGTATCTTGACGAGATTGGCGACGATCTCGACGGCGACGGCCAAGGTGCTGTGGATCATTTCGGTGGCCCCGTCGGTAAGGCTCCGTTAAAATGGCCTCGCAACTCAGAAAACATTGCTGTTATCCCTTACTGTTACTTCGACGAAAAAGAACGCGAGTCGATGCACGAAGTTATCGAGGCCGCCATACAATCGTGGATGACGTACGTGTGTATCCAGTACGGCCTTTGATCGTGGACTGATGAGCCCTTAGTTATCTTGGCAATCCGGGAAAGGAATCCGGTCACGCTATCAGTTTCGAAGAGTGGGTCGACAGTGAAGGAAAGCCAGTGATCTGTTACAAGAAAAGCGAAACCGACTTTTTCCATTGGAACCCAGATCTGCCTCACGAGACCTTGACGATCCAGGTAGGAAAGGGGGAAACCGGTTGGACGGCCAACGCAGGTCTAGCGGTTGACCAGAAGAGTCCTTGGAGGAACCAACTGAACGGCCCAGAAAGCGGTCGTCTTGTGAATGTGGAGTGGGCGGCTATGCACGAACTGGGTCATGTGATGGGTTAGTATTCATCTACGTGTAAGCTACCGACAAAGGCTAACAAAAGGCAGGTATGGCGCACGAACATCAGCGTAGTGATCGAGACGACTACATCGTGGTCAAACCCGAGAAAATCGGCGATTTCGAAGAGGTGAGTATGACATTCGTCAAGCCGCTGAAATAAATAAAACCGTTACTAACGCTAAGCAGTGCTACAAGCGCGCCCACGAGAAGAGCTCTCGAGTAACCCGAGAAAACGTATGCACCTCACTCAGAGTAGCGCTACGCAACAATTGTGCGTGCAGAGATTGGGTCAAAGGAATGGCCGAGCTCTATCTCCCTCTGTTTACCTTCGACAAATACGACCCCGAAAGCATCATGCATTATCCTAGCGCCATTGGGGGTAAACCAGAGAAGTGTGAGCTCTACAGCGGCGAGGAGGATACGGCTGAATGCCCGATCCAACAGTACAAGAATTTTGAGGATCATAGCCAAGGGACTACGAAGATGACGCCGAACTTGCATCCGTCTGCGCAGGATATAGCGTGGGTTAAGAAGGTATATGCTTGGGATGACAAGGGTGAAGCGTGAGGTGCGACGAAGTCATCCACTGCCGTCGCAATGTCTTCGAACGCTGCATATAGCTTCGAGCGGCTATGTGGGGACAGCTTTACAGAAAACATCTGGTCATACTGAGGGATAGTGGAAGAAGTACGTATCCACAAGGTAGCAAACGATGTGACTCAAAACGGACTGTGCCTTTCACATTTGCTAGCTCATCTGTGTCTGACTCTATCTCTTGATAGGAAAACCGACTACCAAAGCAAATTATCGCATGGGAAACACTCGAATAATGCAATTGCCACTACACGTATCTTCTCGCATCATACGCAAGATGTACAAAGTGAAAGGAAGTAACAGACAACAGACATATATCGAATAAGTGGCAACAAGCGCGTACAAACAGCATCTTACATCAAGACTAAACCCACGATACGTCATACAAGCCCCGTCAACACCACATCCGCTAAGAGGGCAAGCGTACCACCCAGCCCTCTCTCATACACATACACGCTTCCTTCTAGTGCACGCGCACCCCCATCCGCGACGTCACCTTGCCACCAGACTGAACAGCTCCACGTTCCTAGCTTCCCACGTTCCCAAAGGCAATGACGGTCTTCCCAAACCCTTACTCAACAACCTGCACGCTACGTAAGCCCATGCAGCTACCCGCTGCAGGTCAGCCTCAACTGCATGAGGCGGCAACCGCGTAAAACGGCTAACAGCGGGGCTGCTACCAAGAAACCTGTCTTCGAGTTGGAACCCGAGCTCAACAATATGCATGATGTACCCTTTTTGTGGAAGAGGGTTTATCTGTTGAGGTTATCTCGGGATGCTCGGGAGATAAAGAGATAAGGAGATGGAGGGTAGGAGGGGTAGGCAGGTGGAGGCGACAGACACGCGAACAACTCATCGTCATCATACATCGTAGTGAAGAAGGGAGTTGTTTGAACATGTTTTTGTTGCATTACAATACATAAATCTCTTTGCGAAGCATGGACATATCTAATCTTGATGCGCCGGGGGACCCAAACACGCCGCGTAGGGGGGAATAATGTTCCTTCTAGGAAGGATATATGAACCGATTTTGCCCCTTGCTCCAACTATACTACCATGCATCTAATCGTTCGTGAATATTGAGGAACATCGCCCGCCGGTGTTGACACGTATATTTAACATTGCGCGATCGCGACGGAAACAGCCTGGTCGTCCGAGTGGCTGATGCTGATGTTGATGTTCTTGACACCTACGCGCTTGGCTTCTTCGTCGGCTTTGCCGTAGAGCTGTGAATACGTTAGTATATGGTTTCAGAGTTGGTAATGATAAGAACATACCTGAACGGTTGGCGCGCCAGACTCATCGTTGATGATCTCGATATCCTTCAGCGGAGCGCCGGCGCCTTCACCCTTAACACCGAGAGACTTGAATACAGCCTCCTTCGCTGACCACTTGCCTGTGAAGCTGGCTTGTGGGTTTGGTGCCTTTTGGCAGTATACAATCTCCTTCTCGGTGAAGTTGCGCTCGATGAAGGTCTCGTTCTCAATGTTGAGTGCACTGATGCTCTCAACATCGACACCAACCTTGCTGTTGGCGGAAGCTGTGGCTTGAGTGAGCTGCTCAACCATCTTCATCGTCTCCTGTGCCTTCTTGTCCTTCTTGGGTGCAGGGCTCTTCGCATAGCTGTATGTCGAGGTCTTCTTGTTCATGGTGACACGCGCTTGCGGGTTGAGGAAGACCTCTTGCATCTTCTCGTCCTCGTACGGCGCCTTGTCCTTGGCACGGAACATGGTGTTGTTGATGAGACCATCATGGAAGTATCGGTATGCCCTCTTTTGGCGAGCTTCAACCTTTTGCTTGTAGGCAGCGAATTGGTGGTGCTCAAGAGCGGCGAACAGGTACTTGGGGTGAATACCGATAGCTTGGGTTCCCTTCTGTCCGAAACCGAATGAAGTAACGGAGAAGGCCTTGATACCATCGGTCTGGATGGCCTGCGACGGGTAGACGATGTAGTCGTATTGCTCCATGATCTTGTCGACGTTATCGGCGTTGCGGTTGCCAGGTACGAGACCAGTGTTGAGCACCTGCAAGCAACCGTTGAACATCCAGGCACCGGCAGCACCCTTGGGATGACCAGTGAGGTACTTCTGCCAGATACCAAGCAGCGCATTGCCCTTCTTACGGCCGAGGTGGCGCATCTGGTGGTTGATAACATCGGACTCGTTCTTGTCGTTCGCAACAGTGGAGGTACCGTGGAAAGAAGCAACATCGAGATCGTCAATGGTAAGGCCCCAGGTAGCAAGTGCACCACGAAGAGGAGCGATGCGTGAGTCTTGCTTCCAGAAGCTGTTACCGAGACTGTTGAGCGCGTCCTTCTCTTGTCGCTTGGCTTCCATCTCGATGTTAGCAGCACGCTCCTCGAGATAGGCAGCCTCGTCGAAGTCCTCGCCAGTAGCGTCCTTCATCGCCGCGACTTCCTCCTGGAGGTAGAGGACTTCCGACTCCTGCCACTGCTTGATCTGCTTGCGGCGGAGGTCCATCTGTCTCCTCCTGTACTTGATGTCAAGAAGAGGAGATGGGAACTTGGACGGGTTCTCTCGTGCGGTGGTCAATACACCCTTTCCTGGAGCAGGGACGGAACGACCAATCTTGTCGGTTGCTGTGGCCGTGAAGCCGAGGATACCGTAAATGGGGACTCCCATGTCGAGGGCGAGCTTGGCGTCCATGATGACTTGCATACCGCAACCTTGCGATTCCATGAAGCCATTTCGGGTTGTGGTGGTGGGGCGCGACATCTCCTTGGGTGTACGTCCGTGAGCGAATTCGTCTTCGGCGTTGCTAGTGGCCTTCATGTTGGCGAATTCGTAGGAGCCTTCCTCTTGGAAGTCATCGAAACCACCAACGAAGCAGACACGGGCCTTTCCTTCGACGATGGTGTCGTAACCGATATCGAGAGACTCAACAGCGGTGGCACAAGCACCGACGGGTGTCTTGATAGGTCCAGTGGATGAGATGAGCAACATGTTAACCCAAGCGCTCATAGTGTTGATGAAAGACTCTTGCAGAATATCCTTCTGGACTGGCTTGTCCATGAATCGGTCTTTGTACATTCCTCGAAGGGCGGTAGTACCACCAATACCGGAACCGACGCAGTTACCGACTTGAGACAAGTGGACATATTGGTAGAACTCGTATGGGTCGGTGATACCACTGGCAAGCAGACACTCGGCCGTGGAGACAAGCACGAAGAGTGTGACAGGGTCGACTTGGGAGATGATGTCGTCGGGCACACCGTACTTCTTTGCATCCCAGCCAGTCGGGATTTGACCAGCTACGAGACGGTCGAAGCGAAGAGCCTTGGGAAGGAGGAGTGTAGCTCCCTTCTTCATGCGGACAGTGTACTCGCTAGACTCCTCGATCGCAAAGATCTCAACCTTGTCGCCATGCTCCTTCTTGAACTCCTCCGCAAGCTCCTTGGAAGCCTCAAATGGATCGAGATCCTCCTCAATCTGGATCTCTTGCATAAGCTGCTTCTTCTTGGGGTCGTAGCCATTGAAGAGCTCGGGCTCGATGAGGCGGATACCGGCGTGCTCGAGAATGTACTTCTCGTACTTGGGCTTGACATCCTTGTCATCGATTGGCTCGTTGGTCTTGGCGTCAACCCATCCGGAGTAGCTCTTGCCCTTGAGAGGACCGTTGTGGTTCTTGATGAGACCCATGATCCAAGCCATCTCGACGCATCCCTCAATGGAGAATTCGCCGTACGCTTCCATCTCCCAGCGTGTCCTGGAGTTACCCCAAGGACCGACTTCAGAGAAACCAGTGACGACGACGACCTTCTCAAGGTCGACCATACCCTTAAGGTTATCGTTGAGAGGCTTGACCTCTGTGTCCCAATCAGGTAGGGTGGGGAAGTCGAACTTCATGTTTGCACGTGGTTCGATCGTGGCCTTCTTGTATAGGGCCTCGCTGGCCTCGCCGTTGACAACCTTGTTCTCGATGGCATTCTCCTTGATGACGGCACGGCGGATATCACTAGTCTCTGTGAGTTCCTTGCGCAAGTCGGTCATCAAGTCCTTCAGGTTAGGAATGTACTGGAAGCCGCCGTTGAGGTCAGCCCATACAGGCTCGACCTGGCAGAGGTTGACGATCGGTGGCGCCATCAGACCAAGCAAGTTGAAGGCCATCTCCTGCTGAGAGAAGGTGCGTACACCGTACTTCTCGATACCCTCAGCGACAATGTTGTTGGCGCCCATCAAACCAGTGCCGCGAGTCCAGCCGATGACGGCACCACAGATAGTGAGGTAGTTACCCCAGCTTTCTGAGTGCCACCTCGAGAAGAGTGTCTCGAGCGACATCTTGGATTCTGAGTAAAGACCATCGTTACCGAAGGTTCCGTGGTTGGGTGACAATGGCAGGATGACTTGTGCTGGGCGGGTCTCGTAGCCGTAAGTTTGCTTTTGCTTCTTGACAGCTCCGAGCATGCGCAACAGGTTGGTCAACATGATGCGGTGAGCGAGCTCAGACTTGGAGTCGATGCTGTCAATTTCGCGGCCATTCTCTGGAATAGCAGCGAAAGGAACGATGAGGTCGAGATCCCATCCAAGGCCCTTCTTGGTGTCGAAGATGTAGTCGACCAAAGCCTCAACATCTTGGTTGCTGCCCTGGTTGAAAGGCACAACAATGAGTTGAGAACCGCGGGCGCCGTATCGCGAGTACATGGACTGGTAGTACTCGGTGACCTCACGGGAGAACCTGGAAGTTGTGACGACGACCTTGGCACCACCGCTAATGAGACCCTGAAGGACTTGCGCACCGATAGAGCCGGCGCCAGCGCCCGTCATAAGAGCGTACTTGCCCTGGAAAGTGACACCAGACTTGGCGGCATCCTCAAGGCAGTCCAGGTAAACGCCAGTCAGCTTCTTGCTGTACTCCCAGCCATGGTCATCCTTGCGCTTGAGATGTAGGAAGGGGATAGTCTCAACCTTGCCCTGCTTAGCAGAAGGATTGACGCGACCGTTGCGACCCCTCTTGCCGCTAGCAGCCTTGCCGTTCTCGCTGGGCATGATCTGTCCCTCGTTCATTGACAACGAACGGATGACATTGCTGTAGAGGCTCTTGATCTGAAGTTGCGAGGACTTGGAGAGCTTGTGTTGTTGCTTGATGAGCTTGTAGATCCTTTGGAGGTCGTTCTGGACCTTGGTGCGGTTGCCGTACTCGGACAGCTTTCCGCCCTCAGCCATCTCGCGCACGTAGTGCTCAAGCTTGCGAACGCTCGCTCTTGGCGCTTCCTTGTAGTTCATATTGCCCTTGGCATCAATCTCTAGGTGCGGCGCTGTGGGTACTGCGACATCCTTGTAGACCGGAGCCTCGTTCAAGACCTCCTTGCAGTTGTCGATGAGCTGCTGACCGAGCTCCTTTGCAAGCTCATATGTCTCACCGCGCTCGGTAGGGCAGTGGTCCATGTGGTACTGCATAAAGTCGAGAAGGAGAGGGTTCGAGCGGTTCATGATGGCGATGCAGCGACTGACAATCTCACGGTCGACAGCCTTCAGCTTGCCAAAGATAATATCGTAGTACATAGTGAGAGCATCCTGGCGCGCCCAGTTCCACGATGAGTCGTAGACGCGCGCCTTGAGCGGTGTGAATTGGGGCTCAATGCCAGAGGCGTAGAATTCGCCGTGCTCGGTGTTCCAGAGGTCAAGCTGGGCCTGGAGCGCGGATTGCGCCTTCTGTGAGTCGACAAACGACTTGTCACCCGCACGAAGATCGATTTTGAGGTATCGCGCGAAAAGCTCAAGCTGTTGCTTGAACAATTGGCGTTGGTCCTTTGTGAGCGCGTCGATCGCCGCGGGGTCCATCATCATGCCACCACCCGAACCACCAGCGTCTCCGCCGGCTGTAGGAGCAGACAGGCTGATTCCGGCGATGCCCGCGTATTTGTTCGCTTGCTCATCGAGGAAAGCCTTGCCGTCGGCTTCTGAGGCAAGACGGGCTGCTGGCTCGTTGGTGATGGCGAGCAGCAAAACTCCGTCCTGTCGCCCTTGGGCCAGTCCCCATCTTGTCTCGAGGTGCTTTCGCACGGCTGTGATGTTGAAGCCACCAGGCATCTTGGCGGACACCATGCGGGCAATGAGCGAGGAGGACTGCTTGCCAAGCTGACCATTGAAGGTAGCCTGCATCGAAGCACCGAGCTCGTCGAGAGGGGTATCCTCGGGCTTTTCGGGAGTTGAGCCAAACTCCTTGCCCAGGTCTCCGAGGATTTCGTTCTGAAGCGTGGACTTGCCTGCGAAGCGTGTTAGTCACAGTTTTACGCTAGACGTGCAATTGACGGACCTCCGACTAAATCCTTGATGGCCTTGCTCAGCGGAATGTCCATGAGCGGCTTCTTCAGCTTCTGAGCCACCAGTGTCCGCAGAATGTCGGTGGCTGTGACGGGGGCATCTGGCACCTGGGCTGCGGGCCCGGCACTCGGTGGTGGAGGGGCTGCGGCGGCGGCGGCAGGTGCTGAGGAGGCGGGTGCAGACGAGGGCGCTGATGAGGCCGCCGCGGGAGCCTCTGGTTCCTCCTCTATTGGGTCTACATCGTAGTAGATGTCCTTGGCGTCCTTGTTGTAGCACAGGATCTGACGCTGCAGCGACCGCGCCGCATCGTGTCCTTCGTATTTGCTGGCGAGGGTGCGCTTCGCCATGACACCGAGCGTGTCTGCGGGGCCGATCTCGACGATGCGCTCCGTCGTCTTCTCGCCGAGGACGACATCCTGCGTCTCGATCCACCTGACGGGCGAGGCGAACTGGTATGCGAGCAGCTCAATGAGCAGCGTGTGCGAGAGCTCCTGCTCGACCTCGGGACGCATGGCGAGGGAATGAGGGAGCAATTGGCGGAAAGGAGGGTGGTTGAAGCTCAACGGAGCTCAAAGGGTATCTCTATTACAAAATAGAAGACGGGTATCGTGGGTCTAGGGAGGGAGGAGCGGCCAGGAAGAAGACGCGCTATTAGGTGGGTGGGTAGTGTATAGTGCGGTGAGAGCACGAGAGACGATTCAAGGGTCCGGGAGGGGTGCGTTGGCTCCCCGCGAACGCAAACTTTCTTCTTCTTCGCGAAATAAGTGAGGGAAGGGTCAGCGGGCGTTGCAGGAACAAGACACTCAACGCATTGGCTGTTTATCTCTTGTTGGACAGCAGCACGCGGCGTTGATATGGCCGGGCGTTGAGGATTTCTCCCGCTTCGGGCTGGCGGTACTAAAATTCCAGACCCCTGCGACTGCAGCTCGTTACTGCTTTGGCCGGTGCTCAACGAACTAATCTCGCCTGGAAGAAGATGGGCTTGCGAGCGAACAACAGGCGGCCACCGCACGAAGGGGATTGCGGTTCGACTTGCGAGTGGGTGCCAGCCTCGCACCGAAACTTGGAAACTCGGCCCACCGTGTCCTCAACAGCTGCGTGGGCGCGGATAAGCGCATGGCGGCGACTTGTTGAGTGCCTCTGCCCCAGCATTCGTGTAGGAACATACCGCAGACCCCTGCCGCCGCTAGTGACCCATGATATGCGGGCCAAATCTGAGCTCCTCTCGAAAAAGTCGACCAAGACGGCGCGACCATAACCACGCCAGCGCACCGCTTCCGACCCATTCCTCACCTCCTCCCCGCCCAATTGCATAAGCACTCCCTTCTGATTACTTTTCTTAAACCCTGGGGCCGTTCGTAATCCTGCTGCCTGCGGTATTCTCTCCACGCCCCTCGCACACCGCACCGCACATAGCAAGGGAGCTGCTACACATTACTAGCAGTACGGGCCTTATCCCAGCACACCGGCCAGATTAGCTTCTGTCTGAGTGAAGAGGTACGCATTGAGTCTTTCTTGCGAGCAGTTCAAGACAGCTGTCTTCCGGACGTCTTTTGGCCCGGGCCATTGCGTCGATTGCATCGCTCCTTCCCCGCCATACCAGACGAGAGCTCACACTGCTCAGACGCTCCTTCCTGCCCACGTCGTTCTTTCCACACCTATAATCTGTCCAAGGTACGCGCCTTCCGTTGCTCGTCACTCACCTCGAAATACCTCCGACACTCAGCTAACCACCTCACCAGTAATCGCACATTCCCACCATGTACGGTTCCGGCCAGCAGACGGGCATCTCCACGCCCCGCTCTGCGGCAAACCTGCGCCCGCTCATCCTCTCTCACGGCTCGCTCGAATACACCCTCCTCATCCCGACCGCCCTCCACTTCAATGCACAACAATTGAGGGACACGTTCAAGTCGACGCTCCCAGAGCCCACCGACGAGCTCGCCCTAGACGATGAGCCATCATCGGTGGCGGAGCTGGTGGCGCGATACCTTGGCTTTGTCGCGAAGGAGGTAGAAGAGGGGGAGGACCCTGACTCTTTCGAGGAGGTGCTCAAGCTCGTTCTTACCGAATTCGAGCGTGCCTTCCTCCGCGGCAACGAGGTGCACGCGCTGGCTGCATCTCTGCCCGGCATCACCGAGAAGAAGCTGGTCACAGTACGGTCATACTACGCTGCTCGCGCGGCCGTAGAGAGGCCAATCAAGCACCACGAGTCCGCTCTCTTCCGCGAGGCTTCCGACGAGAACGCCTTCATCTACGCTGTTCTGGGCGGCCAGGGCAACATCGAGGAGTACTTCGATGAACTCCGCGAAATCTACAACACCTACCCCTCATTCGTCGAGGACTTTGTTGCGGCCGAGGCGCAACATCTCCTCGTCCTGTCGCGTGACCCACGCGCTGAGAAGCTCTACTCCAAGGGCCTCGATGTCATGCGATGGCTCAACAACCGAGACTCACAACCCGATACCGACTACCTGGTTTCGGCACCTGTCAGTTTGCCCTTGATTGGGTTGACTCAGCTTGCACACTACGTCGTAACGTGCAGAGTCCTCGGCAGCCATCCCGGCCACGTACGCAGCCGCTTGTCTGGTGTAACCGGTCACTCGCAGGGTGTCGTTACAGCCGCCGCTATCGCCGAAGCTAAGAACTGGGAATCTTTTGAGCGATCTGCCAAGAAAGCCATTGAGATCCTCTTCTGGATCGGTGCGCGGAGTCAGCAAGCCTTCCCCAGGACCTCGCTGGCACCGACAGTCTTGCAAGACTCGGATGAGAACGGCGAGGGTGTCCCCACGCCTATGCTTTCCATCCGTGATCTCTCAAGAAAAGCAGTCCAGGACCACATTGACGCGACAAATGCCCATTTGCCCCAAGATCGGCACATTGCCATCTCTCTAGTCAATAGCGCTCGCAACTTCGTAGTCACAGGTCCACCAATCTCTCTGTACGGTCTCAACCTTCGTTTGCGCAAGGACAAGGCCCCGACTGGCCTGGACCAAACGAGAATCCCCTACACTGAGCGCAAAGTGCGTTTTGTCAATCGCTTCCTACCCATCACTGCTCCTTTCCACAGCCCATACCTGGTAGATGCGACCAAGCAGCTCCAAGATGATCTCAAGTCAATCAAGATCTCCACTGCGGATCTTGGCATCCCCATGTATGACACACATACAGGCCAAGACCTTCGCGAGACCGAGAGTGACAACATCGTGCCTCGTCTTGTCAGCATGATCACTGCCGACTCGGTCGAGTGGGAGAAGGCAACTGTCTTCCCCAAGGCTACCCACATTCTCGACTTCGGCCCCGGTGGTATCTCAGGTCTCGGAGTGCTCACCAACCGTAACAAAGACGGTACTGGTGTCCGTGTTATTCTTGCGGGTGCCATCGACGGACAGAACGCCGAAGTTGGCTACAAGCCCGAAATCTTTGACCGCGACTTCGACCATGCTGTTAAGTACGCTGTCGACTGGGTCAAGGAGCACGGACCGCGCCTTGTCAAGACTTCCACTGGCCAAACCTACGTCGACACCAAGATGAGTCGTATGCTCGGTTTGCCTCCAGTAATGGTGGCAGGTATGACGCCTTGCACTGTTCCATGGGATTTTGTTGCAGCGACCATGAACGCCGGCTATGAGATCGAACTTGCCGGTGGCGGCTACTACAATGAGAAGACTATGACTGAAGCTATCACCAAGGTCGAGAAGGCGATTCCTGCTGGTCGTGGTATCAGCGTCAACCTCATCTACGTTAACCCTCGCGCTATGGCCTGGCAGATCCCCCTCTTAGCCAAGCTCAGAGCCGAAGGTGTTCCCATCGAAGGTCTCACCATCGGTGCTGGTGTTCCATCCATTGAAGTAGCCAACGAATACATCGAGACCCTTGGCATCAAGCACATTGCCTTCAAGCCTGGTTCTGTCGAGGCTATTCAACAGACCATTAACATTGCGAAGGCGAACCCTACCTTCCCGGTCTTGATGCAATGGACTGGTGGTCGTGGTGGAGGTCATCATTCCTTCGAGGACTTCCATCAGCCCATTCTGCAGATGTACAGCCGTCTGCGCAAGTGTGAGAACCTGATTCTCGTCGCAGGTTCCGGTTTCGGTGGCGCCGAAGACACATACCCATACCTCACCGGTCAATGGTCTACCAAATTTGGATACCCACCCATGCCATATGACGGTTGCTTGTTCGGCAGCCGCGTAATGACGGCGAAGGAATGCTACACATCAAAGATGGCCAAACAAGCTATCGTTGACGCCCCTGGTCTTGACGACGAGGACTGGGAGAAGACCTACAAGGGCCCAGCTGGAGGCGTCATCACTGTTCGCTCTGAGATGGGTGAGCCAATCCACAAGCTTGCCACTCGTGGTGTCATCTTCTGGCATGAGATGGACCAGAAGATCTTCAGTCTCGACAAGGCCAAGCGTGTCCCCGAACTGAAGAAGATGCGCGAGTACATCATCGAGAAGCTGAACAAGGACTTCCAGAAGGTCTGGTTCGGCAAGAACAAGAAGGGAGAGTCAGTTGACTTGGAAGACATGACCTACACTGAGGTTGTCCAACGTATGGTAGACCTCATGTACGTCAAGCACCAATCCCGCTGGATCGACCAGAGTTTGAAGCGCTTGACTGGCGACTTCATCCGCCGACTGGAAGAGCGTTTCAGCAAAGCTAGCAGCGAGTCACTCATCCAAAACTACGATGAGCTCAACGACCCCTTCCCAATGCTCGAGAAGGTCTTCAAGGCTTACCCCGATGCCGACAACCAGCTCATCAGCGCCCAAGATGTGCAACACTTCCTGTTGCTCTGCCAACGTCGTGGACAGAAGCCTGTACCGTTCGTTCCCGTCCTTGACGAGACCTTTGAGTTTTTCTTCAAGAAGGATTCACTCTGGCAATCCGAGGATCTCGATGCTGTCGTTGACCAAGACGTTGGCAGGACATGTATCCTTCAAGGGCCCATGGCTGTCAAGTACTCCACCAAGGTTGACGAGCCCATCAAGGAGATCCTGGATGGTGTCCACGAGGGTCACATCAAGCTCCTTATGCACGACATCTACGGCGATGACGAGTCCAAGGTTCCCGTCATTGAGTACTTCGGTAGCAACCTGCTAGCGCCACCCCAGGGTCTAGAGGTCGATGGTCTTACCGTCTCAGAGCTTGAGAACAAGGTCATCTACCGCCTCTCCGCTGCTCCCAACGCCACAATGCCAGAAGTACACTCATGGCTGCAACTCCTGGCAGGCTCCAGCTATTCATGGAGACATGCTTTCTTCACTGCGGACATCTTTGTGCAGGGTCAGCGTTTCCAGACCAACCCTACTTCCAGGGTCTTTGCTCCCACACCCGGCATGGTTGTCGAAATTCAGAACCCCAACGAGCCTGCCAAGACTGCCATCATCGTCAAGGAGCTGCACCACGGCGGCAAGCTGATCAAGACCGTCGAAGTCAGTCTCACCAAAGACAGTGAGATCCTGCTCAACATCTACGAGGAGCGTACCGCCATTGGACACGCAGTCGCATTGCCTTTCCGCTTCACCTACCGTCCTGACGTAGGCTACGCGCCTATCCATGAGGTCATGGATGCCCGAAACGACCGCATCAAGGACTTCTACTACAAGATCTGGTTTGGAGATGAGGCATGCCCATTTGATGCGTCCGTCACTTCACGCTTCGATGGTGGCCGCGCCACTGTAACAAGTGAGGCCATCAACGACTTCGTCCACGCAGTCGGAAACAAGGGTGAGGCCTTTGTTGACCGACCTGGCAAGGAAGTCTACGCCCCCATGGACTTCGCCATCGTTGTCGGCTGGAAGGCCATCACCAAGCCTATCTTCCCTCGCGCAATCGATGGTGACCTTCTCAAGTTGGTCCATCTTTCCAACGGGTTCCGCATGATCTCTGGCGCTGAGCCCTTGAAGAAGGGCGATGTTCTTGACACCACTGCACAGATCAATGCTGTCATCAACCAGGACTCTGGTAAGATGGTAGAGGTCTGTGGCACTATCACCCGCGATGGTAAGCCAGTGATGGAAGTCACTAGTCAATTCCTCTACCGCGGCGCATATGATGATTTCCAGAACACGTTCCAGAGGAAGGTCGAGAAGCCCATTCAGCTCAACTTGGCTACCAGCAAGGACGTGGCCATCCTGCGATCAAAGGAGTGGTTCAACTTCGAGGAGCCTGAAATCGACCTGCTGAACAAGACCTTGCTCTTCAAGCTCGAGACTGTCGTGCGATACAAGAACAAGACAGTCTTCTCTGACATCGAGACTCAAGGAGAGGTCTTGCTCGAACTCCCAACTAAGGAGGTGATCCAAATCGCTTCCGTGCAATACAGCTCGGGCACCGCATACGGCAACCCCGTCCTAGACTATTTGGAGCGCAATGGAGCTGCGGTTGATCAGCCAGTGCTGTTCGACAACGCTATCCCACTTCACGGCAAGGCGCCGCTTCAGCTCAAGGCACCTGCTTCCAACGAGAACTACGCTCGCGTCTCTGGCGACTACAACCCCATTCACGTCTCACGTGTCTTTGCTAGCTACGCCAACCTACCTGGCACGATCACCCACGGCATGTATTCCAGCGCAGCTGTCCGAAGCTTGGTAGAGACCTGGGCCGCCGAGAACAATGTCGGTCGTGTTAGGAGCTACCACGTCAACCTCGTGGGCATGGTGCTCCCCGACGACATGCTCGATGTCAAGCTTCAGCACGTCGGTATGGTGTCCGGTCGGAAGATCATCAAGATTGAAGTCAGCAACCAGGAGACCGAAGACAAGGTCCTCCTCGGTGAGGCTGAGGTTGAGCAACCCACTACCTCCTACGTCTTCACTGGACAAGGATCGCAAGAACAGGGTATGGGTATGGAGCTTTACAACAGCAGCCCCGTTGCCAAGGAAGTCTGGGACCGCGCCGACAAGCACTTCATGGACAACTACGGTAAGTCTGCACCAATCATCTACATCATACTGTGGCTAATTCACAACAGGCTTCGCCATCACCAACATCGTGAAGAACAACCCCAAGGAGCTCACTATTCACTTTGGTGGCCCAGTCGGCAAGGCTATCCGCCAGAACTACATGTCTATGACATTCGAGACTGTTGCTGCGGACGGCTCCATCAAGTCTGAGAAGATCTTCAAGGAGATTGACGAGAACACCACATCGTACACCTACCGGTCGCCGACTGGTCTGTTGTCAGCGACTCAATTCACACAGCCTGCTCTGACACTCATGGAGAAGGCATCGTTCGAGGACATGCGCGCCAAGGGTCTGATCCAGGTCGAGAGCACATTCGCTGGGCACTCTCTCGGTGAATACTCCGCTCTTGCGGCCATGGCTGAGGTCATGCCTATCGAGAGTTTAGTCTCAGTCGTGTTCTACCGTGGTCTTACCATGCAAGTCGCGGTCGAGCGTGACGAGACCGGTCGCTCCAACTACTCCATGTGCGCTGTCAACCCCAGCAGGATCTCCAAGACCTTCAACGAGCAAGCTCTCCAATACGTTGTCGAGAACATTGCCGAGACAACCGGATGGCTTTTGGAGATTGTCAACTACAATATCGCCAACATGCAGTACGTTGCTGCCGGTGACCTCCGCGCTCTCGACTGCCTTACTGGCGTGACAAACTATCTCAAGCAACAAAAGATCGACATTCAAGCGCTCATGCAGACTCTGTCGCTAGAGGAAGTTAAGAACCACCTGGTCGAAATCATCAAGGGTTGCGCCGAGCAGACAGAGGCCAAGCCCAAGCCGCTCGACCTCCAGCGTGGCTTCGCTACCATCCCGCTCAAGGGTATTGACGTGCCCTTCCACTCGACCTTCTTGCGATCCGGTGTCAAGCCCTTCAGGTCTTTCCTTCTTAAGAAGATCCACAAGACATCCATCGACCCCAGCAAGCTAGTCGGAAAGTACATCCCCAACGTAACTGCGAAGCCATTCGCGTTGACCAAGGAGTACTTCGAGGACGTGTACAAGCTCACCAACTCACCCAAGATTGGCAACATCTTGGCCAACTGGGAGAAGTACGAGGAGAGCGGCAAGGAGGAGACCAAGACCGAGGCTGCTGCGTAAAGCAAGTCGGCATGTATGCATAGACAGATAGATACGAGATTCCTTGATTGGGGCGTTTGGCGGTTCAACAAGTAGATGATTGGCCATTTGATATCCAGGTTGGAGGCTTCGATGCTCTTCTTTATGATAAAACTTAGTAATTCATTCGTTCAAAAAATGACATTTACAAACTATATGTGACAGGAGTAGAAAAAGTGTGAATTTTCGTGAGATGACCTTTTTTCCACCAGTTCGCCCAACTTATGCTACCTTTTGCGAGCCCCCAAGCCTTACCCTACGACAACCCTAAGAACGTGAATACAAATCGAAAGAATGCGCTTATATCCAAATCAATAACCAAAGAAAAAGATGCACAATGAAAGTATCATCATAGAAAAGAGTGCTTATCGAAACAACCCCCGTTTCCTCGGCGTCCTCCCCCCATCCGCCGTCACCACCCCTTCGTGCGCCGAATTTATGTTTGAAGTCGAACTCCCCAACGCAGGCATAGTATGCGCATGCACCAGCGGCGGCGCCTCAATATGTCTCTGACCCTGATACGGCGTATTGTGACTCTGATACGGCGTTCCTTGTAACTGCTGCTGTTGCTGCTGTTGGTACGGCGGTAATTGCTGCCAATTCTGCTGGTAGCTTTGCTGGTTATAACTGTCGTTGTATCCGTTGCTGATGACTCTGTGGGGCGTTTGTGGGATGAATTCGTTGGGTTGTTGGTGGGGTTGTGTGTGGTGCGTTTGTTGTTGTTGCTGGGAGCGGAGGAGGCCGAAAGCCCAGTTTGAGAGGTTGAAGCCGCCGAAGATGATTATGGCTGTGAAGATCTGAAAGGGGGTGTTAGTTTGCGTTGGGATGTGTATTTGGGGGTTGGTGGTGGTGGGTGTGTTGGAGGCTGTGGGGTTGGGTTTGGCTGCGCTGAAAGCAAGTGCAGAACTGGGTGTACTGGTTGTGCGAATGCGTATGCGCACAATCAATGTGCTCGCGCCGTTCGTGGACAGCTCCATACACAGCGACCGCCGGTATACCGAGAAGAAAGCAACATACCATAGACTTATAACTAAACTCCTCAACAAAAGAGTTAAATATCATAGCAAACGTCTTCGCCGTGACAGTCGCTCTTGCAACTTTCTTCGGATCACGGTTCATGCACGTCTCCCAGACACCACATGCCCGCTCCATCGCCGGCACGACTTCCTCCGGCCGACACCGGTTCCGGTTGTATTCAATGGCGCATCCGGCGATTTCAACCATGACCTCCGACGCGTGTTTGGAGGACTCGATGTCGACGTCGGTCATGACGCCCGCCCAGGCGGAGTAGACGATGTAGATGAAGAGGCTGCCGAGGAACATGTTGACGGTGAGTTGGAGGTAGTAGGATAGGACGGAGGGGAGGTTGGGGTGCGCTTCCACCCACGAGAGGAAGCCGCCTACGCTCATAGCGAGAGTCTGCTGGACAGGCCCCGCCTCTTTGGGAGGGACTTGGGGTCGTCTCTGGTCGTTGTTGTCGGAATCTTCGCCGTCGTCGTCATGTACCGTGGCGCGCTTCTTGGACCGTGAGCGCTCTGACCGGCGCTTGACTATGCGGTTCTCGGCTTTCTTGGAGTAGTACTTTTGCGACACGTCCTTGTCCCGCTCTCTGTCCCGCTCTTTGGTGGGGCTCGGCGTGGACATGAAGGTCCGCTTGAACCAGCTGTCTCGCCGCCCGCCCTTTGCATCGCCGTTGCCCAACCGCCCCATCTTGCTCGCCAATTGCGTGTCTGGTGTGCCAGGGTCGCTGTCTACCTGTGGTGTACCCGGTGTTTCCCCGCCGGAGCTGAAGTCGAGGTCGTGTGAGGGCGTTCGCATAGACCAGGGGCTCGGTTGGATGTGTGCGGGCACCGAAGATGCGGGTGTGGACGGTAGCGGCTTGGAAGGATCGCGGCTGAAGTATGTCATGCGGTTGTCGGGGTCGCGCAGCCGATTCGGTGTCGCGAAACCGTTCTTAGAGGGGGAATCTAGGACGGAGTGAGGGCCTGGCTGGCCGAAAGAAGGCCCTGAAGTCAGCGGTTGTGTTTCCCCAAATGTGTTGCGTCCGAAAGCGAAAGAGGGGCCTGGGGACTCACGCTTCTTTTGCTGGCTGGCAGCGAGGAAAGGCGATTGAGCGTCGATGGGGCCTGTTTGGTTCGTCCACTCAAAGTCCATGGGCGTCGTCGAGGGGCGGTGACTTCGCGACATGATGTTTGCCAACGAAATTGCGGGACAGGTGGAAGGTTCGATTCGGTGCGTGCGTCGTGGCGTGTTGCGCTGTTGTTGATCAACACTTGTGTGTCTAGGGTCTCAGTTGCGGACTTCCGGCACTAGTCTCGATTCGGGTCACTACAGTTGCAACAATGTTGTAGGTTTGATTGCCACTGGCGAAGAGAGTACTGTTATTTTGTATCTAATCACCAAAGTGAGACGTTCGAAACATTGTGAATTAACCGAATGCACGAGCATGTCTTAGTGCTTCGGATGGACGCCTAGTAACAAGCCATCCTCTCTGCCAGATTCCTCAGAGTTCATAGAATTTCATAGTAGTAGGTATAGTACAGTGAAGATCAAAATGCAATGCCTCTGAAAGGTCCCCATATGAACAGAACTCCCTAGAATAAAGATAGCCGCCTTCTCCTGTTAGGCATCTCTCCTGGCCAAGTAGGTGGCATGACGAGTGAGACTCCCAGTGATTCCGCAAGCAAACACAACTCATCGTGCTGAATTTTTCCACCGCCCTCCCCAGTCTGACACCTCTCGAAACAGCTGTGTACCAATCGCTGACTACGCTCCTTCTAGGCAGGCGTAAGGCCAACCTGTGTACCGTTCATTGAGGCCAGAGTCAGTGTGAGACCCTCTCGCCATGGGCCCGGGTCTCGGCTCTCCATGGTCTTGAACTCCTGCACCAGACGCACAGTCACGTAGCTCGCCTCAGTAAGCGCGTACTGCTGTCCGAGGCAGATGCGTGGGCCGCCGTTGAAGGGCAGGTATTCCCAGCCTGGGCGGAGTGTCTCCCACCTCTCAGGCTTGTACTCGTCTGCGTCTGGGCCGTAGAGGTCGTGGCGGCGGTGCATGGTGTATGGTGAGTAGCCGACGGTCGTTCCCTTGGGTACGAACAAAGGTGCTTGGCCGTCTGGACCACCTCCTAGGGGCAGGACAGAGTCGCGGATAGCAAGGCGAGAGTTACCGGGGACGACTGGGTGGAGACGGAGTGCTGGACAGAATTAGTATAGCGATGGGATCAGCTCGATGGACAAACTTACATTCGTTGAGGCACCACTTGACGTATTTAAGGTTCCTCAACTCCTCATACGTCGGTGTGCGACCTCCCAGTGCCGCAACCTCTTCCCTCAACTTGGCATAAATATCAGGCCTCTTCGCAATCTGGAAGAACATGTTGCTGAGCAGACTAGCAGTCGTGTCACGTCCGGCAAGCAGGATGTTGATAAGTTCCTCACGAATCCGCTTCTTGTCGGTAGTCTGCTTCGCTACTTCTTGAATAAAGTAGTACTTGTCGTCCTTGCCTCCAGCGCTCTTCTCAGCATCCAATTCTTCCCTGAAACGGAGAGCATCGTCGACGAACTTGTCAACGTAGGCGTGGCAGATGCTGATAGCCTTCTTGCCCTCGGGGTTCTTGCGGAAACGGTCGAAGATGCCCCAGCGGGTGCGGGTCGTGATGTCGTCTTGTGCGGTGGTGAATGCCTTGCTGAAAATAACGTCCTCGTTGTTTGCGTCTTCCTGGCCGACCATGCGGAGCGAGTTGGTGGAGTGGTTGAAGAGGAATTCTGTTGCGGTGTCGATGGTCAAACGGAAAAAGAGCTCTTGCAGATCGACAGTAGCGCCATCCTTGGGGATGTGCTTGAGCATAAGCTTGAAGTGCCTCTCGAACGCCTCGATATCTGCAACTTGGTCGCGAGCGAAGTTGGGTCGCAGCAAGTGACGGCTATTAGCCCACCGCTCACCATCCGCGTTGAAGATACCGTGACCCAAAAGAGGAGTAAAAGCACCCTGCCTATGACCAAAACCGTAATCCTTGAACTTCAAACTCAAGATCGTCTTGACGTTCTCCGGCTCGCAGGTCGCAATGAAAGGCATGGTAACCAGCCTGTTATGGAAAGTGTTACCGAGCCGTCCAAAGCGCTTTCTGTTCTCTTCCAACAGGATGTGGTGCTTGCTGTTGTATGCCATGACCTTCACATTATCAATTCCGAAAATAGGGTCTTTGTGGAACTGCGCCGTGCAGGGTTGGCAGCCATTCTCTTTCTTGAAGCGCTGGCGCGCAAGGTAGAGGGTAATACGGGTGTATAGGATGTAGGAGATGGCGGCTCCCGCAACGATGAAAAGTAGTGGCGACTGCGCCATGGTGTCTGTAGGAATTGTGTTGTTGGAGAAAGGTAGTAGTTTTCGGAAAAGGTTTTAGTGATGACGTCGAGGAATGTCGATAGTGGGTAGCCGCGTCTTCGTGGGAGCTATTTGTATGCCTTCGTCGAGGCAGTCGCGTTTATTCCACGAGGTGTTTAACCGGTGCCTCGCAACGAACCCAGTTGTTGATGTGGAAAGAGTGATTGCAGGGTAATAGACACAGCCGCTGTCAGGTCCGCCTTGAATCCACAGTATGAAGCGTCTGTTGTTGAGCCAAGCCTAGGTAACAGACACCCAAGTCCTCTTCCCCTTGTCTTACGTCCGTATGCAATCAATGTCTCTTTTCTTACTCGCAGAAAGATTTGTCGTGCGACTGCTCGGCCGAGGTCCGATAAACTGTTCGGTCTCCGTCGTTGTTCCGCTCTCCGCAGTGCTGTCCAAGAATCCCGGTATTACCACCAAGAGGCGGATGGTCGTTCAGTATAGCCACGGGCTTGGCTGAGTAATCCCAAGGTTTGTCGTAAAATGTCAACACAGCAAAAAATATATCACTAGTCACGGGGCCAGCCACTCTCTTATACCACCAACACTCGTCCGAAATTCTAGGGGTTCCACAAGGCCATCGTCTAACACGCCCACGGCACACTTACAATTTGAGCATTCAGCTCCGGACACGGTGCAAAGCGGCGCCCGACTGCTGAGGTAAACGCCCATTCGGAATGGAATGCGCTCGCGGAGGCTAGAGCATAGCGTGCGTAGGTTTTCGGTGATGCCGCTGCTGCACCATCCCTGCTCTGCCCCGTTACCGAGGCTGATTCGCGGGGGTCGTGATTCGCCAAATCTGATACAGCAGATCTGCGGATTCGCATGTTGGACCTAAACGGGTTACTGCCCGATGGTGTTGTATGCATGCTCGGAGGACTCGGAAGTTACTGTAATGAGGTGGGATGTGTAGTCATGTGTCGCAGGCGAGAAGGGCATGTTGCTTGTTGCGGGAATCATCAGAGTCAGCTAGCTAGAAGGAAATCATAGGTCAATAGGGAAATTGTCACAGTGTAACACAGGCTACGATAGTGTGCACAGTCAGCTCATAACTTTAATTCGACGCTTTGCACTTGGAATACGATGTATACATTACTGCTACATGCCAATGTCTTGGGGTTGCTGATGATGAAGTCGATACACGTCACCCGCGTGCGCAAGCGCAAAGCCCACGTTTGGGTCTGTCCAAACGGCCCGCTGCACGAGGCAGACTCCACTTCACATGCTGCCTCCGAGGGTGCAGCGTGGATCACTAATCCGATGAGATCCACTTCATGTGATTGATCGTTTCCTTCTCTAGGTACTCATATACCTGTGTGTAGTCTTTGCACACGTGCTTCGCATCCCAACCGTCACTCCCACCTCGATCTTCTCCATGCTCGTCACCAGGGAAGCTTGTCGCAGCCCCTTCTAGCGCCACATCTCCAGCGCACATTATCGCCTGTCTAATGTATTCGAAGCAGTGGTTGATATGCCATGGCATCTTGACGGGATTTGCAGACACAGGTGACGCGACCATGAGCTTCATGGAGTTGTACGCGCCCAGTATAGTGTAGAGGCAGTGCAGCTGATGCGTCACGGACGTGGTGAAGACGGTGTGGTTGGGATAGTCGTGTATCGGGTGTGGGAGGTTCGAATATTCGGAGGGGTTCTTCACGTTGACGTAGCCCAAGCCCTCTATGGAGATCGTCAGCACTGTTAAACCTCAAGAAACCAGAACGATGTACATACCTGGTACGATGCTTAACCATGCATGCTGTGTCTCGTTGCTCCAGAACTCCGCCGCATCTTCTGGGGCGAACACAGAACTGGGCTTGAAGCTCACAATCTGTTGCGAGAACGTTGGCGCAAATCCTGTAATGTCTCCCGCGAGCTCGTATTGATGACTTTTTGTGTGTTTTTGCCATCTCTTTTCCACCAGCAATCCAACAATGACGAGGAGAAGTGCCGTGTCTATTATCCAGCGATAGCCCTTCAGCCTCTTCCACGCCGTCTTGCGTCTTCGTCTAGGTCGTACTGCATCTTCTGTATCCCAATCGTCAACCTCTGTACTCGAATCCGAGTGATCGTCGGTGTTGCGTAAGGCGTCGTATCGTTGGTCGGGCTTTAATGGGTCGTTGGTCGCGAAGGCCATGATGGAAACGTCGTGAGTCGACTTGTGTGGTGCGAATGCTGGCATTACTGTAGCTGTGGTTTGGTAAGGATAAATGGGTAAGCGCGTGTATACAATGGCGTTGACGCGGCATCGTCTTCATCTGCTTTGGTGCTCAAACGTATACTGCGACGCCAATCGTTAGATGATACGTGATCCGGCTTGGAGGACGACGATCGGCAAGCCGAGCCCTGGATCATTAGCATAGATCAAATACATTATTAGAAGTATCAGCTTTCGGAACGCATTGTAACAGCATGCGCGTATATGTACGGCGTGCTGCATTGCATGTCATCGCGCAAGAGGCAGGCACGAGTGGCAGACGCGCCGCGATAGACATCAGCGCAGACATTACGATGACGCGAACTCAGATCGAAGTTCAGATCGAAGGAAGAAGGCAACGCAACAATTTCGTTCATATTCATGGTAGAGTTAGAGGGTTGGCGTCGGCGACGATGCTTTGGACGCGATGACGCTAATTGGAGTCTATCGATAATCACGCCAAGGACTCCCTAGCCCACACCACCTGCCACTGCATTCGGCATCATCACCGATCACCCTCGGACCATGAGATTGAGATCAACGCGCTCCGATCCGACTCATACTCTACAGGTTATCGATGCTCTTTGAGCGAAATTAGAAGACACCATCGCCGCATTACCTCCGGCCCATCCGTCTCCTCGGCCAGTATCAGCCAGCATCATCCACTCGCCTTCGCTTCCTCACTCCATAATCCTTATGTGGCGTTTATCAGGAGTCTGCTGTGGTGGATGAAGGATGGAAGGTTCGCTGCTGTTCCTGAGCGCCTGTGCAGCATGCTCCTTGACAGTAGGCAACGTCACTGTCGAGATATCCTCATCAGTAAAAAGACCCAGTGCCTCAACAGACAACTCCTTCCTGCGCGATGGCGACCGTGTCGCTGACGCAGCATGGTTACGCGCGTGCATGCGCTTCTTTCCCAGCGACACAGAATCCCTATGAGCAAAGAGTTCTGGCGACACACCGCCCGAATGTACAATACGAGAGTGCGCGATCGTGACAGAGTCGCGATGGTCGCGGAACTTGGTGTCTGCTTCTTCGAGGTTCGAGAGCTTTCGGATCATTGGTGATGGCTTGGTGATCCTTCCTCTGGTATGCGGGATCTCGACGCTGGGGACAACAAGAGAGTGCTCGGAGGATGGCGATGATCCTGCTACTGGGGCGTGCGTCGGCGTTACTTGTAGAGCATCTCGAAGTGACAACTCTTCACAAGACGCGCTCCTGGTCAGCGGCGCGCTTACGGGGCGTGATGAGACGCTAGAATGTGCACCGCTTGTGATTCGGCTGTTTGGAGGTACTGTTGCTGCCAGGTCTTCGTCGTCGTCTACTGCACAGTCGTAGCGAGTGGCTCGACCATCATCATCAGGGAACACCACAATGGTGGGCTTGAAGCTGTCTGATGGGCTATTCCAGGTTCCCGACCATCCTGCGAGCTTCGAGTTGACTCGGTCAAGGCCACCACGTTTGGCGCTTGGGCTGGCAGTTTCTAAGGCATGACTTGCTGACGAGCTTCGTCGTCCCTGCGTCCTGATGGTATGCTCTTCTGGCACATCGTCCCAGATTACCTCATAGCTGCCACTCTTTGTCTCGATGATTTGCATGGTGGGTGTTGCTGGGTCGGCGCTGTCGCCGTGGGTGAGACCCTGCGCGTCCCACGAGGGAGCTATGGCGATAACATGTACGTCTGTCCGTGTAGTAGCTGGCTCCGCTGCAGCGCTCTTCGCTATGTTCATCGTGTTCGGGCATGATGGGCATGACTTGACGAGTTCTGTATGATTGCTAGCCGACCTGGAGCTCTCTCCGGTATCACTTGCTAGAGTCTGAGTCGAGACCTCTTCCGTGATGGGTGCCGGGGGTGATGAGATCGATTGCTTCGAACCACTTTCTTCGAAATCGACAGTCTTCACGCGACGCAAGGTCTTGAGCTCGGCGTTGATGCTTTCCTGTTGCAATCCGGTCGGTGGTGTGGTTGTGGTACTCTTCGCCTTCTTCTTTATACATGGCTTCAGCTTCGCATTCCCATGACGTGTCTTTGGGTTTGCAAACGCTCTTGCTGGGTCTGGCTCTGACTTTGAACGCACAGCAGTGGACCTGATGGGACTTGGCCTTGCAACCTTTTTGATCTGGTTCTTATTCGGCTCGGGTGTTCGAGATCGCTTGGCCATGGGCTTTGTCTGTTCAACGAGTTGCTTCTGGAGGCTAGCAGATGAAATATTTGGATCGTGGTACTGAGATTTTAGTTCGTATCTGGAGTTGCTGATGGAGCGCTGAGAGCCAGGGCGTGGAGGCCGTAGCTGGCTACGTGTCGGAGTTGGGGTCGGACGGGTTGCATGGCGCCCATCCTCCTTCGAACGCACCGCCTCCAACGCGGCAATCGCAGTCAAGCGCTCATTCCGTTCTTGGCTCGGTATAACCAGCTCACTCGCGGATCGTTTCAGCGAGCGTCTAGAACTCGGCTTCAAGGGTTGGCTCGTTGACATTTCAGTCCGATCGTTGCTCGTTATCTCGGCATCATGCGACGTTGTCGTTGCGAAGGCAGAGTGAGGTTCGCACTCTTGATCAGGTGTATAAGGAGGAGTGTCCGGGGCTGCCTCTTTATCGGTTGTGAGGTACGAGGTGAGCTTGGTGATTAAGCCATCGCCGGAAGTCCCAAGCATGGTAGCTGCAGATTACGATGAGTACGTCAACCGGACAGTAAACATTCGTCAGCGTGTGGATCGGAGTGTGAAAGGCGATGGCAAGTATCGTGATATATAGATCGTGACGTAGGAAGTTCGAAAGTCAGTGATAAGAGGATTTAGGTGACGTTCCAGTCGCGAGAAACGTGTGTGCAGTAACAGCCAGGGCAACTGTGCAATGGAAAGATCTGGACATGCGGAAGGAAAGTTGCAACTTGGGACGGGAGCTCTTATCCTCCACAGAGCCATCATGTTTTGGCCTCGGGAAGTTGCACTCGCATGAGCGTAGCTCAATCGCACTGCCTTGAACAGGCAGGGCATGCTGAAGTCGAGATAAAAGAATGCGAATCAAACTCCGGTTTCTAGAAAGATATGTGGAATCAAGCCACCGTTGACGCGATACGGCTCATGCTCTTCTGCAGCTTGCAATGATTAGGTATCCATGAAGGCAAAGGCGACTTCTCGCGTGTCAACCCCTCAATGACGGTCGACTGAACACCACTCCCGGTACCGACCGAACTGGGCATCTCACTCCATTACTGATTCCGACGTCAAAAGACGGCTTGAGTGTACTCTCTAAAAGCTGAACTATGTTGAACTAAGTACCCGCCCGCCAATGTCGCATGCCCGATCGGGGATAACGCCTGCCTCGGCACCATTTCCGGTCAGCGACTCACATCATGTTCTCGAGAAACGTGCGCATCCATCTCCACGAACCTCGCGTCATCATTGGGGAATCTGCAAGGTGCTTGCTGTCCACTGCGCACGCTGGTATGACTTAGTGACATCCATGGCAGAGCATCTTTTCCTACATGCCGCTTCTTCGACGCCATTTGCCTGGACACATGGCTTCTGCGAACGCCATGCCGCTATTGCATATGTACCCTCGTCGGTCGCAGCCAAACAGACAGCGCACGTGTGGCTCTTGGACTGCACATGCATCAAGATAGCCTCGTGTGCCTGGCTGTCGGGTCGCGTCATCGCGGGATCATCCCGGGCCTGACGGGCATGTATATAGGCTGTTGACGTTCTTCAGAAACCATCTGCTCAGGCACGCGACAGTCAACCACCCTTCGCAATGCTGTTTGTCGCTTCACTCAGCGTCCTGGCGCTCTCCGTCAACCAAGCCTTTGCTGGTCCGGTCATCACTCGAGATGATAATGCTGCTGCTGCTGCCAATGTCACCACCTGCAATGGGCAACTTTACACCTACGAAGAGCTAGCAGGTTACGGAAAACTTGTCAGCGACGCTCGTGACAAGTTCGGCGACACCATTGGCGGTATTGGAAGTGCCATTGCATTCGAGAAGAAGTCATGGAAGTACAAGAAAGGTTCCTACGAGGGTGTCGTTTGGGGTCTGCCTGATCGTGGCTGGAATACTCAGGGTACCCAGAACACTCAGACCCGCATCCACAAGTTCAGCGTCGTCTTCACACCAGTTGAAGCAACTCTTGAGAAACCCGCCAGCCCGAACTTCCAGTTCTCTTACGTCGACACTCTGCTTCTCACTGGACCTGATGGTACGCCCTTGACTGGTCTGGATCCTACAGAGACCGTCACATACCCTGGCTTTCCAACTCTTCCTTTAGCTGGATGTAAGTTTAATATTCATACATCAATTGCCAGTACTGATAGTTGCAGACACTGGCAACGGCTTCGGCCAAAATGGAACCGGTGGTGCTCGCGTTCCGTTAGACACTGAAGGCCTGGTCCTGGGAGACGACAAGACTTTCTGGATCAGTGACGAATACGCCGCGTACGTCTACCAGTTCGATAAGAAGGGCAAAATGATCAAGGCTGTTCGCACCCCTGAAGCTCTTGTTCCCCGCCGCAACGGAACTGAAAGCTTCAACGCGGCTTCTCCACCCATTTACGACCCTGATCTTGAGATCACGCCCGAGGATCCCGATAGTGGCAGAGGCAACAACCAAGGCCTGGAAGCTCTGACCGCCAGCCCAGATGGAAAGTACCTTTACACTATGCTGCAGAGTGCTACTATCCAGGACGGCGGCAGCTCCGCGAAGAAGCGTCGCAACACTCGCCTCCTCAAGTACCGTGTCAAAGACGACAAGACCACGCTAGAGGCGGAATATGCTGTTCAACTTCCTGTGCTGCCAACAGGGCGCGTCGCCAGCCAGTCCGAGATGCACTACATCTCAGAGACACAATTCCTCGTCCTAGCGCGCGACTCCAACGCTGGTCACGGAGCAGAAAGCACACTGTCCATCTACCGCAACGCGGATGTAATCGACATTTCCAAAGCCACTAACGTCGCAGGCACAGCGGCCGATGACATCAAGGGACAAATCGCAAGCAAAGATGGTGTCTTGAAGAGCAGCATCGTGCCTGCTACCTATTGCCCGTGGCTGTCTTTCAACAACAACGACCAGCTCGGCAGATTTGGTCTTCACAACGGCGGCGAACAAGACGCGAATCTGCTGAATGAGAAGTGGGAGAGCTTTGCTATGTTGCCCGTTGACAAGGACGACAAGATTGGTAGGAGCGAGAGGCAAGATGAAGACGAGGGAAAACAGTACTATCTAGTGTCTTTCTCCGACAACGACTTCATCACTCAGAACGGTAAGATACCTGCCTTCGAGTTTTAGTGCTCAGACTAATGTGGCGTAGGATACATCAACTTTGGTCAGAACAAGTACGTGGATGCGTCTGGTTACAACCTTGACAACCAGGTTTTGGTGTTCAAGGTCAAGCTTCCAAAGGGAGCGAACCCCTTGTAGAGTTCCATAGATGGTATGCGCTGTCACTAAATCGAGCATGCATAATGTACAATTCATTCACTACAACTACATGATTCGACTGCAGCCTCATTCCGAGTCTGAGGCAGAGCTATCTTCATCAGAAGAAGATGACACTACGACACTATCACAAGAATCCTTTTCACTTCCCATATCCCTATCTCCAAGACCACCCACAACCTCATCCAAACTCTCTTCCATGACGTCATCTATGGTACGCTTCTTTGGGACGAAGGACATGGTGCAGCCTCCTCGAGAGTTGCGACTCGTGGCGGCAGAGTCCCTCCTCGAGACACTAGCAGAAGTGCTGTCGCCCTCAACCGCATCTGAGTCTCCAATTTCCTCTTTCGCTTCCTGTCGTTTCATCTTAGCTTCTTGCTTCTTGTCCAGCTCACTGTCCACTCTCTCAATCGCAAGCGCCAAAGCCTCTTCTGCTTCGTGTTCTTGAGCGAGAAGTTCGAAGTACACCTTGGCACACATCTGGTTGTGACTGACCGCTTCTCTCTTCGTAGTAGCGGGTTTGCCTATTTTGTATGGCTTCCTAGGTTTCCATATAGAGAGGCCTGGTGCTTCCTGGCGAACGACGACACCTGACGGGAGATAGAAGTCCATATCTTCACTTTTGCCCAGACTAGTCCGGCCGGCTCCACATCCTGGACAGGTCTTCTTATCGCCCGCTAGGTAGTATCGTCCGAGACCATGGTTGACATCGCATCGCCAGGCAAGTTTCTCACCTGCTTTCTGCTTCTTCCAGTAATAGCCATCGGGAATCTCCTGACCGTGTTCCATAGTAGTCGAGCCACTAGGATGGGGACCAAGATCGGGTTCTGGCTCCGATTCTGGCGTCGGCTCGGGTGTTGGCCCTTTCGACCGTACCTTTGGCCGAAGGTAATGAACCACTGCATCGACAGCAATCTGCCGAGCCACTTCTTCAGTCGCACCAGTACCCACGGCCTGCCAATATGCGTCCTTCGCCACAGCATTGTGACAGGGTCGGTCTGACTTGCGAAGTCGAGCAGTCTGCTTGCTAGGCTTCCAACGCATGTCTGGTGCGGGTTGATGGTAAAAAGACCTCAGTGGCATGTAAAAGTCCATCTCAACAGCATGGTTGTCACCGAGCGAGGTGTTACAGCCTCGACAGTTCTTGCGATTCCCGGAGTTGTAGTAGTGGCCCATTGCATGTTTGCAACGACATCGCCACGCGTACTTCTCATCCACTGAGATCGGCTCAAAGTAAGCGTTTGGAGGAAGGTGTTGATGCAGTTCCAAAGTCGTAGATCCACTCGGATGGAGCGATAGTGGCTTGTTTGCCAACGGACTCTTCATGATTGACTGATTGGTCGATTGCTTGCCTGGCTTGGGTGCAGTCGATTGCTGCTGGGTAGAGTGACTTCGCATGACTTGCTTGTTTGCGGTTTCGTTCTTCCTCCTCCTCTTCTTTGGGGGCTCTGAGGATGTCTTGTCAGATTCAGAACTGCTCAACGACCCACCAATATTTCGTCGAAGGATCTGTAAAGGAGAGCAGGAAGAGGACTCGGGAGTATTCATGTCTGAGTCTATTGGGAGACATTGCGATGCACGCGAATCAGGGGTGGTAGTTTCAGTGGACAGGCTTTCACTGTTCTGCTGTGATCGAGCGGAACTTCTGGCTTGCTCTCGAAGTCGCTCTCTAGCTGCGATGGCTTCGAGCTTCTTCTGGTAGTCGTCGTTGGCGGTGGGACGAATACCCATAGACATGGCTGCTGCAACAACTTGCTTGAAGTTCTGGAATGCATGGTCGAGAGCCTGTGGTGGGTTTCCCCACTTAAGTGTCAGCCGGCGCTTGTGATCATTGATCAACCTGGTTCGCCAGTGGTGTACCTTCTCTACGTGCTCGGTGCCGTTGCTTTGCTTGCATGCACCGGCACGGTCACTGATGGGTACTCCAGCATCATGGGAACCGAATAGAACTTCGTAACGAGGAAAGGGTTGATGGGATCCCTCTTCCTGTGCATCATCTAAAGACAGGGCATTTACAGGGTCGTGATACAGTTGCGTGAGATCTGACAGTATCTGAGGCTCTTGGTGAACATCAGCCGCCTTTGCTTCGTGACCTATATCAAGCGGAGTGCTTGTAACGGATTGAGGGCCGTGGAAGTCCGACATTATGGCCAGCTGCGGGAATGGAATCCAGTTCCGACGAGATGACGCCAGTCTGTCATCTCTGGTTGCTGCTCCACACATGTTCTGACCTTTACGCTTCTTGGATGTTGAGAGCTTGACAGCACGACCGATGGGCAAAGTCATACTGAAGTTCTCTTTTCGAAACAGTGTCTGGGATACAGCGTCAATTTCCTCCAATGGACCGGCCTGATAGCCAAGTTCGTACTCCTTGGTTGAGTATCGTACCATCGTAGGATGTGAGCTGGTACGGTGCCAAGACACGTTGATCCTGTCTGCTACAGGAAAGAGATTGCCAGGACCGTACTTTGAGAAGGGTTTGGTGTCGAGAGCATGTGGATCGAGGAACGGTGCGCCGTCCATGCCGTCTCCAGCGAGAAGGTGCACAGTGCGGCAATGGCCATTCCAGATCATTTTCTTCGTGATACTGTTGACCTCATGTGATACAGACTTCATGTAATCGGCGATGCTTTGGCGGCTGCTGTTTGCATCTTCAGAACACTGGGCGAGGCGGTCGGGATGCAAGGCATGCGCTATGAAGTTGTTCAGAAAGGTGGCTTCGTAAGTCTTCTGGCTAGCTTGGTAAAGCACGTAGTTGATGTAGTCGGCCTTGGAAGGTATACGACGGTTCAGATGAACACCGGCACGAGCTCTTTGAACACGCGTAGGGTTCTGAAGGTTGTCATTGCTGTTTGAAGGAGCTGGGAAATGTAAGCGAACAGCCTCTATGCAGAGCAAGCTTCTTACCAGCTTGAAGTGTAAGACCACTGGGTATCCGGTGTTGGTAATATGTTTCCGATACAAAAAGCGAATCTTCTTCCTCGTAAGCGTCCGCGGTTGGGTTGTGATGAGTTGATTGGGGTGTAGCATCGATGAGTATTCGAGGTGGAGCGCCGAAAGAGCCGTCGCTCCAGTCGATTTCGTCCTCGTCAGCGTATACCATGATGTTAGAGTAGGTAAATGAAGTTATGAGCAAATGATGGATATCGATGTTCACAGATAGAATGATGGGATTCGAGAAGGAAGAGAATGATACTCTGATGACCTCGCCGCATAAATCCTGACGCGAGTTGGGCGCATGTGCAAACAAAAGACATCATTCTAGCGTGCGAATTCAGTCATACTAGAGCTGAATGTGGATGTCCAAGATTCAAAGACGGAGCAAATCGAATGTATGTACAGCGTTTGTTAGAGACCGGAACATAGACGGCCACCCAAAAGCCGCGCCGTTGGCCCGATGGATGGCCGATTTTGAGGAATAGATCCACCATGTTGGCGATTGAATGATGCTAGTGGGGGCATATTTGGTAACGCGGCCTGGATAGGAGGCTACTGTTCGTTTGATGCCGAGGAATGCTGGTATGTCCGGGCTGAGCGCCAAACGCACTTTTGGGCGCTGAGGACATTGGGTGACGCATAATTCGAAAAGACGGTAAAGTAAACGCGAGGCAGTCATGCCATGGACAAGGTTAGTGTTCGCATTCCATTCGACTCACACAGGCTATGCGGAATGAAGTCATAGCCGACTGGACGCGATGCCGACACACATACATGTGCGAGTGCCAGTCGTCATTGCGGACAGATGTGTACACCAAGACGATAGCGAGTAAACACGGAGTCGCGAGTTACGGCCTTGTAGATTGGGCGTACGCTGGAGTTGTGGAGTGTTGGGTGGAGGTGAGGGCTGGGGCAGCTCGGATGGCGGCGCACGGGCCAGTGGACCCTGAAACTATGTCGATGTGGCATTTCGAGCATCTTGAGGCCTCGAGCTCCAATTGCTCTCTCCACATTCAAAATGGGAAGGAAGCACGTGTCTTCGCTAGCCTTCATTCTCCCCATCTTAGCCAGTACCGCAGATGCGGCGTCAGACCCCGCCCGGCCGCGGGGTGTCGCTCCGGAATGTATGTTGCACATGTCACAGCTCAAGGAGAGCTTCCGCGTAGACGCCTGAGCATAGCTGACAGCACATGTGCAGTTGCAAAGTACTACAAGGATGCCGAGACATTCACTTGTATCTCGAATCCCGCCATCAAACTCCCAATCGCACGCCTGAACGACGACTACTGCGACTGCCCCGATGGCTCTGATGAGCCAGGCACCTCAGCGTGCGCCTACCTCTCGCCCCTCTCCCCACCCCAGCCTCTAGGCTTCAAGAGCAAAGACGTCAACGCTACGCCTGCCCTTCCTGGCTTCTACTGCAAGAACAAGGGCCACCAGCCGAGCTATATCCCCTTCACCAACGTAAACGATGGCGCATGCGACTACGAACTATGCTGTGACGGCAGCGACGAATACGAGCGTGTGGGGGGCATCAAGTGTGAAGACAAGTGCGCGTCGATTGGGAAAGAATGGCGGAAGGCGGACGAGGCGAGACAAAAGAGCCTAACCGCTGCAAAGCAAAGGAGAAAGGAGCTCATCGCCGAGGCTGGTCGCATGCGGAAGGAGGTCGAGGACCGCATTCAGACGCTCAAGACGCAGATAGAAGGTGCAACTCTCAAAGTCGACGGGCTGACCAAGAGCCTCGCCGAGATCGAGAGGGCTGAGCGAGGCAAGGTCGTCAAGGGCGCAGGCAAGGGCGGCAAGATCACAGTGCTGGCCAGCCTCGCCAAGGATAGAATCCAAGAGCTGACCGACAACGTCAACCGCGTACGAGACGAGAGGAACGCGGCACAATCACGGGTTGAGGAGCTCGAGGGCATGTTGAAGCGCTTCAAGGAGGAGTACAATCCTAACTTCAACGACGAAGGCGTGAAGCGTGCCGTCCAGGCCTGGGAGAACTATGCTGCACAAGAGCGCCCGGGACCCAACAACGCTCTAGACCGCGACCTCGACGAGATTCTCAAGCCAGACTCTGAAAGCGCCATCAAATGGGACGAGTTCGAGACAGTCGAAGAGTCTGACGTGGAGCTCCGTAAGCAGTATTTCCATGACGCATCCAAAGCTATCTACTGACTATCGTATGCAGTATACAAGTTTGAGGAGTACCTTCCCGACTCCATCCGTAGCTGGGTTGACAGCAAGCTACGCGACTTGCGTGTCGCGCTCATCGAGAACGGTATCCTCGCAGACCCCACGAGCGGCGACGCTCCCGAATCAAAAGCCATCACCGATGCCAAGTCACAGCTTGACTCTGCGAAGAAGGAACTCGAAGGCGACAAGTCCGAACTCACAAGGCATGAGGAAGATCTCACCAAAGACTACGGACCAGACTCCATCTTCCGCGCCCTCAAGGACCGCTGCACCTCCACTGACTCTGGCGAATACACATACGAGCACTGCTTCCTCTCAAAGACCACTCAGAAGCCTAAGAAAGGCGGTGGCCACACTGGCATGGGTAATTTTGCACGCATTGAATCGATCACCGTCGATGAAGAGCTTCCTGCCGATGGTAAGGGCTTGGGCAGTGGAGAAAGGATTGCAATCAAGTACGAGAATGGCCAACACTGCTGGAACGGCCCCAATCGAAGCACCATGGTCATTCTTGCGTGCGCCGAAAATGACGAGATTTGGAAGATTGTCGAGGAAGAAAAGTGCGTCTACCGAATGGAAGTAGGTACGCCTGCAGTCTGTGGCATCGATGTACAAAAGGCCGTGCCGGCGCACAATGAGCTTTGAAGAAACGAAATTACGTAGAGACAATTGGGCCGGTAGACTTGACGATGTTCTGGAACATGTGTCGCTGTCTTTGCTCCCCCACATCATCCGGAGCGCGCGTTTGGAGTAGATAGCAACCCGATTATCACCAGTTAGCGTGGAGTTAATCTATCCCCAATTTCCCCGCCTCCGCACCTTCCCGCCTCCGTCTACTACGTCATCCGCATCAGGGTCTCCTTCTGGAGAATGATATACTTCAAGCCGGCCTGAACTTAAACTCATGGGTGCCTAGGCATGCGGCTTAACATCAGCTTACTTTGTACACCAGCCCCGCGGTTCGGGTCCGGCAGTTATTGACAACTCTCTTCGGCCCGTATGGAATCTTCAATAATATAAGACGCGACGTTGCGACGCAGCCACGGAAAGGACGGCGCCTTGAACAACGACCAATCATCAAAGAATGTCCGCAAACGGGTCAACTACAGCAACCTTCCAGAACCACAATGGTCTTCCGATCGCAATCGTTGGCGGCGGACTTGGTGGTGCCGCGCTCGCCATTGGTCTTCTCAAACATGGTGTCAAAGTGCACATCTACGAAGCCTCTCAGGCCTTCGCGGAAATAGGTGCCGGCGTTGGATTCGGTGCTAACGCCACGACTGCATTGCACCTTATCGATCCTCGACTGCTGGAAGGCTACATGAAACACGCCACGATAAACACAGACCCTGAACGCGAAAACACTTTCAACACGATCAGATGGGGTATGGACGAGCGACGACCCAATGGAGCCAAAGCTGGAGATCTCGGTTTCCATCAGGCTGACGCCAAGAAGACACCAGATGCACCGACTGGATTTTGTATGCGAGGTCGGATACACCGGGCGCGTCTGCTCGATGAGATGGTTGCGTTACTTCCCAAGGACATAACAAGCTTCGGCAAAAGCTTCCGAGGTGTCGAAGAAGTGGGTGCCGGGATGCTCAAGATAAGCTTCGCCGACGGAACGACTACTCTAGCCAGTGCACTTATTGGCTGCGATGGCATCAAGAGCAAGGTGCGAAGCTTTGTATGTGGTTCAGATGTGAAGCCAGCGTACGCTCACGAGGCCGCGATAAGGGCTATGGCCCCAGCTGAAGTGGTTAAGAAAGCGCTAGGAGAAGAAAGGGCGCTGAACGGTACACTGTACTGTGGTTATGGAGGAAGTTGCATCACCTATCCTGTCGACCATGGCGAACTCATCAACATGGTTGCCATGCCACACGATCGATCCCTCACCAGCACTTGGGACCAAGATGACTGGATAGTACCCACGAGTGCGGACGAGGTCCGTGAAAAGTTTAAAGACTTTTATCCGCCACTCATCGATCTTATCGCGAGACATACTTTACCATCTAAATGGGCACTACACACTCTTCAACACGATAAGCCATATTTCAAGGGTCGTATGTGTCTACTGGGTGACAGCGCACACGCCACAACGCCTCATATGGGAGCAGGAGCTGGCATGGCTATGGAAGATGCATTTCTCCTCAGTCGCTTGATAGCTGATGTCGGGAGTTCTGATAATATTGAGGCTGCCTTCAAGGCCTACGATGCTGTCAGACGACCGAGAACACAGGGATGTATTCAGAGGAGTATCGAGAATGGTCTAGCATACAACTTCATGGTGGAAGGGGTAGAAGATGATATGAACAAACTCGAGCAGAAGCTTAATGAGAACTTTCGGTGGCTTTGGTATGAGGACTTGGAAGAGCAACTGCGCAGGGCGCAAAAGGTTCTAAAGGAAACAAGCGGACATGATGTTAGTCAGCTTTAGCGTGCTCGGGATCTAATCTCGCGCAACTGTTCTAATTTCCTACAATCAATCGCTCTACTTGCATCTAAATCCAGATGGCGTCTATCAATACATACAATGAAGTGTCGGCCTTCGCTCCTTCAGTTTGACGATCCAGACCAATGCATCTTACGTCATAGGCCCGAAGGTTTCGGCGATACCGCCGCTCCCGCCAACAAGTTCCGTCTCCTGCTAAGTCCAGGTACCATCTCGCTTCCAGCGGCTACATATCTCTATGCGGGCACACTTTACCACCTAAAGACTAGATAATCTTTAGGAAGATGCCCGTCAGGGTCTACACCGGCGTGGAACGCCTTGGAAAATTCTACGAGCCAAATACCGCGCGGATGCCGAGATCGACCGAGCTCTGATTTCAAACCATCGGACGGGATGTGCTTAGTAGGGGCGTATATAGCCTTTTTGATCCGTCTGGAGTCTTGTTATTCAACCCTCACAGCTGCTGTTTTTTGTTTCCTTCAATATCTTCCTACATGTCCGAACTCTCAAACTTACCAAAATCAAACACCCACAACACCAAGATGTCCGCAGACCGCCTCTTCCAGCCGCTCAAGGTGGGCGCCATGGAGCTCAAGAACCGTATTGCCATGGCACCTCTGACACGATTCCGTGTCAACGACGACCATGAGATCCTGCCCATGGCTGCACAGTACTACGGCCAGCGTGCTTGCGTACCGGGAACCCTCCTCATCACCGAAGCCACCCTGGTCTCGAAACAATCTGGTGGTTACCCTAACGTACCTGGTATCTATACTCAGGCTCAGATCGACGCATGGAAACCAGTAACCAAGGCTGTCCACGAGAAGGGCTCGTACATTTATCTCCAGCTCTGGGCCCTTGGACGTGTAGCGAACAAGGACTTTGCTGCCGCGAACGATATCACCATCAAGTCTTCCAGCGCAACATCCCTAGGCGAGGGATACGCTACTCCCAAGGAGATGACCGTTGAGGACATCAAGCAGAGTATCTCCGACTACGCACAAGCAGCCAAGAACGCCGTCGAGGCTGGCTTCGACGGTGTAGAGATCCACGCTGCCAACGGCTACCTCATCGACCAATTCTTGCAGGATACCTGCAACAAGCGCACAGACTCCTACGGCGGCTCTGTTGAGAACCGCTCCAGGTTCTGTGTCGAGGTCACCCAGGCTGTAGTAGAGGCCGTGGGCGCCGACAAGACCGGCATCCGATTGAGTCCGTTCTCCGAGTTCCAGGGCATGAAGATGAAGGACCCCCTTCCCCAGTTCACAGACATCATGAAGAGACTGGATGCGTTTAACCTGGCCTACCTCCACCTTGTCGAGGCCCGCGTATCTGGTAACGCAGACGTTGAGGGCTACGACTCCCTCGACCCCCTGCTGCCTCACTACACTGGCAAGCTGCTTATCGCTGGTGGACTCAAGGCCGAGGATGCGAAGAAGATTGTCGAGGAGCACAAGGACCGCGATGTCGTGGCCGTGTTCGGACGCTACTTCATCAGCACACCTGATCTCGTTTTCCGGATAGAGAAGGGCATCGAGCTTACTCCTTACGACCGCGACACCTTTTACGTTCCCAAGAGCGAGAAGGGATACATTGACTACCCTTTCAGCAAGGAGTGGAAGGAGGCGCACCCCAACTTGTAGAGACTGCGCAAGAAGATACCCAGTAGCGTTTGCGAGTTTGATAGAATAATTGGACAACGATTTTGAGACGCACTTTTTTTGTGACTGCTCTGCTCTACTTCGGTCTCACGCAATTTCGGATGTAGCCGCTGGCACATCCTCGTACTAACGCATGTCAGCCCCCATCTTTAGTGCCGTTATTGCGCAACCTGCGGGTCCTCAAAACATACAACATCCATATATGCTGGCTCCAGGAACGGAAGTCGGGATGCGCAACGGCATATGGATAAAATAATGCTCAATGGCACACCGAAAGGATGCAGTCAGTTGTTGGTGCCCGGTAAGCACTCGCGGTAACGGTCACAACTGAGCATAACGAGTGACGTAGATGCGAAAGTAGGCAATGCCACATGTTACGTGCGCCGGAGCAAAGCTCGGTAGTAGGTTAATATACATGGCGGGAGCTCATCCGGGGTAATGATCCAAGATCCCTGATCCCGCACAGTTTCTCCACATCATTCCCCTGGTGGCTAACCTCTGTTGGAACAAAAACCTCCATCGCTCGACCAAAGCAGCAGGTACGCCGTTTCAGTCGTTTGTCATTGGAGAAGGAAAAGTGTTTTGAAACAACGCACGCACTCGAAGCTCTCACATGCGCATAGCCGTGCCTCCTCGCTTCGGAACTTTTAGATTGACACCTTAGCATCCGTTTATGTCGGCTAGTATTCACGGGGAAACAAGCTGGATATGTTTAGCTCTGGCGATGATCGCGCGATGAGTGCGGTGTGGGTATAAGAAGGGGAGGAAGGTGCAGGAAACTGTTCGTTGCGGACTCTCACGACACTCACGATGCACTTCTCCACTTCAGTACTCGGCAGCATTGCTGCGCTCTGCGCAACTGCCAATGGCGCCCTTACTCGTGTCAACGACTTCGGAGCGAACCCATCCAACCTTCAGATGAACATCTATGTTCCTGCCAAGGTTGCGGAAAAGCCTGCGATCATCCTCGCTGTACGTCTTCCTACACCATCCACTTTGTGCCGAACGTCCTTCTGACATATCCACAGCTGCACTACTGCGGCGGCACCGGCGAAGCCTACGCCCAGTCAACAAAGTACAACAGCCTAGCCGAGCAAAAAGGCTTCATCAACATCTTCCCCTCCACCAAGAAAGACAACAACTGCTGGGAAGTCAACACCGCCAAGGGCCTCTCCCGCGATGCCGGCGGCGACAACCAAGGCCTAAACAACATGATTCAGTACACGATCAAAAAGTACAATGCCGACCCCACCAAGGTCTTCGTCACCGGCAGCAGTTCCGGATGCATGATGACCAACGTCATGATGGCCACCTACCCGGACGTCATCGCCGCAGGATCATGCTACTCCGGTGTCGCAGCAGGCTGTGTTGCAGGCAGCCCCGGCGCCAGTCCCAGCACCGCAGACCCGCGATGCGCAAACGGCCAGGTTATCAAGTCGCAGGCTGAATGGGTTGCCCAGGTCAAGGCTATGTACCCTGGCTACAGCGGCACTTACCCTCGCATGGCGACTTGGCATGGAACTGCTGACTCGCTCGTCAAGATCCCTAACTTGGGCGAGCAGTTGAAGGAGTGGAGTGGTTTGCTGGGTGTTTCGTTCTCGAAGAACGAGACGAACACTCCGCAGAGTGGTTACACGAAGATGGTCTATGGTGATGGGACGAAGCTTGTGGGTTACAGTGCTCTCAACGTCGGTCATACTGTGCCGGTGCATGAGGCGGAGGACCTCAAGTGGTTTGGACTTTGAGTGGAATGATGAGACTACGACACAATTTGTTAGCCTAGTTTGAATGTAAATATCTTTGAACGTCAGTGTGAATATGAGTTTTCCACCTCTTAATGTTCAAGCGTCAGAAACGACATTCCCGTGCTGTTACTCGCTCGCATGCTGATGCGGATTTGCGAACGCTGGAATGGAGAAGCTCTTGACCAACGCATCCTTCCGTAAACGCGGGACGAGCTGCATAACCAAAATGTTGCCATCCTGTTGCTGTGAAGGTATATCCTTTGAAGTCGCGATAAGATTAAGGGCCCAATATTCCACCTTGCGATCGATATGGCCTTGAATTAGTAGTTCGAAAATAGGGGTATATTCGTGACTTCGTGCCGACCTTCAACTACCTCATGACGGGCGGTCTTGCCTCTTTATTAAATGCCATCCTACTGCACAGCCATTCCACCGCCTCCTGCACACCAGTTCCTGTAAGCGCACTGCAAGGAAGCACTCTGCTGTCTCTCACATTCCCACCCTTCTCTCCCTCAAACACTCTTCTCACAAAGCCCTCTTTGATCCTCACCACTTCAACGCAGTCTTCGCGATCTTGCTTGTTCGCGAGTATCAATATAGGCACGCCGCTGGCATCTTCATTCGCGAGTACGCTCTCCAAGACCAACTTGCACTCATCCAGCCGCCCAATATCTTCAATGCTTGCTGCATTGTTCGCGCTCATGTCGGCTAGCGTGGCGTTGCCTACATCGCTGCTGTCTATAACGAAAACGATGGCGTGACAACTGCTGTAATACGATTGCCAGAGCCCGCGCAAGCTATGTTGGCCGCCGACGTCCCATATCTTGAGGTAGATGGGTGGGTTTGGAGGTGGGAGGGCGATGGTAGCAACGTTTTGGCCGACGGTGGGAACGGTCTTGAGGTTGGGGTGCGAGGCCGAGTAGGTGCCTTTTATCTGCTCGAGGAGCGTCGTCTTGCCGGCATTGTCGAGGCCTAAGAGGAGGACGGAGTACTCTGTGATACGTTAGGTTTAGTGCGGTTGGTGCATCGAGACTTGGGATGCGTACCTTCCTTACTTGTCGCATGGAGATATATCGACTTGAAGAGGTGATACATGGTTTGCGCGACGCGTTATGTCGACGCGCGCTTCACATGTCGGCGAGTGAGGGTCTAAGGCGCGCGGTTGATGGGGAACGTGTCATACCGTCGTTATCGATAAGCCCCAGGCAGGGTGTTCGTCATCTCACCTACAACCTTTCCCCACCACCTACTACAATATTTGCAAGGGCGAGCAAGGCAGTGTAAGTGTTTGAAACGATCAATAGATATATGCATGCTAACAGCCGCAGGAACCCACGGGCGAGCCAAGCAGTGAACCCAAGCTTAAACGAAAACTCCTCTTTTCGACCTCCAAAAGCCACCATGTCTACGCCATCCGCAGCCTGGCCCATCGCCGACACCATCCTGGCCGAAAAGCTTCTGGACCTAATCCAGCAAGCAACTCACTACCACCAAATTTCCAAAGGCGCCAATGAAGCAACCAAAACGTTGAACCGAGGCACCTCCGAGCTCATCATCATGGCTAGCGACGCCGAGCCCCTCGCCATTACACTTCATCTTCCACTATTGTGTGAAGACAAGAACGTGCCGTTCGTCTATGTGCCCAGTAAAATGGCGCTGGGACGCGCGTGTGGCGTCGGTCGCTCGGTTGTGGCAGTCAGCCTCACCAGCAATGAGGCGAGCGATTTGATGGGACAGATTAGGGCTATGAAGGATGCGGTGGAGAGGATTGCGATTTGACGATGATGAGCGGGTCTGGAAATGGCTCAGCTCTGAGTTATTGAATGCTGGTACTGGCCTGGGATGGAGATGGGGGTGAACGACTAGGTTTGCGCGAGGCGAGACGCATGGTAGATTCGGAATACACTCTTTAGACATATGAATGCCAACACTTTCTCCGGATGTCGGTCAGTCTCCGAATGGCTTTGATCTTGTCTTGCAAGATCATTCCGTCCTGTCTTTCTCCGCTCCGCCATGTATCAATGTTGGCACTCCATCAGATACATCGTCGGGAGAAAGGACGTGGCAGGATAGTAGCACGCTATGAGATCTATAACACGTCAAGCAGGACGGAAAAATCAACATGAGCTTTACCGGCTACATTCGTATCAAACCCAAAATCCGACAAGGTGTTGAGGCAATGTAGGCTTCCGAGTACATTTCCAGTTTTTCTCATCAATCCTCCACCACTTTGTAGCCCTCAGGGTTCCTGGCGACCAGCCACGCCCATGTCTCATGATCAAAGGTGTCACGTCCTGCTTTCCATAGACCGTCTGGCATCTCCAATGGGTTACGACCGAGTGAACCTTTGATGTGGTTCTCCCAGCGCAGCAAAAGTTCCGAAATCTTTTCGAGATAGAAACGGTTGGTGTTCTGCATTTTCTTGAAGACCTTGTCGTCCTTTCTGGAGCTCTTTTTGATCGGTCTCTTCGCCATGGCGTCATGGAGAGCGATTCGAGGGGTCTTACCACTTCCATCCAAGAGTGTTGGGTCCGCGTTACATCTAAGCAGAATGTCAATTAGGGCGTAATGACTGAAGTCCAATCCATTGTGGACCCTCGGTGCACTACACAGGGTGCGCAAGAAGTCGGACAAGACATCTCGGTGGGCATATACCGCCAGTAGCATGAAACTCGCGAGATTCCCTTCGTGACGAAACGAAAGTTCACGTGCACTCATCAGGTCCGGCTCTGCTACGATGGTCCCGCGTATCAGAAGAGTCTCGAGGTATCTCAGTCTTCTCTTTCGCTTCTCAACGACCTCATCCATGCCCTCCGAGATCGTAAACCTTAGGAGTGAGTGTCCTCTCTTATCTTTGACATTCAACATACGCTGCAGCATGTTCTTGTCTTTTTCCGTCGCTATCAACTTCTCCAGGTCCTCTGTTGACGCATTCGTCGCTGTAAGCACCACCTCAGACCAGTCGTGCGCGCCCCGAGGGCTCAATGCAGTTCTGATAGCATCTTTATGTCCTTCAACTTCGTCATCTAGGTTACGGGTCGCTGGTACTTCGAAGGCAAGGATTGATTCTAGCTCCTGTGGCTCAATCGTGTAGTCATCTCGCAGGATATCTTCCCATATGTTGTTGGCTGCTTGCTGTGAATGGGTCATGGGGAGCACCGCATGACATATCGATTGTCGAAGAATTGCGGGGATATCAATTCCTAGGTCTAGCAGAATGTCCAAAGCTTCGGCGTTACTGGTTGTAGGGGAACCCATAACTTCATCGATTATGTCAGTACGTATAGAGTCGATAGGCTCTTGAAGGTGATCCAGCATAATCTCTAGGTAGCCACCGGCCAATTGAGACTTCCAGATCATGTCGAAGATCTTGCGGGCATTAGGTTGTCTTCTTGATGTAACGGTAGGATCGACAAGCCCATAGGCAGATTTCTGTTTACCCTCGTCTATGGCAAAGCGCAGTGGAGTCGATTTGGAGGTCTTTCCCGTCGTTATCTTCAGCGCTCTCCATTCCGGCCACAGATGCTGTAAGATCTTCAAGAGTCCCTCCCTCTCATTTGCGATAGCCAGTTTGAATGCTCGAGTAACGGCTGCTTCGGTTTCTTCGTGCCCCTGTGGGAGTTCACCCATTATCCACTTCACGGCCTCGTGTGCATTTGCGCTACACGCGATCTCTAAAGGGGTTTCGCCAGCTAGATTTTGGAGTAAAAGAGAGTCTCGGCTGTATATATCGTCATCAAAGGTGAAGCGCGTTCTCATCAAGATATCGATGTCGTTATTGCGGGCAGCTAGATGGATGGGATAGTCACCCTCCTCATTGCATCTATTTGATGGGGCTCCATGAATCAGACAATCGAGGACGAGGCCAGGCTCGGTCGAAGTAAAGCTTTTCATCAGTTTTTCCCAAAGCTCTGTTGATACTTCTTCAGTCAGGTAGAGAGGCGGATCCAGGATTCGTTGCAGTTCACCTTCGTCTACTAAGAGATGGTCCAAGTAGTCTAATCCCAGATGGAAAGGCCACCATTTCGCGTTCCAAGGCCAGTGCTTCCATGCCTTCCAGCCGTCTGGGGGATAGGCCTCACTGATTGATTGCCCACTGAGCCCAGGAGGCTGTGCATCATTATTCCTGCTCTCAGCAACGAACAGCCTATAGATTGCGTATATGACATGACCGACGGCAAATATGGCGATGATGGCGTTGGCACTTTGGCCCCACTCGGTCATCAAGGCAAGCCATGACTGTTCGATAGTGTTCGTTCCGCGCAAAATGTTGTAGATAGATAGTCCATGGAGTAGTACGAACGACCCGTAGATCAGATAACTCGTCGCTAAAGTGGCGGGTAGAGACCTCCATAGTGCTGTGGCTTTGACTCGTGAGCTTTGTGTATTATTGTTCTTATGTTCAATCTTGTTCAAGTCCGACGTGAGACGATGGGCTACCGGGATTGGGAGTATCGATGCCACCACCCGGAGGGACCAGTAAACCCAGTAGAATGTCGAGTAGGATTGCGGCAATGCCTGATTCGTTGTAGAGGAGTTACAGCGGAAAGTGTCACGCCGCGAGTATTCATCGAAAGCCGCAGCCTGTACGCCGTAGGCAACGAGCTGTGTCAAGAATCCAAAAAAGACCAGCTTCCGCGCAGCGAGCACATCCTTATCCGAGAAAGCCATGGACATCGAAGCACTGACCGCATCAACACTGGATATGGCAATACCAAGCTCTTGAGCGTTTAATCTTCTCATCCCCTTGGCAAGATTGATTGTGAGATAAAACAAGTCTATGCTGTGTTAAACCCGAAATACGCTTCAGTGTTCTTCGCAACTTACTCGCAAACTGAGCCATGCAAAGCTCTTTCGCACCTGAGGTATGTGCTGTGAAATGACCTAAGATTAGTACCAGGAGGAGTACAAGACAAGGTAGAAAAAGGCCAAGCAGGACACCAATGCCCCCAACATCCGGGTTAATTTCGTTGTTTTCTGGCAAACAGGCTTCAGATAGACTGTTCCTTGGTAACAGTATAAGAACAAAGGCAATTATAGCCAGTATCGAGCAGACGACCGGTCCCACTCGGAGATGCCAGGCACGCTTCCTTGATTTAGCTTCTTCGACAATTTCGCCCCGTAGGCGTGCACTGTCCAAGTAGACAAAATGAACGGTGTAGGCAAATGCAACAACGCTCGTGGTTAAGAGGAAGATATTCAGGAGGTCCATATCTCGGTACGATTGAGACGACAGGAAGTAAAGAGAGACGTCAGGGGTTGACTTCCGAGGTCGGCTGCCAGAAACCAATCCAAACATATGGGAGGCCGGCCTTTTCAAGCATTATCCAAATTCTGGTCGAGTGCGGCTGAGTGTGCCCCAGCAGTGGCTGCATTTATGGCTGAACGAGTGCATTGCGCTACTGGCACCAGGCGCGGCCAGATCTTGGTTGATGTTGCTGAATACGCACTATTAACTGTTGACAACTGGATACATCCCGAGGCAACGTATTCCTCTACCTAGATAGACATAGAAAGTCCGATCACACATCGATGTCTTGTGAACTGCAACACGACTGGTATACATGCCTGGTGCCGGATGAGGGGTTCGCGGCTCCACCTGGGCAGGGCTGCAGCATCATAGACGATGAGGCGGACTAGTGCCGTAGCTCAGAATGAACAGCGTGCGCCTTTGACTTAGACTACCGTCTGTTACTGGTTCGGGCTGGTCATTGAGAATGTGCATTGGTAAACGGTACCTATGACTGCGATGGCTTTGATGTTGTTCGCTGGAGTCTGGTGCGTCACCGCAGTACCGTGGGTGTCGGCAGTGCCGTAGCTTTCACAGCGGTACAGTATGAGAAGCTCCTACATCTCGATTAATGATCAGGCGAACCGATTCCGTACTGTAGGACCAGATGCCGATGGAATATTTGCCAGCTCAAGGGTGGTACACGTGCCCGACGACACGCATGTGACATTCGAGCTTGGCTGAACGCTAACCTCTGATGACACTAGTGCGTGGAGCCGCATGCAGGCGTGGATATCGAAATGCTCATTGTTCTAGACTGCAAGGGACCTAGCGATCTGGGCGTTCGCGCCTTGTTCTAGCAGCAGCAGATGTCTTTTCTTATGTCGTGTGTCTTGGGTGGGTGTGGGATTGGGACGTTGGGGTGCAGGAGACTACCTTAGTACTACTTCTCCAGCCACAGCTCAAATGACATCATGCTTGCACCGCCACGCTCTGCATCGTAGAATAGTACTAACAGCGACCGTCATTCTAGGCGAATCTTGACGTTGACATTCAGTTGCCGCGGAAGCCGATAATTACGTGCAGCTTGCCTGGGCAGTGGTTATCTTATCTGGAGCAGGGTGAGACATTGGGCGCTAAAGTCATGGATCGCCGGGGAATGGACGTCTAACAGGGTCATCTGCAGCTTTGCTCCCACCCACACGCACACTCAGAGGGGCACGACGAGCGCGGTAATGCATCTTTGCTCTTGCCTAACAGCTGTCATCGTACGGCGGCAGAATCGTGACTTGTGCGGAGAGCCACGTAGTTTGAGCATTTGAGCTGTGACCACAGCAGCTCCCAAAACAAGGTTGAACTACAGATAGTCTGACAGCCTGCCCTTGCCCAACCTCACAGTTCCCTCGCACAGCGACACCACCATGGAAGATCGCACGCCCGCCGCGGGTAAAGCGAAGCCGTCGCCCGACACGTCGCGCCGCAGCAGCACCTATGGCACCGGCAGCGACACGCCCACCCAGAGCGCGACGCCCAGCGACTCGGCGCGCCGACGGCCGCAAGCTGCCATGCAGCCCTCTGGCTACGGTACGCGCATCATCTGGCGGCCCGGAGAGGATATCATGATGCTAACACCGCTGCAGGCTCCATCACGTCCGGCATCGAGCGCCGCCAGCAGGCCGCAGCGACGGCGCACGAAAGCTTGACCAAGCCCAAGAAGCCGCCCATGAGCCGGCGCGCTACGTCGTCGAAATGGCCGCAGAAGGGGCAGGAGTTCAGTGTCGACGACGCCGAAGAGGAGGTGGAGCTGGACCAGGCCCAGCAGGACCAGCAGAAGAAGCAGCGACAGACACTGCGCCGCAAGCCCTCGACCGTCCGCCGCCGCACCGCCGCGCCCCCGCCCAACCTAGCCACCATCGACTCGACCGAAGACGACGAGGTCGAGCAGGAGAACGCCGGCCCTCCGACCGGCGCCGATGCAGACGCGACGCCCTCGTCCAGCGAGGAGACGGTACAAGCAGAGGAGGAGGAGAGCGGAGGCGGCGATGAAGACGACGACCTGAGCGACGCCGAGAGCTTCACGCTGCGCGACCGCCAGGATGCCATCAACGTCACACATCCCTTCGGTATCAGGATCTGGAAGCCCGCGCTTTACAAGAAGGGTCGTTCGGTCCAGCGCAACGCTGAAGAAGACATCCACTCGTCGCCAGGCCTCTTTGTCAGCCGATGGCTGCTTCTCTTCAATCTCGTATGGACCCTCGTATTCGGATGGTGGCTAGCTGCTGTTGCTACGGTGGGTGGTCTGCTGTGCGCGCTCCTGGGCTTCAACGAAAGCTGCAAGGAGTACTCCCATTTGCTTTTCGCCCTGGCCGGCTACCTCTTCTACCCCTTCGGCAAGTACGTCAAGCTCATGCAGGATGAGGCCTACATAGAAGAGGACGAGGGCGAGGGTCGCAGCATCAGCGAGTACGAGCAGTGGCAGAGCGGCGATATCGAAGAAGGACGCCTTTTCTTTGGCCCAACCACCGGAACAAGCTCCTTGATCGGCCGCCGACGCAACAGCGTAGATTCAGCAGGTGGAGAGACGACAAGCCTCCTCGGCAGAGATGGACGAGCCAATGTCAACCACACCGACACCGCCAACACTAAGAGGAGGCTTTTTGGCCGTGGCAAGTGGAATCTTGGCCGCGTCGTCTTCTTCTTGTTCTTCTACGGCTTCCTCACACCCTCGCTGTTCCTCGTCTCAGCTCTGTGCTGGTTCCTCGTCTTCACCATTCCCATGGGCAAGACTACCCTGCTGCTGTTCGACCATCTGCGACGCCATCCCCTGGCGCTCTCGTTCCACTCCGACAACGGCAACGTGCGCCGCCCCGGAGAATCGTCCTCGATCCTGCTCTGTACCTACCGCGCAGTCGGCATCAAGTACTGGAAGTACACTATTGACGGAACCAACATCTTCCTCATCAACCTTCTGGGCCTGGTCGCCTTCACCATCTTCGACTACTTCGTCTTGGCCGAAGCTTTGGAGATGAAGTTCTGGCTGACTGACCAGTTCTTGTTGTTCTCCCTAGCACTGCTGTCAATTATTCCGTTGGCATACTTCATTGGTCAGGCTGTAGCTTCCATCTCAGCTCAGTCCTCCATGGGTGTTGGCGCTACTATCAACGCTTTCTTCTCTACTGTCGTCGAAGTCTTCCTGTACTGCGTAGCCCTCAAACAAGGCAAAGCTCAACTCGTCGAGGGTAGTATCATCGGCAGTATCTTTGCAGGTATTCTGTTCCTACCAGGCCTGTCCATGTGCTTTGGTGCTCTCAAGCGTAAGACTCAGCGTTTCAATGTGCGATCCGCTGGTGTCACTTCCACCATGCTGCTATTCGCCGTCATTGGCGCTTTCGGTCCGACATTGTTCTACCAGATCTACGGAAGCGTGAGTATAGCCCCATTGCACGTCGATCCTGTGCTAACTCTAACCAGCATGAACTCAACTGCCACTCATGCGTGCACTCCAATCACCACGTTCCCCTTGAGCGAGACTGCCGTAGATGTTACTACTCACAAACACCAGCACTCAATGATCGCTTCTACAACGAAGCTGTCAAGCCTTACACCTGGTTCGCGGCTGCTCTCCTGTTCTTCTCCTACATCATTGGTCTTCTCTTCACCCTTCGTACCCATGCTGCGACAATTTGGACGGAGCCAGATGCTCAAGAGAAGAAGCTACTCGAGATGAGCGCCAGCAGTCTCAGTCAAAGCGGCCACATGGACTTCCCACATGCTTCTTTCGTCAGGCAAGCGACAGGAAACTCCATATCTCGTGCGCACATACGCGACAGCCAGCTGTACAAACGTATGGTTAGCCAGACTTTGCAAGAAGTTGGTCTTGGACCTGAACACACTGCATCAGACACCGGTCGGCCTGGATCCAAATCGGATAGCAACACACCGCACATGGTACCGCCAAAAGAGAGCGACGCTGTCTCGCACCACTCTTTCCACGTTGAGGGACTTACAGATGATGCTGCAGAGTCGCTTGCGCGACAAATCACCGAGATCGCGGCAACGACGACCGCTTTGGCGACCCGTGACGTTACCAGGGCTCCACGCAAGGCAGCGCAACTCGCCCATACATCTACCAAAGCGCATGCAGAACGCCCCGCTCACACGCGAACAAACACAGAAGCTGCACCCGAGGAGCTTGATACAGCGACTGGGCATGCCTCTGGTGGGCACGATGCACCAAACTGGAGCCGTCAAAAGAGTGCTGCTATCCTGCTGACTGCGACTGTCGCATATGCCATCATTGCGGAGATTCTCGTCAATACCGTTGATGGTGTTCTCGAGGGCTCTGACATCGACGAAAAGTTCTTGGGTATCACACTCTTCGCATTGGTTCCCAACACGACCGAATTCCTCAACGCCATCTCGTTTGCCATGAACGGCAACATTGCACTTTCCATGGAGATTGGTTCCGCATACGCTCTCCAAGTGTGTCTCCTCCAGATTCCGGCTTTGGTGTTTTACAGTGCCATCCACACTGGGTACATTCCCGCTCAGGACGTTGCCAGCCAGACGTTCACTCTCATCTTCCCGCAGTGGGACATGGTTACCGTCATCCTCTGCGTCTTTCTCTTGTCGTACATGTACGGCGAGGGTAAGAGCAACTACTTCAAGGGCTCTATTCTTATCTTGTCGTATCTTGTCGTCATTGCCGGCTTCTACCTTTCCGGATTCAACGACTTCCAGAAGATGGGCGTCGATCCGATGGACACGCTGGCGCTTGGGGGTTTGGTCGAGCAGCAGGTGCAGTCTATGACATTCAAGACACCTGGAAGAGGTCGCAGTGGCGTGGCGTACTGAAAAGCTTTATTGTGATATTGAGGTATGGAGGGGGATGTTAGAAGAATGTTAATGAGTGTTTGCAATGGGCAGGTTTCTGCACAAAAGGTACATAGCGCAGGCGTTTGAGGAAAACTTTATATTGGGAATAATTAGTTATGAAACGCACAAATAGTGGCAAGACTGCCACGTAATCGGACATGGAGATGCTCTGTTGATCTGTGAAGTATAATTCATGTTGGGCTGCACTCAGGTCGAGCGGTGATTGATGATCAGCTCATGCAGCGTGCAATGTTCCTCCGGTGCGGCACCAGAGAAAGCATATGCAAGAGCTCCTAACTCGGACTGCTGACAGAAACATGATCAGGATGTGCTCGAACATCGTGTTTCGCATAATCGTCTACGTGAAGCCTATAGAATCAAAGAGACATGAAGTCGGTCCGTGAACGCTGCTCAGCCATGCAGGTGACGACAGCTTCACAACATCCTGCGATGGGCGTGCGAAGTCGAGATGGGCGGAGTGAGGCGGGTATATCTTACAGGTCACGATGCGACGAAGTCCGCAAGTCGCAGCGCATGGAGTGGGTCCCCCGGGCGATCCAACGTGGGAGGATTGGAGAGGAGGGTGCGCGCACATGGTGCGGCAGTCTCGGAGTGGCAGATTACAGTGGGTCGCCGGCGTCAGCGGGCGTGTGAAGATCAATCGATACGCCATGGCCGTCCGCGCCTCTCCGTCGAGGCTTCAATCGACCCTCTCTGCCCCGTCTATTTCTATGTCGCGGTTTGGTGTTCGCGCGCGATATGGTAGTGCGCAGTCGCGGGATTTGCTTTGTCGTATACTCGCTTTGAACCGCCTGGGCTTTGCCAAAGACGCGCGACAGCGGAAGCCACACCCCGCGCTCGAGATCTTCTCTCCATGAGGCGTCGGGCCTGGTGTGCTGGTCATCGATAAGGCCGACGGTCAGCCGTTCGCTGCTGAGCGAGCGATATTGCTACCCAGTGTTGCATCATCCACAGCATAGACCCTGAGATGCTGCTCGTGCGACCGCGCCGCCTGCCGTCGCGATTGGCGTGGCTCTTGTTCGCGACCGTCGCCTCGGCCACGATATCCTCGTCTAACACATCTACCGCGCGTACAAATCTTTACGACGGCACTCTGCCGCTCACTAACGCTCAGGGCGACGACGGGACCAGGATAGCCGACCTGATCCCATTGACTAAGGATGCCACCAACTCAGTTCGTCAAACACTATTCGTCGCATCGCCTTCATGCACTGACAAAGCACTAGGTCAAGGGCAATCTGTACAATACCAACTACACCAGCGTCGTCGGCATATCCAATGACGAAATCGCATACATCAGCTGCGACACCACCGACTACAACGGCTACGACACTGCGCAGGGCGTCTTCGAACAAACCTACTTGCAAGGCAATATCTCGGCAGTCATACTGTATAGCAGGACGTCAGACTACTGCAACTACACCCAGGACAAGACACAGGTCATGATGGACGAGTTTGCCATATACTCGATGACGAATAGAGCAGACTCGGCAAAGGTGCGCAACGACATCATCGACATGCCGGCAGCCATGAAGTACTTCGTTCAAGTCAAGGCGCGGGATGAGGGGAACAACGACTCCGGCAACGGCCAGTACCAGCAGAACCCGTTAGGACCATCGCCGTCGACCGCCGTCGCCATGATCATTCTATACAGTATCACCGGCATCATCACAGCCTTGTTCCTCGTCATCATCATCACCGGCGCCGTTCGCGCGCATCGCCACCCCGAGCGATACGGCCCTCGAAACGTACTCGGACGACCAAGGCAAAGCAGGGCAAGGGGATTGGGAAGAGCTATCCTGGATACCATACCCATTGTCAAGTTTGGCGAGAAGGAGCCGGCGAAACCCGCTGATGTCGAATTGGGCTCGACGGCAGAAACACGGGATGTGAATGGCGTAAACACGGACACAGAAGCCCAAGCGAGCGGAGGAACAGCTGCGACCCAGCATGATACCGCTCCAGCTTCTGTGCCTGGTGCGACTGAGACAGCACAGGTCGTAACATCGGACCCCGCGGAAGAGCAGCAATCGGGCATCGCGCCGGCACAACCTGTTGCCGCTGGTGCGACAACGGGTACTGACAATGCTTCACCAGATGAAAGTCTGGGATGCTCGATCTGTACCGAAGACTTCGAAAAGGGCCAGGATCTCCGTGTTCTTCCATGCGACCACAAGTTCCATCCAGAATGCGTGGACCCATGGCTACTGAACGTATCGGGCACATGTCCGTTATGGTATGTTACTCCTCAACCTCACACACACAAACATTGTACTAATGTCTACCAGCCGGGTCGACCTCCGCCCAGTCAACTCGCGCGATTCATCGGGATCGCAAGAAGATGAGCTCGCTCCGCCTCTCAACCCCGAGGGCGACACATCCCACCGTCGCCGCACCGCGCTCTTCGATATCCTGTCCCTCCGTCAACGGCCGAACGCGTCACCCGAAGAGCGTATCTCTGCTCTACGACGACTACGAGAACAACGGAGGAATCAAAGCGGTGATGTCGCAAGTGGCAGTGCAAATGCGAGCGCCGAGGATATCGACGGCGCGCGTGACAGGAGGAACAGGCGTATCAGTGCCAGACTGAGTGATGTCTTCAGCGGTCGCAGCAGGAGAGAAAGAGCTGATGAGAGTTCGACACAACAAGGAGCGCCGAACAGGAATGAAGCGGATGCTGCTCCTGGCGCGAGTGGGCCAGCTGCTTGAACGGGGGATCTGGATTGTATATGAACATGATAATATATGTACAGAGTATCTGTATTGGCGTTTGGGCTCTCGCGCATCCCGGTCAAGGGCTTATGGGCTGCGCATCGTTTGGCGTTGCGGGATACCAGGTTGTCTTGGGTAGCAAGCATTCACTATGCTCCAGAATGCAAAATGCGATTTGTACCACCCATTCCACTTTCTTATGGTGTCGTGCTTCTGTCGTTGTGATGCAACTTCTCGGTGGGTTTGTTCCTATCGTGTCTTAAGCGATACTGTCGACGTATGCACGCCAATGCATGACGTGCCGGAAGGAATCCTTCGTTGGATTGCCAAGTGCCAACATGATCGCGATCAGCCTACATGATGCGATCCCAATGTCAATGTGGCTGTTCACCGGTTCTGGCATGCTTATCTGCAGCACACCTGAAAATTGAACGGCAACACTTTTCTCACCTACACCCATCAAAACCTCGCCAGCTCTAATCCGTCAAATAATGACTTCAAATAGTCCATCAGAGCAATCTCCGTCAGAAGCCTCCTCATCAAACCCACCTCACACGTTCGACCGCAACACACCCGATCAGCAGGAAATCAGCGCAATCCTTGCCAAATTCAACAAAGACCCACTTGAATTGAGCATCATATCCCTGGGCAAAGACGGCGTTCTGCGAAATCTATCTGCGGATCGTGCCGTTCTCGATGCTGTTGGACTGAGCCCACGGCTGGTGAAAGCGTTTTTGGACCGCGTTCCTCCAGACTACCGCGCGCTCACGCCAGAACTCGAGGATGCTGATGGATCGAAGGCGACGTATGAGGAGATGTGGCACCCGGATCCTGGGCTGCTGCCACGACCTATGGGCGAGGAACAGAAGAAGAAGGCGTTAGCGAGTCTTGAGGAGAATTAGCATCAAAGCGTTCATATGCACGACAGAGACCAGATGAAAATATTTATAGTTGGGAAGAACTCAATAGTCGTGGATTGAGCCCCGAGGTCCACGCAGTAGACCTGTGATCATTAACATTTCCCGTGACCCGTCAAGGTAAAGGGTGTTTGAATGTATGCAAATTACATACTAGAGCGTTAATACGCTTCCAAGGTCTCTATATGGAAGGAGATCACCTGGGTAAGGATCGTGATTGCCCTGGCCGAGTTCCCACGCATGCGAGGCCCCGTTCTGGGGCTGCTAAGCGATGGGGCCATCCAAGGCTGGAAACGTTATCGAACGTATCTACGATCCCTCTGCCTAGTTACTTCCTCCTAGGCCCGCACACCAAAGCTTAGGCCTTAACTTCACTACTGATCGTAGACCTTTGATACCTATCGCAAGGCTTGCGCAGAGTGCGTTGCACGTTGTACACGCACCCGTGGACAAATTCCTTCGCCTGGTGAGGCTCCCGAGGTCTGTGATAAAAAATGGGTGGCGACCTCGGGAAGGCTGAGAGCTGCATAGACAGCAACGACGCGCAGCATGCATGGCTTGCATGGGCGAGGACCCAATGATACCGTATTCAACGTAAGCTAAACGATATTGTGCGTCCAATAACCCAGGCCTCGGGTCTAGTAGGTTCAGAGAGGCTTTCATACGAACTTGCACAAAGCCCGGAAGCCTGGCCAGGGCAGTCGCGTTCGGACAAACGTTCACTGCACAACGGCACATCAGGATCATTCAGAGGATATTGTTCCACCACTATGGCGGTATCGGGCTACATAGGTTCCGCTTGCATACGACTACTTACCACTACCGTCGCTGACGCGAGTCCGATATCGACGCTGCTCTCGCCAGAGGGACTAGCTTACCCAAAATCCTGGACTAATCTCAGAAACGAAGCTCAAAATGGCTGTAGGCTTTGTAGGATTCTGAAGGATTACTTGGATCAGGCAGATGAGAGATCTCGAGTCCGACGTGATCGACTCCAGGCCGCCCCTACCATTGTCTTGTATGCGCCTGAAGAGGAACGAGTCATCCACTTCGTACTAGGTCTGTCCGGAAACCATATGACGATTAGCGCTCCGAACGTCGTCTTTGCAGGCACTGTTCAGTACAGAGCGACAAAAGCTTCGGTAAGGTCGCAGCAGAGGCGCCAGATCAGAGCTAATAAGGTACTCGTAGGCGATCCTGCATCACAGTTCTTGCCACAGGCGACCATCAAGTTGGATCGAGGGGATCGAGCGACTTTCAATGCCATCCGCTCATGGGTCAAAGAGTGTAGCCATCAGCACGATAGTTGCGTGAGCCGCGAATCAGATCTTCCTGCAAGGTTGATAGATCTCTCCTATCTATCGGCCGAGGCCCGATACCTACGACTATACATCCCCAAAGAGAATGAAGGAGGACGCTACGTGGCACTGAGTTACTGTTGGGGCTATTCGCAACCGGTCACCACGAGTGAGAAGAACTTGCAACAGCATTTGCACAAGATCCGATACGACAATCTTCCACAAACACTCCAAGATGCAGTCAAAACGACCAAGGCTTTAGGGATCAAGTATCTCTGGGTCGATGCGTTGTGCATCGTTCAGGATTCGCAGCGCGACAAGCAAACGCAGATGGCAGAGATGGCCAAGATCTACCAAAATGCATTTTTCACAATAGTAGCCGCCTGCTCCACGAGTTCAGCCGAGGGCTTCTTCCAAGTCAGGGATGGTATGCCGCCAGCTCTGGAACTACCAGTAGGTTGTTTAGAGGGAGAGATTGGCAACATTGCTTTGCTGTCATCGTATGAGGGCCTCAGGCACGAACCGCTACATGACAGAGCCTGGACACTGCAAGAGATCATTCTCTCACGACGACTGTTAATTTTTGGAAAAGACTCCGTTGGATGGAAGTGCGAGCGAATGGACCGCGGAATGCATAGTTGGACAGATTGGAATGGGTACTGTGCATCTACGGGCTTGACAACGATTCGCCTTGCACCGGGCGGCAACATCATACGTCCATCACTGAGCATTTACTCGGCCAACGTCAGCTCTTTCAACAACCCTTCATCGTTGGCTGAGACACAGCCGTATATCTTTCGACTTTGGAGAGATGTTGTTAAAGACTATTCGACTCGCTCGATGACAAACGAGGGCGACAAGCTCAACGCCATAGCTGGGATAGTGGCATACTTCCAAGACGTCATGGGGGGTACGTATCTCGCAGGGCTGTGGAAGAAACATCTGTTGCACGAACTATGTTGGCAGGTTCGCGACGCGAGGCGACCAGCAAAGACCAGAGCTCCCTCTTGGTCATGGATGGCCTTGGACGGGCCTGTAGCGTTTCATACAGAGCATTGCGAGTGGTATAGCCCTATGGTCGACGTCCTCTCCTGCCATGTCACCCCTGTCTCTCCAGCCGCGCCATACTCCAGCGTCACCGGTGGAGTCTTGGTATTGGACGGCCATGTCAGCTCAACTCGTCCAAGCGTGTTCGTGAAGCAGCTGTTATCTCCAGAAGACTTCTCCGGTTTCGGCATGGACTGCGATCAATAGATAGATAGAAATGACATCTATATGGGCGTTGCTCGGTGCCTCGCGACCACCGCAGAACGCAGAATTGTGTCGACGGGACGGGAGTTTGTCTGGGGCTTGATTCTTAGGCCGTGGAATGATGAGCATGGCAGGACAGATGTGTTCAAGCGTGTCGGGTGGTTCAACACCGCTATCTGGAATCCAAAGCAGCAGCGCGTAATCACGATTGTTTAGACGTAGAAAATATACCTATATTAAGATTACTATATAGAGTTACTAACTACGTTTTATTACTCTACTCTATATTAACACTTTACTATAATAAAAAATAACTTAATAAAATCTATAAAGAAAATACATCTATAGTTTAGAAATTTAATAATAAGTTATTAGTTTACTTAGAAGTAAAAATATAATAGCTTAGAGAGAAGAAAATAGTACTTTTTATTACTAATCTTATAATAGTAATATTATCTAATATAAATTAAAAGATCTAATCTTTAATAAACCTACAAGTAGTAATAATATTAACTACCTAGTATAGTATCTTAGAAGAAAGATTTAAGCTATAGTAAATTTTATAGAATATTAAATAGAATTAATTAAAATTTAATTAACTTATATAATAGCTAAAGTTAGTAGATTTCTTTATACTATTATTAGTTACCTTCTACTTTAACTAAGTTAAAAAATTATTTAGTTAAACTTACTAATATAATCTTATTACTATAAGCTAAGTATTAAGTATAAGTTAAAATCTATTACTTACTACTTATTATAATCTCTAATTACTTAATTTATTATACTAAGTAAAATTCTATATAGCTTTAAATAAAGCTAAGCTATCTACTATAGCTTTATTACTATAGTATTAAGTATATAGAAGTAGTAGTATTTACTTATTACTTAGCACTTAGCACTTAGTATTTTATATTTAGATTTTTGTATTTAATTAGATAATTATAATATAAGTATAAATTTGTAAATACTAATAATAATAATAATAATAATAGATCTTTTTCTCTTTTCTACTAATACGCTTTACTAATATACTTTTCTATATTAATACTTACTATACTTTTTAATCTCTTTAATTCTTTATTTTTATTCTTTACTATATATTATTAAAGTTACTTATTATAAGTACGCGCGTATATATCTATATTACTAAGCTAATTTAATCTAAAGCGTTATTCTAGAAGATAAAAGAAGAGTTTATATACTTATAAAGAGAAAAGCTTATACTTATAAAATAATAGTCTTTACCTAAGTATAGAAACTTAAAAAGTTTATAAAAAGAGCACTATTTAAGCTAGCTATAATAAATCTAATAAACTACTACTACTACTAAAGCTTTAAACTAAAGCTATAAGTAAAATACTACTTTATACTATATAAGTTTTTTAGCTTTTATAAAAAGAATTTTTTTTAGCTATATTTTATACTAAGTATTATAAAAGCTTAATATACTAAATACCTATAATAATAAATACTATTAAATTATATACTAGATTAAGATAACTTAAGTTTAGCTAAAAAGTATTTTAAAAGCTTAAGTAATAGTAGATCTCTTTTAGTTAAAGTATAAACTAAATAATAAAACTTACTAAAATACTAGTATAAATTATATACTTTCTAGTTTTTTATATTAAATACTTATATTTATTAGAGTAGCTATTTTAAGATATAGTAGTATTAGTGTTTTACTATATTCTAGAAAAAGTCTATAAAGAATATTACTTTTTATATATAAATAAGCTCTATAACTATACTTAAATATAGAATTTAAAATAAAATAGTAGTATAGTCTAATAATAAAAGCTAAAGACTATATAAAAAATAAAAACAAAATTTATATTACTTTACTTTAAAGGTTTACTAGTAGATAGTATTTTAATTTCTTTTAAAGTACGTGCTATACTATCTACTACTATAGTAGATTAGTATAATATATTATATTATATTATATTACTACTATAGATAGAGCTATCTAAGATTTAAGGAGTTTATAGTTTCTACCTATAGTAGTAGATTAATATAAGCATTTTATTAATCTACTAGATATATATATTAGTTAATACCTCTTATATTCTTAGTAAATAGTCTACTAGATATAGCTTATTATATATATTCTTAGATTAACTATCTATAATCTTTTCTTTTACACTATTAAGATTAGTCTTAGAAGATCTTTAAATATCTTAATACTATATAAATTTCTTTTTTCTTAAGATAGATAAATAATTTAAAAGTATAATTATAAGAAATAGAAAGTAGCTTATATAAAGAATAGAGTAGTTAGACTAAGAAAGAAGTATACTAGCTAGATATTTTAATAATTCTATTTTAAGAGTTATTTATTATAAAATACTACTTATATAATTTAGACTAAATATCTAGTTTACTAAGTTTATAGTTTATATTCTTTTAGCTAGTACTATTTCTTAGAGTAAAGATATACTCTTTCTATCTAATAATAAAACTTTAATAAACTCTACTCTTTTAAAAAAAAAAATTAGAAAAAAAAAGAAACCTAGTAGATAAACTCTATTAGTAATTAGTGTAAAGAATAGATAGGTAACAAGAACTATTCTCTAATAATAGAATATAGCTTTGTTAGAATAAAGTAGTTAAATACTATAATAAATAGTATTAACTAATAAAGATTGTAATATAATTACAGAGTAGATAATAGGTAAAAGGTAATAATATTATTACTAGGTAAAGAATAACTATAGAGAATTGCTATTTCTTTTATAGAAAATAGCTACTAGAATAATTACGTAAATATCTACCTATTTCTACCTAAAGATAAAGATTTATAATTAAATCTACTTAATTCTTAGATTTATAATTTAAGTCTGCTAAATTCTTTTTATCTTCTAGATTTATAATCTAGACTAGTACTAATTATATTAGTTTATGCGTTGTATTGCATAGACTAATAATTAGTTTATTACTAGATCTTTTAGCAATTGCAGAAAGAAAGATAAGAAGATAAGAGTTATTAAATTACGTAATAACTCTAATATTAACTAGGCTAAGATAAATAGAGGTGTTTTAGAATCTCTTAGTGTAGTAGATTAAAACTAGCTACTAAAATCTTAATTACGTAAGTAATTAGATTTACTAGGAATTTTTCTAATTTGTTAAGAAATTATAATAAGTGCAATCTTAATAAAGCTTAATAATAAAAAGATAATAATAACTAAGTTATTATAATTTTTACATACCCTCTTAAGCTGCAGTTTATAACAACTAAATAATAAGAAAATATAAGTAGTTTTTATAACTAACTTATTAATAATAATTTATATAAGAAGTTTTAATAACTATCTTAAAACTAAAAACCTATTTCTATTTCTATTTCTATTTCTATTTACTAATATAAATAGTTATATAATAATAACTAAATATAAAGCCTAGACTAGAATCTCTAAGGTATAAGAACTTAAGGGTTAAAAACCTAAGCCCTGTAATAGTATTAATATACTATTTTTATTATTATAAATAATAATAATAATAACTAGTTATAAATAATTAATCTAGTTTAACTAGACTAATTCTATTTATAAAATCCTTAAATTTAGGATAACTAGTAGGTTTAGTTAGATTATCTGCTAGAATAGTACTAGTATTTTCGTAAACTAGATTTATTTTATTATCTAGCAGATTTTCTCTAATAAAGTAATAAGTTATATCTACGTGCTTAGTTCTAGCGTGAAAAATAGGGTTTTTAGCTAGTTCTATAGCACTTAAAGAATCTATTTTAATAATATTAGTTCTATTAAAAATAGAACTAAATTCTTTAATAGAACTATTATTAAAAAGATCTTTAATAAAATTATTAAGATATAAACTTTCTTTAGTAGCTTTTTTTAAAGCTATATATTCTGCTTCTGTACTAGAAATAGCAATAGTTTTTTGCAGTTTAGAAATCTAACTAATAGTAATATTATTATTATAATTACTTTTAGAATTATTTAAAATAAATATATTGCCTGTAGTAGATTTTCGAGAATCTAAATTACCCCTCTAATCTAAATCACTAATACCTAATAAATTAATACTATTATTAATATTATTAATAGTATTATTATTAGAATTATTAGATTCTAAAGATTGTAGAGTTAAATCTAAGCTATAATTACTAGTCTTTAATAAATAACTAAATATAAAATTTAAATATTTATAATGTTCTAGACTAGAATTAGACATAAATCTAGCTAGGTAATTTACACTATAAACTAGGTTAGGCCTAGTAAATATAGTTAAATAAATTAAACTACCTATTTCTTTTTAATAGTCTTTAATGTAAAGAATAGATAGGTAACAAGAACTATTCTCTAATAATAGAATATAGCTTTGTTAGAACAAAGTAGTTTAATACTATAATAAATAGTATAACTAATAAAGATTGCAATAATTAATTGCAGAGTAGATAATAGGTAAAAGGTAATAATATTGTTGCTAGGTAAAGAATAACTATAGAGAATTGCTATTTCTTTTATAGAAAATAGCTACTAGAATAATTGCGTAAATATCCGCCTATTT